>NC_090823.1:123197940-123517940 GCF_000390325.3 Nicotiana tomentosiformis
GCAAACACCCACTCGATCGTAAAGCCTAAGGGCTAGATTACTTCGAGTTCGAGCAGACACTCACTCGACTATTAAGCCTAAGGGATACTCTTAATTCGAGTTCGAGCAAACACTCACTCGACCATAAAGCCTAAGGGCTGTTTTTATTTCGCGTTCGAGAAAACACTCGCTCGATCATAAAGCCTAAGGGTTGTTTTCACTTCGAGTTCGAGAAAACGCTCACTTGACTATTAAACCCAAGGGCTACTCTTAATGCGAGTTCGGGCAAACGCTCACTCGATTATAAAAGCCTAAGGGATATATTACTTCGAGTTCGAGCAAACACTCACTCGACTATTAAGCCTAAGGGCTACTCTTAATTCGAGTTCGAGCAAACACTCACTCAATCATAAAAGCCTAAGGGCTACATTATTTCGAGTTCGAGCAAACACTCACTCGACCATTAAGCCTAAGGGCTGTTTTAATTTCGAGTTCGAGCAAACACTCACTCGATCATAAAGCCTAAGGGCTACATTACTGTGAGTTCGAGCAGACGCTCACTCGACAAGTAAGCCTATGGGATACTCTTAATTTGAGTTCGAACAAACGCTCAATCGACTATTAAGCCTAAGGGCTACTCTTAATTCGAGTTCAAGCAAACACTCATTCAACCATAAAGCCTAAGGGTTGTTTTCATTTCGAGTTCGAGCAAACACTCGCTCGATCATAAAGCCTAAGGGTTGCTTCACTTCGAGTTCGAGCAAACGCTCACTCGACTATTATGCCCAAGGTCTACTCTTAATGCGAGTTCAGGCAAACGCTCACTTGATTATAAAGACTACAAGGTCCAGCTTCGATCAAATTGCCTAAAGCCTCAAACTTATGAAAAAAACTTTCATAAGGCATGAATGAAACAAAATTTTTACAAGGCAGAAAATGAAATAAAAACAATTCGGAAAAGAAAGAGATCTTTATATATATAAGAATATTTACAAAGTCTGATCAGGACCCTACACAAAAAGATCAAAAATGAAAAACCCTAAGGTTCCTGATTTTCTCCGGGGGCAGTTTTTTCTCCATCGAGCTCCTCCCCGCTCTCAGACCCACTCTTGCTTTCGTCATCATCATCATAATCATCATCATTGGAAGCCATCTCTCCAGCATCGGCTTCAAGCTCTTTAGCCTTTATTATCTCTTCGGTAAGATCGAAACCTCGAGCATGGATCTCTTCGAGGGTTTTCCTCCGAGATTGGCATTTGGCGAGTTCAGCAATCCAATATGCTCGAGTTTGAGCGGTCTCAGCTACCTCTCTCGCTTGTACTTGAGCGGCTTCAGCATTGGCTTGGTAGACGACCACTATCGCGTCTGCCTCGTCTTTAGCCTTTTCAGCTTTGGATTTAGCCTTTTCAAGTTCGGAAGCCAACCGAGCTTCGAGCTCCGTTTTTTTCTTTTCCTGAGCCAAGCTCTTCTCTTTCATGCCTCGAAGCTGACTTTCGGCCGATGACAATTGGGATAAAGCAGTCTCTTTTTCTGCAGCAAAGTGGTCCATACCTTCTTTCCAACCTAAGGTCTCCGCCTTCATCATATCGACCTCCTCGCGGAGCCGCCCGATCACCTCGATCTTCTGTTACAGCTGTGAGATTGAAATGTTAGCCACCGTTCCCGAATCGAGCCCATGAGCTTTTAAGATTATCATTACCTACTCGATCAGGTTGGATTGATCTTGGTGAGCCTTGGCCAAATCGGCTCGGAGGTCCTTGATTTCCTCTTCTCTTTGCCCGCAGAGAAGTTTAAGGGCATTTCTCTCCTCCGTGAGCCCTCGAAGGTCGGCCTCATACCGACTCAGCTCAGCTCGAGACCGAGAAAATGCTTCCCGATGAAGTGTTGAGGCCTACGCAGAAATAAGAAAAGAAGTTAGAAAAGAAAAACAAACACAATGGTAATATCAACAAGGGGAGTTAAGTGTTACCCGATTTAGAGCTTGTTGCACTTCATTGAGAAGACTCGATGCCTCACCCGAGTCCTTCCTCGAGACCTCCAAGTTGCTCAGGCCGGTAGCATCTTCGACCCCAGTAAAATAATCACGGATGGGATCTTCCCTTCCGTGGCCTCCTTAGATGGAAAGGAACTTCAAGGCCCGAGCCTCTCGAATTATCTCCTCGGAAAATGAGGGGAGCAGCGGGGAGCCTCCAATTTCTATTGCCCCAAATGAATTACTTGGGGCATTCTCTCCATCTCGGGGGGACTCGAGATCAGCCCCTACAGCCATACCCACCATTGGCTCATTATGGTGGGTTGCCTCGATCCTCGATGACTCGGGGACTTTACCCAATTCTCTTTCCGAGACTCCTTCATCTCGAGATAGAATCTCTGCAGCCTTCACCGATTCAGAAGACTTTGGGGCCTCGGTGCTCATTTTCATTTGGGCCACCAGCCCAGAGTCATCTTTTTCCTCTTCTCCGTCTTCATCCCTTAGACGCCGAGCAGAATCTTCGGTCAAGAGGATGATGTTCTTCCTCATCTTACAAGCCACTTTCTTCTTAGGTTCTGGATCCTCGGAGGTCGTGATCTTTTAACTCTTTTTGTCCTTCGCCGGTTTCGGTGCCGAGATCGAAGTCTCCTCCTCACCAGACACGGGCCTCACAATAGCGTCTTTTCCAAGGCCTGTATGAAAAGAAAATAAGTAAGTGGCGCTTTAATAAATTGCGCCACGAGTACTCGGCATACGTAGAAGTCGAGGCCAGGTCTCGAACCCAGCCCTTGAGGTTAGGGATTGCACCAGGCATCCAAGAAACTACTACATCACGAAAAATGATATCGGTGAGAAAGAAACAAAGGAACAAAACAATAAATAGGGGCTAACAGTGGGGTTGTACTTACGCTTCATATTCCATTTATCGGGAAATAGCATCTTCTCGGCCGGGATTAGGTCAGAAGTCTTCACTCGAACGAACCGTCTCATCCAACCTCGGTCCTTATCCTCGTTTATGCTCGAGAACAGTACTTTGGTAGCTCGGCGTTGGAGTTTTATTAACCCACCTCGATAGAGGCGGGGCTGTATAACCTGATGAGGTGGTCGAGGGTAAAAGGAACCCCCTCGACTTTGCTCACAAAAAATCGGAGAAGAATAACGATTCACCAAAAGGAAGGGTGGATTTGGACTAGGGTTATTTAGTACTAGCGGCAAAAGTCAATGACAACGGGGTCGAGGGGGCCCAACGTGAAAGGGTAAGTGTAAACACTTAAAAACCCTTCCACATAGGAGGTGATATCTTCTTCGGGAGCCGGTATCACTACTTCTTTGTTCTCCCAGTTTCAATCTTTGCTTACCTGTTTAAGGTATCCCTCAGTTATCGATCATATATACCTCGATACTGGCTCGCATTGACCGGGAACCGATGAGGCTTTATCGGTCTTAAAATCAGAAGTGAGAACACATACCCCGGGAACACACTCCTTAGGTCGTGGCTCCACCGGTGTTTTGTCGCCGGCAGGCCTCGAAGAAGATACGTTTTCTTTTTGAGGAACAGTTTTTGACATTTTCGCCATTTAGATTTGAAGTTGAAAATAGAGGGAGATGACAAGATTTGGTGTTCTAAGAAGAGATTTGTAGTGAAAATCATAGATTTGCAGATGAAGAACTTAGAAGATTTTGAGATTGGAGATCTGAAAGTAAAAAATAGTGAAGAGAGGAGCTATTTATAGATTTAGCGATGACGGTTCAAAATCAGTAGTGGCCGACCATCGTCTGACGCACATTTAATACCTTGGTAACTGAACCGATGGGACATCTACCACATACGTCATGGACGGGCTTGATGCAAACGTCAGTGTATATCTAGTCATACCGTTGGAAAATCATGTCGTTTCTCGCCACATCCTTTCCGAGAAATGAGGGGACTATTTGTATACGGCCAAAACCGATTTTGACCTTCGTATGATTAGTCAAGATTGGAACATAATTGACCGAAGGTCGTCTTTATAATATCGAGATGAGATCCGAAGCTAGGTTATCGAGTTCAAGATTCAGGGACCGATCAATGCGGAACTCGATATCAATATCGAGATATGATATGAAGTAGTGTTGTCAAGCTCAATAGCCAGAGACTGACCAATACCGAGCCCGTGTCAATATCGAACTCGAGTCAATATCGAGCTCGAAATCTGGAGATCGACCAATACCAAGTCCGACCAAGATCGAGCTAAGAGACAAGAGTCGTTATAGATGCACTAAGGGAGAGAATCTCTGTGGGAATTAAGGAAAAGTTAATTAACTAATCTATCATGGGATCCCCACTATGTATTTTTTATATCCAAAGTAGGGTTTTCTACACTATAATAAGAATGGCTTCTGTAAAGGCATTCAACATTGGGTATCTATACACTCGCATATTCAGATATTATTGAGCTCTACGGATATATAGCAAAGATTATCCTTTTTTGAGCCTTGTACATTGATTCATCTTGCATGTTCATAAATTATTTTTTACTCAGTTTGGTTTGTATTTCATTCCTTTTTTACAGTCACTATTCGATATGTTTCTACTTATCTTTCCGATTTGTGCCAAGTTATATCACGTATCCTTAGAACTACATATAAATTCAACTCTATCTGTTTTTCGGGTAAACAAATGTAAAATGGAGAAGAAGGTGACGGGCACTAAAGTATGCGTGTGGAAAATATGTAAATAGTTGAAATCGGAAAACAAAAAAACTATTTGAAGTTAAACCAAAAAAATAGTATTGTGCAGCTGAAATTGTGGCCGGACATAAATTTTATTTGAAAAAATATTTGTGAAGGTTGAAGATTTATGAGTGAAAATCATTATTTCACTTAAGATATTTTTCAAGCCAATACTTAATTCGTATTATGCTGAGTATTATTTTAAAAACAGAATACATAAACAGACACTTAAAGTTGACCTCCTCCGCTGTCAGTTGAACACTTCAACTTAATGATCATCTAGACATCTCAACTTGGCATAAGTGTATCCCGTGAACCCCTCCCGCTGACGTGGCAAAATGTTTGTATTTCGTGAGAGAAGCCTAAACGATATTCTCACTACTAGAAATCTGGTAAAAATCGACCAAAAAAACCGACCAACGTTGGTCGGTAATGGCCAAAAACCGACCAAAACGCGACCATTTACGTGTGGACGGTATTTTTGTGGTCGGAAAGGAATACCGACCAAAGTTGGTCGGAAATTACCGACCAACTTTGGTCGGTCAATTAAATTCAAAAAAAAAATATTGCAAAAAAAAAAAACCGACCAAAGTTGGTCGGTAATTTAATTATGTAAAAAAAAAAATTCACCATCTGGGAATCGAACCGGGGTCTGTACTGTGGCAGGATACTATTCTACTACTAGATCATTGGTACATTTTGTTTTAAGACTGTCTTTTATTTGATTTATACTCTTTAATTGTATTTTCGCACGAAAATAACCGACCAAAGTTGGTCGGTTTTATTAAAAAGTAAAATTACCGACCAAAGTTGGTCGGTTTTTTTAAATGACCCGCCGAATTAACCGACCAATTTTGGTCGGTTTTTTTAATATTAATTTTTATTTATATTAATTGAAAAACCGACCAAAATTGGTCCGTTTCTTGAAACATAAAATTCGCGGGACTCAAAAATAGTTTTTCGCATTTTTGCGCCAAAGAAAACCGACCAAAGTTGGCCGGTTTCGTAAAAAAAAAAAAAAAAAAAAATTTGAAAAACCGACCAACTTTGGTCGGTTTTTTGGTCGGTTTTTTTACCGACCAAAGTTGGTCGGTCGACCTTGATCGGTTTTTGCCGAATTTCTAGTAGTGTCTCTTCTTTTGTAAGATTTAAATTTTCCCGAAAGAAAAATAATGTAATTAAATTGATCTTTTTATGTGAGCTCCACCCTACCACTCATTTCTTTCTTAAGAAAGTTGGCAATGAAAAAAAATTAAAAAATTACTTTTTAAAAAAAAACGTGTCATTCGCTAATTTGTTTATTTGATACATCATCCGCGGTTGCAACTCACGCATATGGTCTGTTGGCTCCAGTTGTCCACGAGACACACAGTTGTCCACGAGACACACTAGAAGCGAGTTAAGGTGTCAAGATGATCATTAGGTAAGTTGGAGAGTTTAATTGGCAGCTGAAGCCAACTTTAGGTGTTTGTTTATGTATTCTGCCTATTTTAAATACTGAAGTTTAGTATTTATCAATACTGATGACTATTTACAAAGCCTAAAATTCAGTATCTAAAAAACCAAAGCAACTATTTATGCCCAAACCGCCCGTAAATCTTTGATAAGTAATAGAAGTATCATCTTACAAGATTCTAAGAAGATGTTGCTTCAGCCTTCCTTACAAATTTCAACAATTTTCTCACAGTATTTCACTTTGTACATCAATTGAACATATAGGAGTAATCCTCTTTTCAGGATGTCTTCCATTTCAATGGATTTTTCTTTCACAAGTTAAAATCATGACTATTCTTTCAATCCTTCTTTACTCCCTTTTTCATTTTGTAGGCCATCGTTTCTCTCTATATATACTCACTAACTCACGTGACTGGGAACTACACCAGCACATTGAATCTTTTCTTTTTTTGGCAAGATATTATAAGTACTGTACTTTTCATCTTTATGTAGCAAAATTGTTTTCTTCTCTTTTCCCCTTAATATTTGTTATGTTTACTTTCATTGTGCTAAAAGGTCTGGTCTCCTTTAAGAAAGATTGACGAAAATCGATAGATATTGCTCGTTAAATTGAATAGGCATGAGATCATGCTAGTATAATAGCATTTTATTATTAAAATAAAATATGCCATAACTCTCAGTACTCCATGATGTAAAAAATGGTCATAACTTTTTTGTAACACTTCTCCCATGTTCTACCACTAATTACATAATTCTTTAACCATTATTCCATGTTCTCCATGATATTATAACTTATTACCCTACTTTCTTCCAATTTAGTTCAAGGAAAAATTCCTACACCTATAAATAGGAGTCTTTCTTCCATAATGTGGTGTGAGAAATAATTGTAGAGTGTTTCAATAAAGTGAGGTTAAAGTTGTGAAAGAAGAAGAAGAAGAAGAAGCAGAAGAAGAGAGTTTTTTACTTTTGTTGAAGGAAGATGTTCATCTTGGTGGAGCTTTGAACTCAACAACTTGTCCAGAGTTTGTTCGAGTTATACGACGTGATCGGACTGTTGTATCCTAGGGGAGACAAGTCAAGAGGATTACTGCTGGACTAGTGAAGACTTTGCTGCAGTGGGCTTGAATCTCCGTAAAGAGAGCGAGATATCCGCGCCTCAGCCTGAAGATATTTTATTTTCTTCATTTTATTTTTCAACTGTAATTGTATTTTCACCAACAATTTTAAGGAGATTCAATATGGATACAGTTGAAAAATCCGCGGATATCAAGATGGAAGATCTCAACAAGCCATTCTATTTCAACGGTACTCATTTCAAGAGATGGAAGGATAAAGTACTTTTTTATTTAAGTCTTCTCAATGTTTCTTACATTTTAACCGAGAAGAATCCAAGCAAAGTAGACAACTCCTCCATGGGTGATGATGAGCTAATTGCCCATTAAGAAAAAATTAAAAAATACAACGATGATTTATACAAGTGTAGTATTATCTTCTTAATTGTCTATCTGATAGTTTTTATGATTATTATGATAGAACTTACTCTACTGCAAAGAAAATTTGGAAAGCATTGCAGAGTAAGTATGATACCGAGGAGGCAAGTGTGAAAAAATATGCTGCTAGCAGATTTTTTCGTTTTGAAATGGTGGACAATAAATCTGTAGTAGACCAAGCTCAAGATTTTAAAATGATCGTTGGAGAGCTCAGGTCCGAAGATATTAAAATTGGAGACAACCTTATTGTTTGTGGCATAATAGATAAGCTTCCACCATCATGGAAGAAATTTCAAAAAACTATTCGCCACAAACAAAAGGAAACTTCACTTGAGACGTTGATAATGCGGATTCGCATGGAAGAAGAGGCAAGAGGCCAAGATGCACTTATGCAATAGGAAGAGTGCACTCTACAATCCGTCACTACAAAAGTAAATTTAATCACTTCAAATAATATTACTCCTGAAACTCACAAAAATACTTCTTTGAAGCCGAAGAAGAGGACTTTTAAGAAAAATTATGGTAGACCTCCCAAAAAGAATATTGGTGCAAACAACCAAGCACAAAATCAACAAGTTCAAATTGCGAAACCATGATTTGTCTGTGGCAGGAGTAGGCATATTGCTCGATTTTGAAAATTTAGGAAACGTGATCCTACACCACGGGCAAACATTACCGAAGAGTCACTTGTGGCGGATAACAGACATTAACATGGTAGAAAATGTTAATGGATGGTGGGTTGATTCTAGAGCAAACTGTCATGTTTGCTATGATAGAGATTGATTTAAAGTATATACTCCATTTGAGGAGCTCAAAATCATCATGCTTGGTGATTCTCACACAACCCAGGTGCTTGGAAAGGGAGAGGTCGAGTTGAAGTTTACTTCAGGAAGAGTATTAACGTTGAAAGACGTACTTTATACTCCTTCAATGAGAAAAAAATTGATGTCTAGTTTTTTTCTCAATAAGGCAGGCTTCAAACAAATAATTGAGAGTGATCAATATGTAATAGTGAAAAAGGGTATTTTTGTGGGTAAGGGGTATGCATGTGATGGGATGTTCAAGTTGAATGTTGAAATGAACTTCTTCTAGTTCTGTTTATATGCTTTCTTCAACTAATTTTTGGCGTGCACGTTTGTGTCATATTAATAATCGTTATGTGGGAATCATGAGTAATTTAAGATTAATCCCAATGATTAAAAATAATTTTCAAAAATGTGAGGCTTGTAATAAAGCTAAAATAACTAAAAGGGCTCATTTCAAATTGAAAGAAAAACTGAATTGTTAGAATTAGTTCACACTGATATTTATGAACTTGGAGGAATTTTTACTCGTGGAGGAAATAGATATTTTATCACTTTTATTGATGATTTCTCTAAGTACACATATGTTTACTTGATGAAAAATAAAAGTGATGCGTTTGAAAATTTTAAAACCCATGAGGTTGAAAATCAAACGTTACCGAAAAACCACATGTGGCGGTGAGAATAGACATTAACATGGTAGAAAATATTGATGGATGGTGGGCTGATTCTGGAGCAAACCGCCATGTTTGCTATGATAGAAATTAGTTTAAAGTATATACTCCATTTGAGGAGCCCAAAATCATCATGCTGGGTGATTCTCACACAACCCAGATGCTTGGAAAGGGAGAGGTCGAGTTGAAGTTTACTTCAAGAAGAGTATTAACGTTGAAAGACATACTTTATACTCCTTCAATGAGAAAAAATTACATGTCTAGTTTTCTTCTCAACATGGGAGATTTCAAACAAATAATTAAGAGTGATCAATATGTAATAGTCAAAAAGGGTAGTTTTGTGGGTAAAAGATATGCATGTGATAGGATATTCAAGTTGAATGTTGAAATGAATAAAACTTCTTCTAGTTCTGTTTATATTCTTTCTTCTACTAATTTTTGGCATGCGCGTTTGTGCCATATTAATAATAGTTATGTGGGAATCATGAGTAGTTTAAGAATAATCACAATGATTAAAAGAATTTTGAAAAATGTGAGACTTGTAATAAAGCTAAAATAATTAAAAAGCCTCATTTTCAAGTTGAAAGAAAAACTGAATTGTTAGAATTAGTTCACACTGATATTTATGAACTTGGAGGAATTTTTACTCGTGGAGAAAATAAATATTTTATCACTTTTATTGATGATTTCTCTAAGTACACATATGTTTACTTGATGAAAAATAAAAGTGATGCGTTTGAAAATTTTAAAACCCATGAGGTTAAAAATCAAATGTTATCAAAGAGCCACTTGTGGCGGTGAGAACAGACATTAACATGGTAGAAAAGGTTGATGGATGGTGGGTTGATTCTGGAGCAAACTGTCATGTTTGCTATGATAAAGATTGGTTTAAAGTATATACTCCATTTGAAGAGCCCAAAATCATCATGCTGGGTGATTCTCACACAACTCAAGTGCTTGAAAAAGAAGAGGTCGAGTTGAAGTTTACTTCAGGAAGAGTATTAACGTTGAAAGACGTACTTTATACTCCTTCAATGAGAAAAAATTCCATGTCTAGTTTTCTTCTCAACAAGGGAGGCTTCAAACAAATAATTGAGAGTGATCAATATGTAATAGTCAAAAAGGGTAGTTTTGTGGGTAAAGGGTATGCATGTGATGGGATGTTCAAGTTGAATGTTGAAATGAATAAAACTTCTTCTAGTTCTGTTTATATGCTTTCTTCTACTAATTTTTGGCATGCACGTTTGTGTCATATTAATAATAGTTATGTGGGAATCATGAGTAGTTTAAGATTAATCCCAATGATTAAAAAGAATTTTGAAAAATGTGAGAATTGTAATAAAGCTAAAATAACTAAAAGGCCTCATTTCCAAGTTGAAAGAAAAACTGAATTGTTAAAATTAGTTCACACTGATATTTGTGAACTTAGAGGAATTTTTACTCGCGGAGAAAATAGATATTTTATCACTTTTATTGATGATTTTTCTAAGTACACATATGTTTACTTGATGAAAAATAAAAGTGATGCGTTTGAAAATTTTAAAAATTATCTTCATGAGGTTGAAAATCAATTTGGTAGAAAAATAAAAAGAATTAGAAGTGATAGAGGCCGTGAATACGAGTCTAATGAATTTAATTATTTTGTTAGGTCATTGGGAATAATTCATGAAACTACTCCACCTTATTCTCCTGTATCAAATAGTGTGGCTGAAAGAGAAAATAGAACTTTGGTAGAGTTAACTAATGCCATGCTTATTGAGTCAAATACACCTTTAAATTTATGGGGTGAAACTATTTTGACTGCATGTTATGTGTTGAATACGATGCCTCATAAGAAAACAAAATTGACACCATTATGAAAAAATCACAAGCCAAATTTGGGTTATCTTGGAGTTTGGGGTTGTTTAGCCTATTTTAGGCTAATGATTCTAAAATTACAAAGTTGGGTAAAAAGAGGTTACCACTTGTGCTTTTCTTTGTTATGCTTCTAACAGTACAACCTACAAATTTTTAAATCTTGAATAGAATATAATTATAGAATCTGGTGATACTATTTTTCATGAAAATAAATTTCCATTTGAGTTTAAAAATAGGGGGGGTCAAATAGATAAAGATAATTTTTTGTTTATGCCAAATTCTACTTCTATTTTGCAAAATGAAGAAAATGATGCTTTTGAGTTAAAAAGAAGTAAAAGAGCTAGAATAGAAAAAAAAAAAAATTGGTCCTGATTTTTATGTTTTTAATAATGAAAATGACCCCCTTACTTTACAAGAAGTTTTATTGTCACCTGATGCTATCTTGTGAAAAGAGACTGTAAATGATGAAATGGACTCACTAATTTCTAATAAAACTAGAAAGTTGGTTGATTTACCACCAGGTTGTAAAACAATTGGGTACAAATGGGTCCTAAGAAAAAAGTTAAAACATAATGGATCCGTTGATAAGTATAAGGCTAGTTAGTTGCTAAAGGTTTTAAGCAACTAGAAGGCCTAGAAAGTTTTGATATTTTTTCTCCGGTAACTAGAATTACATACATTAGACTTTTAATTGATATTGCTGCAATTTTTGATTTGCATATTCGTTAAATAGATGTAAAAACTATTTTTTTTTAAATGGGGACCTAAATGAAGAAATTTGTATGGATCAACCTGAGGGTTTTATAGAAGCAGGCCAAGAAAGTAAAGTATGTAAACTTACTAATCCCTATATGGCTTGAAATATGCACCTAAGCAATGGCATGAAAAGTTTGATTCTTGCATGATTGAAAATGGTTTTAAATCAAATGAGTGTGATAAGTGCATTTATCATAAGTCTTGGAATAATTCACATGTAATTGTTTGCTTCTATGTTGATGATTTGTTAATATTTGGCTCTAACATAAATGTTATTGAAGAAACTTTTTGCATGCTTAGTAGCCATTTTGACATGAAAAATTTGGGTGAGGCAAATTTCATTCTTGGAATAAAAATTACAAGAATGAAAATTACTAGAATATGTGATGGAATTTTCCTTAACCAGTCACAATATGTTGAGAAAATTTTGAAAAAATATAATTTTATTGATTGCAAGCATGTTGTAACCCCTTTTGATTCAAGTGTTCACTTATTTCCCGTACAAAGTGACAATGATGTAATAAATCAAAAGGAATATACTAGCTTAATTGAAAGCTTGAGATATGTGACTGATTGTACTCGAGCGGATATTGCATACGCAGTAGGAGTACTTAGCAGGTTTACAAGCAAGCCAGGTAATGAACATTGGCATGCCATAGCAATAGTTATGAGGTATTTACTTGGTATAAAAACCTATGGCTTATTTTATAAAAAAAATATCATGTTGTACTCGAAAGCTTTTCTGATGCAGATTGGAACACTTTATTTGGTGATTCATGTTCTACTACATGTTATATTTTTACTTTGGGAGGTGGTGCTATTTGTTGAAAACCAAAAAAGTAAACAATAATTGCTAACTCTACCATAGAGGCTGAGCTAATTGCTTTAGCTTCAGCTAGTGAGGAAGCGAATTGGTTGAGAGATTTATTATTTCAAATTCCTTATTTTGAAACACTAATTCCTCCTATTTTAATTCATTGTGATAGCACTGTTGTAATTGGTAGAGTACAAAGTCGTTATTACAATGATAAATTCAGACCTATAAGAAGAAAATGCAGTACTATGAGATCATATTTGACAAGTGGTACCATTAATGTTGACTATGTTAAATCTTATGATAGTCTTGCAGATCCACTGACTAATGCCTTAGTAAGAGAAAGGGTCTGGAGTACATCGAGGGGATAGGATTGAAGCCCGTAAATTCATAAGTCATATATGAGGAAACCCAACCTAGAGACTAGAGATCCTATAACCAAGTTCAACGGGAAGAACGAATCATATGATGGCTTGGTTTGAAATGCACTATTTTTATTATCGTTTCATCCCACCTATGATGTGAGTGCATTTATCCCGTAATGATTTGCGAGGTTGAGTTTTATTCACTCTTAATGAAAATTTATAGCTCATATGAGTGGGGTGTTAGAGTTACAGGGGCACCCTTGACATATTTCATCTATGGGAGTGTGGAAGTAGGCCGTTTCCTATGAGAATTGGGCTTGTTCTCAAAAACACTCATGAAAACCGTGATACACAAGGCCGTAATATGCTGGCTAATAAAGCTCATGTCAACACCTTGATTATTATGTATAAGCGGTGACAATTTATTTTCCTAAAGCAGACATAGTTCAAGTCTGAGACCACTACTGATTCTGGAGTAAAAATCGTTGTTTTCCTAAGCGGAGATTCAATGGAGAGCATACCTTCATTATGCATGATAGTCTCCCTTCAACTGGTAAACTCTTTTATTTTAATATTAAAATGAGTGGGTGAATGATAGTATAATAGCATTTTATTATTAAAATAAAATATGCCATAACTCCCACTACTCCATGATGTAGAAAACGGTCATAACTCTTTTGTAACTCTTCTCCCTTATTCTACCACTAATTACATAATAATTTAACCATTATCACATGTTCTCCATGATTTCATAACTTATTACCCCACTTCTTCCAATTTAATTTAAGGAAAAATTCCTACACCTATAAATAGGAGTCTTTCTTCCATAATATGGTGTGAGAAATAATTGTAGAGTGTTTCAATAAAGTGAGGTTAAAGTTGTGAAAGAAGAAGAAGAAGAAGAAGAAGAAGAAGAAGAGAGTTTTTTACTTTTGTTGAAGGAAGGTGTTCATCTTGGTGGAGCTTTGGACGCAACAACTTGTCCAGAGTTTGTTCGAGTCATACGATATGATCGGGTTGTTGTATCCTAGGGGAGACAAGTCAAGAGGATTACTGCTAGACCAGTGAAGACTTTGCTGCAGTGGGCTTGAATCTCCTTAAAGAGAGCGAGATATCCGCGCCTCAGCCTGAAGATATTTTATTTTCTTCATTTTATTTTTCAACTGTAATTGTATTTTCACCAATAATTTTAAGGAGATTCAATATGGATACAGTTGAAAAATCCGCGGATATCAAGATGGAAGATCTCAACAAGCCATTCTATTTCAACGGTACTCATTTCAAGAGATGGAAGGATAAAGTACTTTTTTATTTAAGTCTTCTCAATGTTTCTTACATTTTAACCGAGAAGAATCCAAGCAAAGTAGACAACTCCTCCATGGGTGATGATGAGCTAATTGCCCATTAAGAAAAAATTGAAAAATACAACGATGATTTATACAAGTGTAGTATTATCTTCTTAATTGTCTATCTGATAGTTTTTATGATTATTATGATAGAACTTACTCTACTGCAAAGAAAATTTGGAAAGCATTGCAGAGTAAGTATGATACCGAGGAGGCAAGTGTGAAAAAATATGCTGCTAGCAGATTTTTTCGTTTTGAAATGGTGGACAATAAATCTGTAGTAGACCAAGCTCAAGATTTTATAATGATCGTTGGAGAGCTCAGGTCCAAAGATATTAAAATTGGAGACAACCTTATTGTTTGTGGCATAATAGATAAGCTTCCACCATCATGGAAGAAATTTCAAAAAACTATTCGCCACAAACAAAAGGAAACTTCACTTGAGACGTTGATAATGCGGATTCGCATGGAAGAAGAGGCAAGAGGCCAAGATGCACTTATGCAATCGGAAGAGTGCACTCTACAATCCGTCACTACAAAAGTAAATTTAATCACTTCAAATAATATTACTCCTGAAACTCACAAAAATACTTCTTTGAAGCCGAAAAAGAGGACTTTTAAGAAAAATTATGGTAGACCTCCCAAAAAGAATATTGGTGCAAACAACCAAGCACAAAATCAACAAGTTCAAATTGCGAAACCATGATTTGTCTGTGGCAGGAGTAGGCATATTGCTCGATTTTGAAAATTTAGGAAATGTGATCCTACACCACGGGCAAACATTACCGAAGAGTCACTTGTGGCGGATAACAGACATTAACATGGTAGAAAATGTTAATGGATGGTGGGTTGATTCTAGAGC
Organism: Nicotiana tomentosiformis; assembly: GCF_000390325.3. Classification (NCBI taxonomy): domain Eukaryota; kingdom Viridiplantae; phylum Streptophyta; class Magnoliopsida; order Solanales; family Solanaceae; genus Nicotiana; species Nicotiana tomentosiformis. The sequence goes on from NC_090823.1 coordinate 123,213,026, forward strand.
AAACTGTCATGTTTGCTATGATAGAGATTGATTTAAAGTATATACTCCATTTGAGGAGCTCAAAATCATCATGCTTGGTGATTCTATCACAACCCAGGTGCTTGGAAAGGGAGAGGTAGAGTTGAAGTTTACTTCAGGAAGAGTATTAACGTTGAAAGACGTACTTTATACTCCTTCAATGAGAAAAAAATTGATGTCTAGTTTTTTTCTCAATAAGGCAGGCTTCAAACAAATAATTGAGAGTGATCAATATGTAATAGTGAAAAAGGGTATTTTTGTGGGTAAGGAGTATGCATGTGATGGGATGTTCAAGTTGAATGTTGAAATGAACTTCTTCTAGTTCTGTTTATATGCTTTCTTCAACTAATTTTTGGCATGCACGTTTGTGTCATATTAATAATCGTTATGTGGGAATCATGAGTAATTTAAGATTAATCCCAATGATTAAAAATAATTTTCAAAAATGTGAGGCTTGTAATAAAGCTAAAATAACTAAAAGGCCTCATTTCAAGTTGAAAGAAAAACTGAATTGTTAGAATTAGTTCACACTGATATTTATGAACTTGGAGGAATTTTTACTCGTGGAGGAAATAGATATTTTATCACTTTTATTGATGATTTCTCTAAGTACACATATGTTTACTTGATGAAAAATAAAAGTGATGCGTTTGAAAATTTTAAAACCCATGAGGTTGAAAATCAAACGTTACCGAAAAACCACATGTGGCGGTGAGAATAGACATTAACATGGTAGAAAATATTGATGGATGGTGGGCTGATTCTGGAGCAAACCGCCATGTTTGCTATGATAGAAATTAGTTTAAAGTATATACTCCATTTGAGGAGCCCAAAATCATCATGCTGGGTGATTCTCACACAACCCAGATGCTTGGAAAGGGAGAGGTCGAGTTGAAGTTTACTTCAAGAAGAGTATTAATGTTGAAAGACATACTTTATACTCCTTCAATGAGAAAAAATTCCATGTCTAGTTTTCTTCCCAACATGGGAGATTTCAAACAAATAATTAAGAGTGATCAATATGTAATAGTCAAAAAGGGTAGTTTTGTGGGTAAAAGATATGCATGTGATAGGATATTCAAGTTGAATGTTGAAATGAATAAAACTTCTTCTAGTTCTGTTTATATTCTTTCTTCTACTAATTTTTGGCATGCGCGTTTGTGCCATATTAATAATAGTTATGTGGGAATCATGAGTAGTTTAAGAATAATCACAATGATTAAAAGAATTTTGAAAAATGTGAGACTTGTAATAAAGCTAAAATAATTAAAAAGCCTCATTTTCAAGTTGAAAGAAAAATTGAATTGTTAGAATTAGTTCACACTGATATTTGTGAACTTGGAGGAATTTTTACTCGTGGAGAAAATAAATATTTTATCACTTTTATTGATGATTTCTCTAAGTACACATATGTTTACTTGATGAAAAATAAAAGTGATGCGTTTGAAAATTTTAAAACCCATGAGGTTGAAAATCAAACGTTATCAAAGAGCCACTTGCGGCGGTGAGAACAGACATTAACATGGTAGAAAAGGTTGATGGATGGTGGGTTGATTCTGGAGCAAACCGTCATGTTTGCTATGATAAAGATTGGTTTAAAGTATATACTCCATTTGAGGAGCCCAAAATCATCATGCTGGGTGATTCTCACACAACTCAAGTGCTTGAAAAAGAAGAGGTCGAGTTGAAGTTTACTTCAGGAAGAGTATTAACGTTGAAAGACGTACTTTATACTCCTTCAATGAGAAAAAATTCCATGTCTAGTTTTCTTCTCAACAAGGGAGGCTTCAAACAAATAATTGAGAGTGATCAATATGTAATAGTCAAAAAGGGTAGTTTTGTGGGTAAAGGGTATGCATGTGATGGGATGTTCAAGTTGAATGTTGAAATGAATAAAACTTCTTCTAGTTCTGTTTATATGCTTTCTTCTACTAATTTTTGGCATGCACGTTTGTGTCATATTAATAATAGTTATGTGGGAATCATGAGTAGTTTAAGATTAATCCCAATGATTAAAAAGAATTTTAAAAAATGTGAGAATTGTAATAAAGCTAAAATAACTAAAAGGCCTCATTTCCAAGTTGAAAGAAAAATTGAATTGTTAAAATTAGTTCACACTGATATTTGTGAACTTAGAGGAATTTTTACTCGTGGAGGAAATAGATATTTTATCACTTTTATTGATGATTTTTCTAAGTACACATATGTTTACTTGATGAAAAATAAAAGTGATGCGTTTGAAAATTTTAAAAATTATCTTCATGAGGTTGAAAATCAATTCGGTAGAAAAATAAAAAGAATTAGAAGTGATAGAGGCCGTGAATACGAGTCTAATGAATTTAATTATTTTGTTAGGTCATTGGGAATAATTCATGAAACTACTCCACCTTATTCTCCTGTATCAAATAGTGTGGCTGAAAGAGAAAATAGAACTTTGGTAGAGTTAACTAATGCCATGCTTATTGAGTCAAATACACCTTTAAATTTATGGGGTGAAACTATTTTGACTGCATGTTATGTGTTGAATACGATGCCTCATAAGAAAACAAAATTGACACCATTGTGAAAAAATCACAAGCCAAATTTGGGTTATCTTGGAGTTTGGGGTTGTTTAGCCTATTTTAGGCTAATGATTCTAAAATTACAAAGTTGGGTAAAAAGAGGTTACTACTTGTGCTTTTCTTTGTTATGCTTCTAACAGTACAACCTACAAACTTTTAAATCTTGAATAGAATATAATTATAGAATCTGGTGATACTATTTTTCATGAAAATAAATTTCTATTTGAGTTTAAAAATAGTGGGGGTCAAATAGATAAAGATAATTTTTTGTTTATGCCAAATTCTACTTCTATTTTGCAAAATGAAGAAAATGATGCTTTTGAGTTAAAAAGAAGTAAAAGAGCTAGAATAGAAAAAAAAAATTGGTCCTGATTTTTATGTTTTTAATAATGAAAATTACCCCCTTACTTTACAAGAAGTTTTATTGTCACCTGATGCTATCTTGTGAAAAGAGACTGTAAATGATGAAATGGACTCACTAATTTCTAATAAAACTAGAAAGTTGGTTGATTTACCACCAGGTTGTAAAACAATTGGGTGCAAATGGGTCCTAAGAAAAAAGTTAAAACATAATGGATCCGTTGATAAGTATAAGGCTAGTTAGTTGCTAAAGGTTTTAAGCAACTAGAAGGCCTAGAAAGTTTTGATATTTTTTCTCCGGTAACTAGAATTACATACATTAGACTTTTAATTGATATTGCTGCAATTTTTGATTTGCATATTCGTTAAATAGATGTAAAAACTATTTTTTTTTAAATGGGGACCTAAATGAAGAAATTTGTATGGATCAACCTGAGGGTTTTATAGAAGCAGGCCAAGAAAGTAAAGTATGTAAACTTACTAATCCCTATATGGCTTGAAATATGCACCTAAGCAATGGCATGAAAAGTTTGATTCTTGCATGATTGAAAATGGTTTTAAATCAAATGAGTGTGATAAGTGCATTTATCATAAGTCTTGGAATAATTCACATGTAATTGTTTGCTTCTATGTTGATGATTTGTTAATATTTGGCTCTAACATAAATGTTATTGAAGAAACTTTTTGCATGCTTAGTAGCCATTTTGACATGAAAAATTTGGGTGAGGCAAATTTCATTCTTGGAATAAAAATTACAAGAATGAAAATTACTAGAACATGTGATGGAATTTTCCTTAACCAGTCACAATATGTTGAGAAAATTTTGAAAAAATATAATTTTATTGATTGCAAGCATGTTATAACCCCTTTTGATTCAAGTGTTCACTTATTTCATGTACAAAGTGACAATGATGTAATAAATCAAAAGGAATATACTAGCTTAATTGAAAACTTGAGATATGTGACTGATTGTACTTGAGCGGATATTGCATACGCAGTAGGAGTACTTAGCAGGTTTACAAGCAAGCCAGGTAATGAACATTGGCATGCCATAGCAAGAGTTATGAGGAATTTACTTGGTATAAAAACCTATGGCTTATTTTATAAAAAAAATATCATGTTGTACTCGAAAGCTTTTCTGATGCAGATTGGAACACTTTATTTGGTGATTCATGTTCTACTACATGTTATATTTTTACTTTGGGAGGTGGTGCTATTTGTTGAAAATCGAAAAAGTAAACAATAATTGCTAACTCTACCATGGAGGCTGAGCTAATTGCTTTAGCTTCAGCTAGTGAGGAAGCGAATTGGTTGAGAGATTTATTATTTCAAATTCCTTATTTTGAAATACTAATTCCTCCTATTTTAATTCATTGTGATAGCACTGTTGTAATTGGTAGAGTACAAAGTCGTTATTACAACGATAAATTCAGACCTATAAGAAGAAAATACAGTACTATGAGATCATATTTGACAAGTGGTACCATTAATGTTGACTATGTTAAATCTTATGATAATCTTGCAGATCCACTGACTAATGCCTTAGTAAGAGAAAGGGTCTGGAGTACATCGAGGGGATAGGATTGAAGCCCGTAAATTCATAAGTCATATATGAGGAAACCCAACCTAGAGACTAGAGATCCTATAACCAAGTTCAACGGGAAGAACGAATCATATGATGGCTTGGTTTGAAATGCACTATTTTTATTATCGTTTCATCCCACCTATGATGTGAGTGCATTTATCCCGTAATGATTTGCGAGGTTGAGTTTTATTCACTCTTAATGAAAATTTATAGCTCGTATGAGTGGGGTGTTAGAGTTACAGGGGCACCCTTGACATATTTCATCTATGGGAGTGTGGAAGTAGGCCGTTTCCTATGAGAATTGGGCTTGTTCTCAAAAACACTCATGAAAACCGTGATACACAAGGCCGTAATATGCTGGCTAATAAAGCTCATGTCAACACCTTGATTATTATGTATAAGCGGTGATAATTTATTTTCCTAAAGCAGACATAGTTCAAGTCTGAGACCACTACTGATTCTGGAGTAAAAATCGTTGTTTTGCTAAGCGGAGATTCAATGGAGAGCATACCTTCATTATGCATGATAGTCTCCCTTCAACTGGTAAACTCTTTTATTTTAATATTAAAATGAGTGGGTGAATGATAGTATAATAGCATTTTATTATTAAAATAAAATATGCCATAACTCCCACTACTCCATGATGTAGAAAACGGTCATAACTCTTTTGTAACTCTTCTCCCTTATTCTACCACTAATTACATAATAATTTAACCATTATCACATGTTCTCCATGATTTCATAACTTATTACCCCACTTCTTCCAATTTAATTCAAGGAAAAATTCCTACACCTATAAATAGGAGTCTTTCTTCCATAATATGGTGTGAGAAATAATTGTAGAGTGTTTCAATAAAGTGAGGTTAAAGTTGTGAAAGAAGAAGAAGAAGAAGAAGAAGAGAGTTTTTTACTTTTGTTGAAGGAAGGTGTTCATCTTGGTGGAGCTTTGGACGCAACAACTTATCCAGAGTTTGTTCGAGTCATACGATATGATCGGGCTGTTGTATCCTAGGGGAGACAAGTCAAGAGGATTACTGCTAGACCAGTGAAGACTTTGCTGCAGTGGGCTTGAATCTCCTTAAAGAGAGCGAAATATCCGCGCCTCAGCCTGAAGATATTTTATTTTCTTCATTTTATTTTTCAACTGTAATTGTATTTTCACCAACATATCAGATAAGACAAGAATCGGTATAACAGATCAATTACTCAATCATATAAGCATCAATGTCAAACTAGTTGGACTATGCTATATCAAGTACTAAGGTTTAATTTAGCTGTGACAGCAGACTAAATGGCTTATAACTGCCAGGTTATACAGTTAAGTAAAAAAATAAATAAATAAAAAGTTTCTACCTTTCATTGAGAATTCGCCACATTTTTGCAACTCTAATGAATACTCCTATTAGACTGTTAGTATGTTCCAACATTGTACCAAAGTATTGCCAACTATACAAATTCTGAGGCTGTAGGCTCAAACGTTGAACTCAAAGGAGAATTTGAGAAGGCTTTTGCTGCAGGTAGCTCCAAAGTGGTCAATGACGATCCTTCTGATCGCGAAGGAGAAAATACTTGAGGCTTTGGTGGTATTTGCAAGGCCTCCAAACTACCTTCTAACATTTCTATTACCTTACCTATTGCTGGCCTTTGCAACGGATCTGTTTGGATGCACCACAAACCAACTAATATCATTTTCTTTGCAATCTGTTTTTCTTCATTGGTAATTCTATCTCTTATATTTAGTTCTTCATCTAGCACAATGCGATGATAAGCCCAACATGGAAAGTATATTTCACTATTATGGCTTCTTTCAGCATTGTAGTTCCTTTTTCCTCCAACCATTTCGAGAACCATCATTCCGTAGCTATAAACATCAGATTTGTGTGAAACTCCTCCGAAATTTCTACAGAACACCTCTGGAGCAATATAACCAACGGTTCCTCGAGCTTCTAATGTGGACATTATGCTCTCTTTTCGAATACATAATTTTGCTAAACCGAAATCAGATATCTTGGGGCAAAAGTCTTCGTCCAGAAGAATGTTGTGAGGTTTTATGTCAAAATGCAAAATTCGTGAGTTGCACCCTCTATGCAAATACTCCAGTCCCCGAGCTATTCCAAGTGCAATTTTATACAACACTTCCCATTCCAATCTAAAGTCTTCTCTGTAAATGTGTTTATCAAAAGATCCATTCGGCATAAATTCATAAATAATTGTTTTTTCCCGACGATTCAAACAAAATCCCAACAGAGTTACAACGTTGACATGAGAAGTTTGACTGATGCTTGCAACTTCGTTAATGAAATCTTCTCCATTCCCCTCGCTCGCTTTTAAGATCTTCACAGCAACGGGATGGCCGTTAACGTTACCTTTGTAGACCCCTCCATAACCCCCTTCTCCAAGTTTCTCTTTAAATGAACTTGTCATTTTCCTAATGTCTGAATAGCTATATGCCATTGGGGCTAAAGATCCATACTGCTGCAGGTTGGCTTCAACATTCTGATCTGCTGTCTTTGTTAATGAAACACAGAGGTCGCACAATTTCCTAAATTGAAAGCAACATATCAAGCAGCAGGTTACAGCTATTGCAGTCCCAACCGCGGATAATGCTATATAAACAGACAAAAGAAGAAAAGATGGTATTTTAGGCCACCGATGATCACATAAACTACTCCTTCCGTTCCATTTTACATGACAGTGATTTGACTTGGACTTTTAGAAAAAGTTAGACGTTCAGTACATACCAAAAGTATCCTTAGAACTCATGGTCTTAAATATGTCATGACATTTTTATAACGTCATTAACAAAAAATGTCAAGTTTAAAATTATAAAGTTTCCAAATATAAAAAGGTTACGTATCAAAAATAAAAGAATGTCATATAAAAGAGGAAGGAGTACTATTTAAGCTGTTAGTCTAATGAAAGTATGAAAAATAACATGGTACCTATTGAGAGCTTCAAAGGTAAGATTCGACCTGCAAAAGTTGTCATTATACTCATTAATTAAGAAGATTAAATACAAGGATTATAAGTTTATTCTATTCCACCATCCCCAAGAGAAGTTTAATAAAAAAGATAGCGTACCTTTGGATGTACAGTGATCAAACTTTATGGTAGAATCTTTGCAGAAGCACAAGAAATCTTTGGTTGAATTGTTGAAACCACAAAGCCCGTCTGAGGCCTCACACTTAGCGCACTCTGATGCGCTCCGCCAATCCAGCACGAACCCGTCACTCAACGCCGCACCAAGCCCTCTAATCCACCCCACGTCCAACTCCGTCGCAACCACCTTATCCTCACAAATTCCATACCAATTTAAATCTTTGGGTTCATTATGCCCAACATAAAAGTATGACTTTTTTTCACCTGATGTTAAGCAATCTACAGGAATAGAGGCCGGAAGTGAACTTGTACAATTATAATAGAAGGTAAGGTGTGTATCATGTTTGGAGTATTCTAGGGGCACGTCTTCCAGAATAAGGTTGTGACGTGCTCTAGGGCATGCCGAATTATCAGTAGTATCCCTATCGACCAGAGTAAGGGAGTGGTTCGTGTAATCTATACCTTTGACGAAGAAAGTATTCTGGGAAAGGTAAAGAATAGTTGTATTGGTACTCTTAGAGCTCTATTATTTCTGTTGCAAATTTACATAAATCAAAGTTAGGCAGGCAGATAAATTAGTAGGTCTTCTACTCATGCAGGCAAAGCGCCCAAGTGTCAATTGGGGAAAATAAAACATGCATCCAAGGTAGCATATAAACTAAGTCATAGTCACTTATTTGTTAAGTATATGAGGTGGATTACGCGTTCGTGGACTTGACCTGCAGCTTTTTACCAATCAAAAAATTTCCCCCAACTAGAAATGAAAGAAAATGGCACCCAAGGGCGTGACCTAGTGGTCAATGAGGTGGATGAAAATCACGGGAGACCGCGGTTCAAATCCCAATAGAGCCGATAAAAACACAAGGTGAATAGATGATTTCTTCACATCTGCCTAAGCCTTGGTAGCCACAGTATCTGGTATTTGAGCTGGTGGGAAGTAGCAGCTACTCGGTGGGAATCTCACACAAGGTGGCTCGAATGCCGCTAGTGCTTTCGAGAGCCATAAGCGCAAAAAAGCAACAAGGGCTCGTTTCCCTTGAAGCGAGAAGTGAAGTGCTTGCTTCATTGAAGTGAAGCGACATTTTTATAGAAGTACCAAAATGAACCTTGCGCAGATAAGTAAATAACTAAATACAAAAGAAGTGAACCATATATATATATATATATATATATATATATATATATATATATATATATAAATCTTTCAATTTAAAGGCTAAAAAGTAGAGTCTCAAAAATTTATGTACATATAAACCAATCTTTAAAGTTCAAGCTGATTTCTTATAAGAAAACAAAGGTTTAATAGAACTGAAAGAAAAAAAAAAGGACAAAAGTAAAATAGCTTTAAACGAAATATATCTTTAAAACAAAGAAAGAAGGGAACAAGAATCAGTAGCAGTTGCAACAAACGGAATTGAACAGTGAAGAATTAGCGAACAAGAGGTGTGGAATAAAAGTGCAAACTAGAGAACCAAATTCAGGTAGAGTAACAGGAAAGCAAAGGTCACACTGCGACCTCTGATACGATCTTGCATGGAATATCAAGATATAGAAAACTGTAGCACCACAGCAAGGAGAGAAATGAAAGGAATGTAGCAGCACCACAGAAAGGGGAGAAAATGAAAAGGGAAGTGCAAAGGTACCAGAAGAGATATATGATAAGTGGTTTTCACCAATTCAATACCTGTAAGCTGCTTTACGATTTTAATACCATTACCATACCCGGACATGAAAGCAACACAAGATTCTCTTTATTGATGCACCTGAGGAAAAAGTCTTTATCCAGTGTTGTCAAAGGCAAAAAGCTCGAAAAAACGCTCCAGGTCAATTGCAGCTTTACGCTCAAAAAGCAATTTAAGTGTGGGCTTTAGTAAAAAAGAGGCGCAATTAGGGCTGGCAAGTGGGCCGGTCCCGGGCCTAAAGGGGCCAAGTGGGCTGGTCCAAACGGTCCTGGGCCCGGTCCCAAGCGGGCCCGGGCCCCGGCCAACGAGCTTTTTCTAAGGCCCGGCCCGGCCCCGGGACCGTTTGGTCCCGGGCTAAACGGTACTGGGCCGCGGGCTAAGTGGGCCCAATATTTTTTTAAAAATAAATAAATAGATATTAGAGACAAAAGGATGTTAAAATAAATATCTAAGATGTATAGATATAAGATGTATATATAGTATAGTATATATATTAAATGTATATATAGTATATATATATAAGCTATATTCGATAAGGTATATATACATCTTATATACTATATATAAGATGTATATATAGTATATATATTAAATGTATATATAGTATAGTATATATATTAAATGTATATATAGTATATATATATATAAGCTATATTCGATAAGGTATATATACATCTTATATATAGTATATAAGATGTATATATAGTATAGTATATATATTAAATGTATATATAGTATATATATAAAAGCTATATTCGATAAGCTATATATACATCTTATATACTATATATAAGATGTATATATAGTATAGTATATATATTAAATGTATATATAGTATATATATAAGATGTGTATATATATTGTAAAAATAATATCTAAGTCTAAAGACAAAAATATTGTAAAGAGATATGCCTTGTAATTTTATTATAGCATTAAAAAATATGGCAATATCTTTCTTAGTCTTCATCCCCCTATGGAATAAGCACAACAAGGTGTTAATACCACCATTGAGAAGAAAAAAAAACTAATCAAGATGTGCCAAAATATAAGTTACATAATACATACTAATTTTTGTTCATACAAGTTACATGGTATCGATACAAACTTCATAAATCTATCAAGGTCCGGAGGAATTTCCGTTGGTGGTGGCGGAAAAGTTGCTTGGTCATCGCCACTTTCGGGCGAAGCAACATCCTCCGCAAGTTCAGCTAGCATTTCTTCGAAAGCTTCGTCTTCATCTGGTTGTGATTCAGCAAGTCCAAAATTTCTTCTTTCCGACCGGATCCAATCATTGGCCGAAGCCAAAAAGAGGGTGACCCACTTTATTCGCCAAGCGAATGATCTTCGCTTCGCGGCTAAGGCTGGCAAATCCAACTCTTTTTTGTTAAAAAGAGATCTCGGATCAAGGGCTATCGACCCGACAGTGCTCCGTTAAAGCTTCACTATGGAAAGGGGCTGAATTCCATCCGCAAAAATGCTTCAGTAAAAAAGAGGAATGGAAGTAGGGTGTACATTCAGAGATGGATAAAATTGCTTCTTACCCTTACTGATTTTTCCAAACTCTCCCTCATAGACGCTCTATAATCACCGAGTTGAAGTCTTGCTTGACTGAAAGCGCTCTCTGATGCCACTGTTGAAGCTTGAATAGTTAAAATGTCTCGGGTCATCCTTGAAAGAACCAGAAAGTGCTTTTCTTTGTCCTTCCACCATTCCAAAAGATTAAAGGAACCGTCGGGATTCACTTCCTCAATTCCCTGCGACAAATAAACTTCAAACTCATTTAGTTGTGAAAAATCACTACTACCAGAACCTTGAGAACCCCTAAACCCCGCCCAACCATTAAACTGCCCTGTGTGACGTGAATTAATTATTCTATAAGAAATAATGCGCTTTTGCATTATCCAATCCTCATCAATCCAATGACTGGTAATAGTAAGATAATCACAGTCGTTAACACTTCTACCAATATCAGTTGTAATAGCAACACGACAATTTATATGAGTAAATAAATAGCGCAAATATTGTTCATATTCATGTTTATATTTATAAATATCGCTCTTTACGGTTGTGCGAGGAAAACCTTTATAAGTAGGATTAAAAAAATTTCTAATATAATGCACAAAGTTAGTATCAGAAGGAAAACTATAGGGTAAACACATAACAGTTACCATTTTTGCCAATTCTTCCCGATCTTTTTTTGGATCATAATATAAAATACCACCGGTAACAGTATTAATTCCCGGTTGAAATTGATTTGAACCGGTACCAGGGTCAACCTGACTAGGAGTAGGTAAACTTTTTCCCTCGGCCAAAGCTTTCAGATGAAGATATCTCACTTTATCTTAAGGGTGTTTCATTATGTGTCTAGCCAAAGTTCCCGTCCCCCCCTCCCCCCGCGATCCAAAATATTTAAAAACTAACTCTGTGCCACAAGTTTTACACTTAGCCTTATTTTCTGGAATTAGTTGAGTAAAAAATGGCCAAACGGTGGCAATTGACTTGAGCCTTGGGGTTTGCTCCCTTTCAAGGTTGGCCTGGTGGCAATTGACTTGAGCCTTGGGGTTTGCTCCCTTTCAAGGTCTCAAGTTCGAAACCCACTGGGTGCAAACAATTTCTGAGGGTCATCGGACTGGATAAAACCTGAATTAACCGTGGTGCACTTGCGGGAATCTCCTTGCCGAGGGCCTGTGCACCCCCGAGACTAGTCGGGGCTCAAAGAGTCTCGGACACCCGGTGCAAAATAAAAAAAAAATGGTCAAATGGGAGATGTTTCCGTCCGTTTGCTAGGTTGTCTAGAAAAAGTAGGGGTAGTAACAGGAGTATCAAATGGGGCATCATTTGGATCAGCAGGGTTACCACTAGTTGGGTTAACATGAGGAGCAGGACTAGTTGGTGTATCATCATCCGGTTGACTTTCATCAAAATCTATTTCTTCGTCATCATTTTCATCAATAGTTGGATTAGAATAAAATTGTTCACCAGATCTAATATTATGGCAAAATTGACTTTCAGTAAATTGTAATAAACTATTATCGCTATCAAGAATAGCAGGTGTAGGACGTATATGGAGTTTGGTTCGGGGATCCCGAGGCAGTGGGGGAGGAACAGATTGAGCACTACATTCGTCACTCTTGAATTTTTCCTTATTTTTACCAAAAAATTTTTTTAAGGAAGTCATCTTAATTAATAAAGTAATAGAAAATAAATAAACACAAATAAAATTATAATATTAAAACTTAAGAGTTGGAACGAGTTTACCGAATTGACGAACAACTTGTTAGAAATTGATTATCGTTGAAGACTTCAATTCACCAACTTCACAATTGTTTCACAAATTGTAATAATAAAGTAAGTAATAGTAGCAATTATAGAAGAAAATTAGAGAGAGATTGTGATAGATTGATGATTTTGTAACAAAAAATGAAAGAATAATAGGGTATTTATAGTTGAAAATAGGGAAAACGTGTAATTATAAAAAGTTTGGGATTAAAACAAAGTTGAGGGGTTAAATGGCTATTTCATAAATAGCCAAACGGCTATTATTTTTTTTTTATATAAAAAAATAGCCGTTGGGACCGTTTGGCCCGCTAAGGGACCGGGCCGGTCCCGGGCCCTGGCGGGCTAAACAGTCCCGGGCCTGACGGGCCCAAATCATAGGACCGGCCCACGAGACCGACCCAGGCCCGCTAAAATCGGGCCAAAGGTCCTGGCCCGTTTGGCTCGCGGTCCCGGGCCTGGACCGGCCCACTTGCCACCCTTAGGCGCAATGAAGGAAAAAAATAAAAATGTATATTTAAGAAAAAAGCAACAAATTCATATTGTCTTCCTTAACAACTAATACACTTATTTAGATTTGTTGTTTAGTACCGCTCGATTCAAAACAGAACTCATGGACAATGAGTGTGCACGCCTTAGTGTCTCGCCTACACTGAAGCACATCTTAAGCTAGGCAAAGTGCCCTTCCCGAGTTTTTTTGAGCTTTAGGGCTTAAGCGCGTCTTAAATGAACCTTTGACAACACTGCTTTATCCATTATCAATTTTTTACTACCCTTGAAAACTGAGCCCATATCCTATTGAAGAAGGTAACAGATCCATGCCCTAGATAATTTCAATGCCTATAAAAATGGTTACCTACCACAGAAAGAACAAAGGTGCTGATTTTACCTCCGAAGATACAGTTTTCGTGGTTTTCTAGCATTATCACCTTAAACATTTCTTCTCCACATATAAGAACTTAGTTGGAATAATTAGCAACTAATGCAATAGCGTCATCCTAAACAGTATAAAAGCCTTTTTTTTCCGGAATAAAAGCCTCTCTACGTTTACTGAAATCATCTACTTCCAATTACCTGATTGAGTCGCTTTTGATTCTTCCTACCAAAACAAAATACGCAAATGAAGAAAGCACAGAGTCAATTTAGTCATCTAGTCCACAACCTAACATATCCCACTTCCTTCATGGGAAAGCAACAGACTCACCGGACCCTACTTCTAAAGACAGATATAGGAAATTAGGGAGTTCTAACTGCTGAGGTGTGGGTAGTGACAACTGAGAGCAATAAAAACAAAAGCTTCTTCAGCAGCATCTTTGGTTGTTTGTCGTAAAAAACAGAGGAATGAATATTGGACCCTACCGACGTTTAGTTGACAACCGACATCCGAACACAGGCCATTATGGAGCAAAAAATGTAGAAGCATGGCATTTCTAGTCAACTATAACTCCCCAAGTTAGTACAGATATGCATGTGCAGATTTTTTTGTTGCAAGTAATATGCATGCACAACATTGTCATTAACATTTGAGGTAAAAGTTTAGTATAGTTTCTTAACCCATTTAGGTTTTTCAAAAGAACCCTATGCACCAGCTTCTACTAGAGAACTTTGTATGAAAAATCATACTTCTGTTGTCATTGCTTATAAACTAATTGTAGGAGGATCTTGAAGACACCTGGAAGCTGATGCGCTTCGCAAGGTTGGCCATGAAGTACCATAAGTTGGAGAGATTAATGCTTCGAGATTTGTTTACAAGGCTACAAAGTCGAAGCAACCAAATAAAGATCGGTTTCACAAATTAAAAAAACAAACAGGGTAGGAAGCTCTTAGCGTCTCTCTATGGCATTGTGGAGAAAAGCAAAAACACTTTTGAGTATATTGAGACGAGCAACAATGTTTAACAGGATAAAGGCTGAAAACTTTTGTAGAAATAGCAATGTACACCAGTTAAGGCAAGTGAAAGAAATTATTCTTTATGGTCAGCCAAATCTAAAACTAAAGTTATGCATAAACAGCTAGGTAACTAGCTAATTTTAAAATGAATGGCAGTCTTACTGGGATACTAGTCTGTATTATTGGAAATTAAGGGGTTTCCCTCTGGTCCATCAACTCTTTTTGAGTGTCCACAGTTGCTTCGTAAGTTCCTTACAACTTCCACTACAAAGATATATCACCCATTTTGTGGTTATGAAAAAAATATTTTATTAAACTAAATATAAAAATCTTTAGGGGCCTAACAGAAGATAGATATTAAATAGTAGCAATATATGCAACTTCAATAGGCGACATTGCATTTATTGATACATAAGAAACAAAAATAGAGTGACATATAAACAAGTAAACAACTTTGATATAATGACATCCATTACCACTAGAAAAGGGGTTCCCTACAGGTCAAGGCAAAAGAAAGAAAGAGAAAGAGGGTAGAGGACAAAGTGAACAGCTATGCTCCGGTACCTTATAAACTTGTCGCTAGGAACCGCCAAAAGTTAAGGAACAACTCTCTCACTACTCACCCACCATGTGCTGCAATCTTATTAAATCCTTTGCAGTGAAAATTCTAACTTCCATAAGAAATTACCATAGTCAGACTGCTTTGAAGACTATGGATTTTAGGAGCTTCCCGTAAACCCAAGGCTGGAACTTCAGCAATAGCATAGTCGCCAGGTATAACAATAAAGTCCAAGACTAAAATTTACCATCACAAATTATATTACATGTGTTGTATTGTGGTCTGATTAAACCCAGTACTCCTAAGAACAAACCAGTTAATTTTCCCACAAATCCACAATTATCTCGAAGCAGAATAAGTAATCTTCCACCTAATAGGTCCATCAAAATTTCTTATTTTCCCACAACAAGTTTCTTACTTCACGTGTTCTCTTTCCACGTCAGGCCTTTCTACGCTTTCATCCAGGGCACTCTGTTCTAGTTTTGTCCTTTGGAGTAAACTGATGTATGCAACGCTCACCTCACTAATTGAAAGTACGATTAGTTCAAATGCACTTCATACTCATTCAATCAATTCCAGTCAGCTAGATGAATCTCGTATGTCCATTTTGTTCTATACAGTTTTACTTCACTCCAATACCAAATAATATCTTTGTTAGCAATCTTAAGAATCCCCTAATCACACACTTATCTCTACACATTCAACCAGCTCCTATTGTGTTATGTTTTTAGCACCATCATGTTACATGTGTAGCTAACTCTGTGTTGGTTCAAGAGATCTTAGATATTCTAAAACAACTTCTCACCATGTGGTCTTAGGTCTACCTCGCCTCTTTTTACTATCTTCAATCATCAAATTGTCACATACACGGACTGATGCATCTGGCACGTCACGTCTATTATTTAGAAAAGAGTTTCAGCTGTTAGGGAAGGATCTCTATCATTGGTTCATCAGAAGCCATCAAGCACGAAAGCAGCAAGGAGTGTGCTAGTGAGTCCTAAGAGTTCTACGCACTGATGGTGACACTTATTAGGTAATTACAAGCAAACTTTTTGATAAGCATTTATTGGCAATCTAGTAAAAATGGTAACAAGCCTGCTATCACAGATTATGATAATGTAGAAAATCGTAAGTGTAAAAAATCTTTACATTGTGGGTGTATAAAACTTAAATCCTTTAAAAAAATGTACTGCAAAATGATGAAATGCAAATGTAGCTTGCAGACAAATAGATAGAGTGGAGGACCGACCAGGAATCTTTTGGATGAGCACATTTGATCTCCTAAGTGCACTTTTAATCTCCCTGATGTTACTCTTCCGAATCAAGTCCCTAACATCCTCATTCCTAAAAACTTGTGGAATCCCAAAACACCCAATAAGCAATAACAGCCCCCGCGCGTCCATTTCACTCGCCTTTTTTATACCTCGTTCATCAACCAACCTTCTTCTCCATATAACCGCTGCTTGTTCAGCTTCTTTTGAGACCACTTCATTAATTTCGTCGAAACCCATTAACAAAAAACACTCCAAAATCAATGCGGATGCTTCCCTATAGGAAATCATCTGTGTATCCTTATCATGATCTTTGCCCCTTTTAGCGTAAAAGTCTCCCATAGAGCTGAGTACAAGCTTCGCTGCGTTGGGTGCAAGTTTTAATGCCTCGGGGAGTTGTTCGCGTAGTGTGTTTTTTTGCTCTGGGAGTGGGAGTTGCGAAGTTATGTAAGTTCGTAGTCCCTTGCCGCACATCGTCTTGCAGAGGGTTTCGAGCTGTGGATTGGGAGGGGATTTTTTTGAGTCTTTTTCTTCGGGGCTGCCGGCGGTGACGCCGGCGATCGGGTGGTGGTGTCAGCCGTCTGCGGCGTGGTTGCGGTGGAGGTTGGGCTCGTGACGGGCCCGGCCAGATTCTCCATTGAAGAATGTGATAATCAAAAAGCACCAAAGTCTCCAATGCCATTTTATTTCATCCTTTCAATTTATGAAAGTACAATATTTCCAATTTTAGATGTTATTACAAGAGAAAATATTTAACAGTAATAAATAATAGTTTTTTTTTTTTATACGTTTAGATATATTTGACTATCAAATATCAAACTGCTCAAATTAATTCATTAATTACTATAGCTTGTTACTCAATAAAAATTTTTTTTTTTCTATCTGTAAGGCACAGTTAGACTTCCCACGAAATTATAAGAAAATAATCATTACTTTTAAAACTTTTGGTATTTTATATGGGGTCAAACACTAGAATAAATAGCAAATGGTACCGTAAGCCTGGAAACTACTATCTAGTCTAGTATATAAACAATAGATGCAAGATTCTGTTGCATATTGTGTATTGCAAAATAGGCAACAAATTGGAATTAGTGGGATCTGTCTGATCCAGCTATATATGTATGTAAATTCTCATCACTGTAGCTAAAATCGTCTTTTCAACTAATCAGAATTAGAGAAAGTATCTCAATTTTACTTCCAAGTTCCAATAGTTATGTAAGAGGTGGGAAGTCCCATCATTGTAGCTAAATTCGTCTTCCAATTAATATAAATTAGAAAAATATATCTCAATTTCACTTCCCAATGTTGCTTGGTGACCAAGTATAGTCTCTGTGGTCAAGTAACAAATTTTGGTGAGCAAGTAACCAATGTTAGTGACCAAGTAACTATACTAGTTTATTACTAACTAACTTGCTCCCAAATAATTTCATAATAATATTATTTATAACAATGACTATATTTTTGGGTGTTTTTTCTCACTTTTCCTTCTATAGTATAAAAAAAGCAAACAATGTCAGCAATGTCGAATCTATATAAAAGTTCTTTTTTAAAAAATAATAATAATAATAATAATAATTTAATGTTTAACCTTATTTGAATGGCACAGTAGAAGAAAGGAATTTTATGAACAATGATAACAAAGAAAATTTACCCCAAAAAATAAAATAAAAATACAGAAATGAAAACATTAAACAACAATACACAAACATACAAGATTTTTTGACGAAGAACCATGCAATGACTATATTGATTTCTGATTCAGACTTTTGTTGACAAAGCAGAAAATAAATTTTACTCTTGGTTCTTACATAAGAGAGAAGTAACAACTCTAATACCGACTAGTAAGTAGACACTAAAACCGACTTTCTAATCACTTCACCATAGACTAATAAGTAACAATATACTAAGTAGACACTAAAACCGACTTTCTAATCACTAGTACTACATTATACTTAACACAGCACACCTAGCTGGAAGAAACCACCCCTCACCCAAAATGTGAAATCCTTCCCTAAGAGCGACGTTTATCACTCTTTCATCGTCCGAGTGGATGAGTACAATTTTGATGAGTCTTGCCTCCATATTGTCAAGTCTAGCCAAAATCTGCACCTCTTCGACCGTAGTGACCACATGATAGCTGAATTTTGTCATTTTCAGGGCTAGCATTCAAGGGCGGCTCAACGAATTTAGTGGCATAAAGTCAAATTTTAATAAGAATCTAAATTTTATACACCTATACAAGTATATGCAAAAACTTTGATGTTGCCTTTTTTCCTTCCGTACTTATTTATATAATAGTATTCATACAAGATATATGACTTTTAGCTTCATTTAGTAATATTATTATTATTTATATTATCAAGGATTAATTCAAGTTAATAAGATATTAACCATATATTTGCAATACATTACCTTGGATCTTGATGTAAAAAATTTTACATCAAATATTTCTTATGTTAAAAAGTAAATATTCTTTGTTTTTTAAAAACCTTTTTAACACGGATTTTATACTTTTTTCTACAAAGTTCAAAACTGTCTAAGTCAAAATATCATTACGTATTTTACCATTAACACTTTTTGGGGCCTCAAAATTTTTGGGGCCTAAAGCAAAGGCTTTACTAGCCTCACCCTTGAGCCACCCATGCTAGCATCTGCTATTCATTTACAGCTTTCTGGTACTCAATACGCAGTCTTTCTGCTTCCTGGGACATGGATGCCAAATGCCTCAACAATTTCATCTAAACACAATAAAATAAATTAAGTCAAATTCCAAAAAAAAAATACAATAAAACAAAACGTCGCTTGTATGGGTCAAAATTCGGTTAAGGAAATTCGGCATGAAGAGGTAATCAAGTGTGAGAACTGCGGCTCATCATGGGCGACTAGGCCGAGGTCGACCGGGGCTTGACAATATGGAGCCGCCGAGCAAGCCATTAAGGCCGAGTACGTGCTCGGACTTATGTTGTGGAAATTGACCTTTTGGGGTTCTTAGGTCCTTGTATTCATTGAATATGCAGTTGTTCTTGTCATGATTACTTCCTCAATTACTAGTTTTACCTTTACCTGCTTAATTAGAATTAATTGCTTCATGATTCACTCTTTTTTATATTGATTCATATGTGCCTTAATTAAGACTGTTATCTCTTCCATTTCCATGTTTCCTTCTCCCTAACTGCTTATCCCTATCTGAAGTTGTAGTTATTTCTGTTTTGTAAATGTTCTCCCTTAATTGAAGTTATGGTGATCTTCTTGCTGCTTACCTTTAGTTCAATTGGATGTATCTCTCCCGTAATTGTCCAACTTTAGAATAAGCTTAGAGGTTCCATGCCTTAGTATACTTACCCTTATCTGGAAATTATTAAACTCGTGCTAGTTTCTTGTTGTTGAACCTTACAGTGTGGACTATTGTTACATGTTATCTTCTTTCTTGTTGAGTTGTTCCTATTAGGCCTAGTTTTCCTTATTGTGGTTCTTCCTTGTTAACTAGTTTTACCTTTTTTTTGTGATCGAAGGTTCTTGAGTTGATTTATTTACCGTATCTTATTTTATTATCATTGTTGTGGTGATGCACGAGGTTTCTGCCGTGCGGTTGTTAATATGGGGATTTGTACGAGGTTTCTGCCGTGCTGTGATTTCTATTGATATTGCACATGCGGCGTGACAAGGCGGAATATATATATGTGGGTTGCGCATGTGGCGTGACAAGGTGGGAACATGATTATGCGCGTGTGACGAGACAAGGCGGGCATTTACTTTACTATTGTACACATGGCGAGACAAGGTGAGCTATGTCAGGGATTATTTTGTGATGACTTGTGTTGGCCTGGGGGCATTCTTGTTGTTGATATTGTGTAGTGGTACACTTACCTGTGTGAGCGTATTCTGTGAAAGTTGTGAGAAAATATTTTTACGTGTTGTCCTTTTTCCTTTTCTTACGCTTACTAGTTGGTTTGAACTATGTTAGGACACTTGCACAATCATACACGTAGATTAGCACTCTTATCAGATTAAGGGGATTCCGTGTTATTGTTGAGTATAGATACCTTTGTTGAACTTGCCTTCTATGCGTGAATGACTCTAATTGGCACATGAGTCGTCCGGGTAGTTACACTACTAGAAATCCGCTAAAAACTGACCAAAAATTTTCAACCAATGTTGGTCGGTCAAAAAGAGCGACCAAAAATCGTCCAGCTTGAACGGAAACTGGAAAAAAAATATTTTATAATTTTTTAAAAATAAATACCGACCAACGTTGGTCTGTAAATTGGTCAACAAGTTGACCCAGCTGGTTAGACTTGCTTAGTCAAAGAAAATTTTGAATTACCGACCAACGTTGGTCTGTAATCTGGACCCAATTTTTTAAATTTTAATAATTATTTTATTATTTAAAATATTTTATAAAATTTAAGAATTTATATTTAAAATTACCGACCAACGTTGGTCGGTTAATGAAGGGGAAGCATTTACCGACCAACTTTGGTCGGTAATTTTTATTTTCTGGAAAATAACCGACCAAAGTTGGTCGGTTATTACGTCAACATTGGTCAAACTTTTGAATTACTTTTATATTTAATCTAAATAATATAAATGTAATCCGTTAACACTTTTGTAATATAAATAATAAATACACTAACATATACTATATATAACATGCTATATATGTAGTTAAAGTAGTACAACGAAGCGTGTTTTATATATATATATATATATATATATATATATATATATATATATATATATATATCACACACACACACACTAACATATACTATAACAAGCTATATATAAATATAGTTAAAGTATTACAATGAAGAGTGTGTGTGTGTGTGTGTGTATATAGAGACAGAGGTATAGTCGTATATATATATAAGAACACAAAGCGCTAGGACCACATGGTCGGGTTCTTTTAGGGATAGACTTGTGAAGATCCTAATTAGTATATATAATTTATCATCAAATATATCTATTTGTAAATTGATTCATTGATTTATAACTTACTTAGATGCATCGGTGAAAATTAAAAATAAAACGTTTGACCTATATCGACTAATAGTAAAAACAAAACGTCTCGACCTATATCGATTAATCTATGTCATGCATTATTAGTGATGAATGAATCAAAAATAGAAGAATCAATACTAAACTTCTTTGACATGTATATATATATATATATGGATCACAAATTAAAGAAACGAAAGAAGTTATTAGTATTAAGTAAACGAGTTAAATTAATAGGTCAAACATGGTCAAACTTTATGTAACGACCCGACTTGTCGTTTTAAGAATTTGCGCCTCGTTCAGTGACTTAAGGTCTCGAGCAGCCTCGCAATATGTATTATGATCCGCGTGTGTGGTCGAGTTTGATTTACGGATGATTCAGAGTGATTTGGGATACTTAGTCCCTAAAAAGGGAGCTTAAGTCTTAAAATTTTGACCGTAGTCGAAAATGTGTGAAGACGACTCCGGAATGGAGTTCCGTCGGTTCCGTATGATGATTTTGGACTTAAGAGCGTATCCGAAAAATTATTTGGAGGTCCGTAGTAGAATTAAGCTTGAAATGGCAAAACTCAACATTTTGAAAATTTTGACCGGGGGTTGACTTTTTGATATCGGGACCGAAATCCGATTCTTGAAATTGAAATAGCTTCGTTATGTCAATTATGACTTGTGTGCAAAATTTGAAGTCATTCCAGATTGATTTGATGTGTTTCGGCACAAGATATAGAATTTGACATTTCAAAGTTCATTAGGCTTGAATTCGGGTATGATTCGTGACTATGATGTTGTTTGATGTGATTTGAGGCCTCGAGCAGGTTCGTGTTATGTATTGGGACTGGTTGGTACGATTGGACGGGGTTCCGGGGACCTCGGGTTTGATTCGGGGTAGTTCCGGACCAAGTTTGGGTGTTTTGATGTTGCTGGTTGCTGGTTCTGGTGTTGTTCTTCGCGTTCGCGAGGAGCCTCTCGCGTTCGCGAAGAAGGATTTTGCTGTTAGGACTTTGTTCTTCGCGTTCGCGAAGAAGAAAATTTTGTTGTTCGTCGTCTGACTTTAGAGGCTCATATCTCGCAATTTATAAGAAATTTGGAGATAATCTAAAAATAAAAGTTGTAGCCCTTTGTGTCTAGTTTGTATAAATGTAAACCATTTGTCATTTGGAGTTGTGTACAAAGAGTTATGGTGGATATACTATAGGCTATCTGGGAAGAGTTTGAAAATCTCTGTTGCACAGGGCTGACTTTGGAAGCTTATATCTCATAATCTATAAGGAATTGGACAACAAATTAAAGTTATAGCCCTTGGAGTCTAGTTTTCATAAAGTTAAACCATTCATCATTTGGAGTTTTGTACAAAATATTATAACCATTATACTAAAGGGTGTCTGAGAAGAGTTTGAAAATGACTTTTGAAGAATTTGGTCATCGCGAACGCGAGGGGAGTCTCGCGAACGCGAAGAACAAATCCCTGGGCAGCAGAATAAAGTCCAAATTCGTGTCATTCTTCCATTTTTGGACCAAGGAAGCTGGGGTGAGGCGATTTTTCGAGAGTTTTTCAAGGAAAATATTGGGGTAAGAATTCGTAACTTGATTTTGGTTAAATTACATGAATCTATTATTGTTTTTATCACTAAATTAGTGAATTGGGTTGAAAATTTTAGAAAACCCTCTTGGTTTAAATTTAAGATTTGGAGGTCGATTTGTTATTGAAATTCGATAAAATTGGTATGGTTGAACTTGTATCGGAATGGGCGTTCGGATTTCATGAAAATTAAGTCGGGTTTCGAGAGGCGGGTCCCGCGTTGACTTTTGTTGACTTTTTGGAATAAAATTTTAAGTCGACGTATTATTATCCGAAATTATTTTTGATGAATTTTAACGAAGTTGTACAATTAATTTAGATAGATTTTAGCTGTCCGGAGGTCAATTCAAGCAAGAAGGCTATTTTGGAATATCGGCCTAACTTCAAAAAGGTAAGTGTCTTGCTTAACCTCGAGTGGGGGAATTTGTCACGACCTAAAATCTAGCCATGGTCGTGATGGCGCCTATCGTGTTACAAGACAAGCCTACTTCCCAAAATATTTTTACTAAACCGATTATAAGAACTTAATAAAATATTTCAATATTTGAATTTTTCATAAACTAAATCAAATTTAAATATAATTTTTGTAATACGGAAACGAGCCCCAAACATCGGGGTGTCACTAAGTCATGAGCGTCTAAATCTATGAACTAAGAAATGAAGCTGTTTAACTGTCAATACAATCCAAAAGAAGAAATGATAAAAGGAGTAACAAGGTCCTGCGAACGCTAGCAGCTACCTTGCAATCTCCACAGATAGCCGGCGTGAACTCAACGATCGCCACGCTCTAACTCACCTGAATCTGCACATAAAGTGCAGGGTGTAACATGAGTACAACCACCTCAGTAAGTAACAGAAATAACTAAGGAACTGAGCAATAGTGACGAGCTAAATAAAATAGTCCAATTATTTATTTTTCACAATTTAAAAAAAATAAACAGAAATAAACAGGTAAATTCCATAACTCAGTAAATGCCACAAAGAAGTTTAACAAATAAATGCAGCAACAACAAAAATAAATACAACCTCACAGCAAGGTCACTCCATCACTCATCACTCGTACTCAGCACTCAATACTCAAAACACTCAGCACTCTGCGCTCACTGGGGGTGTGTACAGACTCCGGAGGGGCTCCTAAAGCCCAAGCGCTAAGCACGGACAACTCACGTGCCATCATATCAATACCTGGATCCGCACGGTCAACTCACGTGCTACGCGGACAACTCACGCGCTATGGTATCAATACCTGGACCCGCACGGTCAACTCACGTGCTACGCAGACAACTCACATGCTATGGTATAAATATCCTCACAACCAGGCCCTCGGCCTCACTCAATCATGTACCTCACTAGCCTCACCATCATCAACAATAAGGGAACATAGCCCACATCAAGTATCACCGTGTATTAGCAATTAATAGAGACTGAGGTAAACATGTACAATAATTTCTAGGACTGAGTACAAATAATGTGAGCATGAATAAAGCCTAAGCATGATCTCTAACATGAAGGCAAACATAACCAGTACAATACCATCAATATACGCTAATGGAATGAATTCCACAAGAAAAACTACAAAATTAGACCAAAACCTGGAATTGGCTCAAACCCGGCCCCCCCCCCCCTGGCCCACATCTCGAAATCTGACAAAATTCACAAAACTGGAAAGCTCATTTACTCACGAGTCTAACCATACCAAGTTCATTAAAATCTGACATCGTTTGGTCCTTCAAATCCTTAAATTACTTCTCCAAAAATCCCAAGCTCTAACCCCTCATTTTCACTAATTACAATGACTAAACAACGAAAACTCACCATATATACAAGTATTAGGGCTCAAGTAACTTACCTCAACTAAATCCCCTTGTTTCCCTCTTCAAATCTCTCCCAAAAGCTCCAAAAACCGAATAGAAATGATGAAGAATGCACCAAAATCGCGAAGGGTTCTATTTATGGTTTCTGCCCAGGTTTTTCGCACCTGCGGCCATCTTCCTCGCACCCGCGTGACTGCACCTGCGGTCCAAGGAGCCTTACCTACGCAACTCACTTAATTCCCCAGCTTCCGCACTTGCGGACACCTTTCTCGCACCTGCGAACTCGCATCTTCGGTCCCAGGTGCGCATCTGCGAAACCAGCCCAAACTCCTCATCTCCGCATCTGTGCTCAAGGCCTTGCACCTGCGAGCTCGAAGATGTGGCCAATTTTTCACACCTGCGTTCCTAGCCTTGGCCCAGCGTCGCCCGCACCTGCGTACTACCCACTCGCACCAGCGGCCTCGCACCTGCGAAGATTTCTTCCGCAGGTGCAAAAATATCAGTAGTAGTAGGAGCAGCTCCAACTGCAAATTCGAACTTTGACAAATCCGTTAACCACCCGGACTCACCCCGAGGCCCTCGGGACCTCAACCAAAAATACCAACAAGTCATATATCAACATACCAACTTAGTCGAACCTTCGAATCACTCAAAACAATATCAAATCATCAAATTACCCTCAGATTCAAGCCTAAGAACTTCTAAATTTCCAAGTTCGGCAACCGATGCCGAAAGCAACCAAACCACGTCCGAATGACCTCAAATTTTGCACACACATCACAAATGACATTACGAACCTACTCCAACTTCCGGAATTCCATCCCAACTCCAGTATCAAAATTTTCACTATCGACCAAAATCGCCAAATTTCCAATTTTACTAATTCAAGCCTAATTCTACCACGAACCTCCAAATCACATTCCGGACGCGCTCCTAAGTCCAAAATCACCTAACGGAGCTAACGGAACCATCAGAATTCAAATCCGAGATCGTTTACACATAGGTCCATTTCCGCTCCACTTTTCTAACTTGAATTTCTCAATTATGAGACTAAGTGTCTTATTTCACTCTGAGTTCCTTCCGGACCCGAACCAACTAACCCGATAAGTCATAAATCAATTGCAAGACATAAATTGAGAAGTAAATAGGGGAACATGGTTATAATATTCAAAACGACTGGCCGGGTCGTTACATTCTCCCCCTCTTAAACAAATGTTCGTCCTCGAATGAGTCTAACAGAAGAACGTACCTGAAATCACAGCATCTAAAGCAATAGCGTCTGGCTTGGCTGGGTGGGCATAGAAACTGGCCTGACCACCCCCTGATCTGCCTCCCCCTCTCGGGCGACCTATAGCTGACTAGGCTCCGCCCCTAGCTGGCTGAACTCCACCCCTAGCTGGCTGGGCGGGTGGTGAGGTAACTGGTGCTGTAGTCGGAGGCTGAGTACTCCACTGCGGAGTCCCACCCAACATCCTAGGGCAATATCTCGCAATGTGACAAAAATCCCCGCACTCGAAACAACCCCTCCTTTGACGAAATTGCTGCTCCTGATGCCCAAAAGAATTACCCGACGATACCTGAGCGGGCGGGGCATAATGAGAACCCTGTGCTGGCAATGCACTGAATGATGACTGACTCTGCTGAAACTGGTCCGGCTGAAACAGACCTCCCTGAGGAACACCACTGAAACTGCCCTGACCACGAGGCCTCTTAGTCTCCCTCTCAATCCTCTCCTGACCTCGAACCATCTCAATCTGTCGAGCAATGTCGACAACCTCATCAAAGGTAACCCCAAATACTCTCTCCCTGGTCATAAGCAACCGAAGCTGAAAACCGAGGCCATCTATAAACCTCCCGATCCTCTCTCGGTCTGTGGGAACCAACCAGACCGCATGACGAGCTAACTCGGAGAACCGCATCTCATACTGTGTAACAAACATCTCACCCTGGCGAAGTTGCTCAAACTGCCTGCGTAGTTCCTCTTTGCGGGACTCAGGTACAAACTTCTCCAGAAAAAGAAAGGAGAACTGCTGCCAAGTAAGGGGTGCTGCGCCAACAGGTCTACGCCTCCCGTAAGTCTCCCACCATCTGAGTGCAGCCCCAAAAAACTGAAAGGTAGTGAATGAGACCCCACAAGTCTCCAAAATACCAGTAGTACGGATTATCCTCTGACACCTGTCCAAGAAATCCTGAGCGTCCTCTCTCTCTCTATGCCACTGAAAGGTGGCGGCTGGAGTCTCCCAAACCTCTCCAACCTACGCTGATCATCCTCAGGCATAGAAGGAACTACATAATCCTGTGCAGCTACAACCAGCTGGGCTGGTGGTGCCTCCGGTGTCTAAAGTCCCTGAATAACCTGCTCGGGTGTGCGAGCGACGGGAGTTTGAGTGCCTCCCCCAGCCTGAGAAGTGGTTACGTCTGTCGAAATAGAGATCGCCTGAGCAAGGCCGGTACACGCTGTCATAATCTGAGCTAGGGCCTCCTGAAGGCCAGGAATCACAATAGGCACAGGTGGTGCCTGAGATGGCGCATTAACAACTGGAACCTTGTCCTGATCTGGGACAACCGGTGGATTTGCAGGTACTGTCTCTTGCGGCCCAAACTGGTGGCTGACCCTCTTGACTAGTAGCACGAGTCCTCACCATCTGTGAGAGAATGAAATACAGATGTTTAGTTACTAGAATACACATAACGCACGATAAGAATCCAAGAATGTGAAATTTTCCTAAAGGTTCTGCAGCCTCTCGAAGATAAGTACAGACGTCTCCATACCGATCCGCAAGACTCTACTAAACCCGCTCATGACTCGTGAGACCTATGTAACCTGGGCTGTGATACCAACTTTCATGACCCAAAATCTAGCCATGGTCGTGATGACGCCAATCGTGTTACAAGGCAAGATTATTTCCCAAAATATTTCTACTAAACCGATTATAAGAACTTAATAAAATATTTCAATATTTGAATTTTTCATAAACTAAATCAACTTTAAATATAATTTTTGAAATACAGAAACGAGCCCCAAACATCGGGGTGTCACTAAGTCATGAGCGTCTAAATCTATGAACTAAGAAATGAAACTGTTTAACTGTCAATACAATCCAAAAGAAGAAATGATAAAAGGAGTAACAAGGTCCTGCAGACGCTAGCAACTACCTTGCAATCTCTACAGATAGCCGGCGTGAACTCAACGATCGCCGTGCTCTAACTCACCTGAATCTGCACATAAAGTGCAGGGTGTAACATGAGTACAACCACCTCAGCAAGTAACAGAAATAACTAAGGAACTGAGCAATAGTGACGAGCTAAATAAAACAGTCCAATTATTTATTTTTCACAATTTAAAAAAAATAAACAGAAATAAACAGGTAAATTCCATAACTCAGTAAATGCCACAAAGAAGTTTAACAAATAAATGCAGCAACAACACAAATAAATACAACTTCACAACAGGGTCACTCCATTACTCATCACTCGTACTCAGCACTCTGCGCTCACTGGGGGTGTGTACAGACTCCGGAGGGGCTCCCAAAGCCCAAGCGCTAAGCACGGACAACTCACGTGCCATCATATCAATACCTGGATCCCCACGGTCAACTCACATTCTACGCGGACAACTCACGCGCTATGGTATCAATACCTGGACCCGCACGGTCAACTCACGTGCTACGCGGACAACTCACGTGCTATGGTATCAATATCCTCACAACCAGGCCCTCGGCCTCACTCAATCATGTACCTCACTAGCCTCACCATCATCAACAATAAGGGAACACAACCTATATCAAGTATCACCGTATATTAGCAATTAATAGAGACTGAGGTAAGCATGTACAATAATTTTTAGGACTGAGTACAAATAATGTGAGCATGAATAAAGCCTAAGCATGATCTCTAACATGAAGGCAAACAAGTTCAATAATAAATAAACCCATAACCACAGATAATAGCCATTAGGCCTCACAATCTCACGGGACGGACCAAGTCTCAATTCCTCGCGGTGCACACCCACACGCTCGTCACCTAGCGTGGGTATCACTTCCAAACAATCACGTGATGTCAAATCTCCGGGTTTATACCCTCAAAGCCAAAGTTAAAACTGTTACTTACCTTAACAACGTAAAAATCCTACTCTGGGATGCCCTCGTCTCTGGACTCGGTCTCCAAATGCTCCGAATCTAATCACAATCAGTACAATACCATCAATATACGCTAATGGAATGAATTCCACAAGAAAAACTACAAAATTAGACCAAAACTCGAAATTGGCTCAAACCCGGCCCCCCGGGCCCACGTCTCGAAATCCGACAAAATTCACAAAACTGGAAAGCTCATTTACTCACGAGTCTAACCATACCAAATTCATCAAAATCCGACATCGTTTGGTCCTTCAAATCCTTAAATTACTTTTCCAAAAATCCCAAGCCCTAACCCCTCATTTTCACTAATTACAATGACTAAACAAAGCAAAATCACCATATATACAAGTATTAGGGCTCAAGTAACTAACCTCAACGAAATTCCCTTGATTCCCTCTTCAAATCTCTCCCAAAAGCTCCAAAAACCGAATAGAAATGGTGAAGAATGCACCAAAATGGCGAAGGGTTCTATTTATGGTTTCTGCCCAGGTTTTTCGCACCTGCGGCCATATTCCTCGCACCCGCGCGACCGCACCTGTGGTTCAAGGAGCCACACCTATGCAACTCACTTAATTCCCCAGCTTCCGCACCTGCGGACACCTTTCTCGCACCTGCGGACTCGCATCTGCGGTCCCAGGTGCGCATCTGCGAAACCAGCCCAAACTCCTCATCTCCGTATCTACGCTCAAGGCCTCGCACCTGCAGGCTCGCAGATGCGGCCAATTCTTCGCACCTGCATTCCCAGCCTTGGCCCAGCGTCGTCCGCACCTGCGCACTACCCACTCGCACCAGCGGCCTCGCACCTGCGAGGATTTCTTCTGCAGGTGCGAAAATAGCAGTAGCAGCAGCTCCAGCTGCAAATTCTAACTTTGACAAATCCGTTAACCACCCGGATTCACCCCGAGGCCCTCGGTACCTCAACCAAAAATACCAACAAGTCATATATCAACATACCAACTTAGTCGAACCTTCGAATCACTCAAAACAATATCAAATCATCAAATTACCCTCGGATTCAAGCCTAAGAACTTCTAAATTTCCAAATTCGGCAACCGATGCCGAAACCAACCAAACCACGTCCGAATGACCTCAAATTTTGCACACACATTACAAATGACATTACGAACCTACTCCAACTTACGGAATTCCATCCCGACCCCAATATCAAATTTTCCACTGCCGACCGAAATCGCCAAATTTCCAATTTCACCAATTCAAGCCTAATTCTACCACGGACCTCTAAATCACATTCCGGACGCACTCCTAGGTCCAAAATCACCTAACAGAGCTAACGGAACCATAATAATTTAAATCCTAGATCGTTTACACATAGATCCATATCTGCTCCACTTTTCTAACTTGAATTTCTCAATTATGAGACTAAGTGTCTTATTTCACTCCGAGTTCCTTTCGGACCCGAACCAACTAACCCAATAAGTTATAAATCAATTGCAAGACATAAATTGAGCAGTAAATGGGGGAACATGGTTATAATATTCACAACGACTGGCCGGCTCGTTACAGAATTTCCCCTTAGGCATTGAGTTTTATGTGCAATTTGTGTAATTGAAAACCATGTACGTGAGGTGACGAGTACGTACTTGGCTTATATGTGTAAATTTTATTGAGTTAAAGTCTTGAGCATATTGTGTGGTAAATTGGGTAATTGTTGGTATATATCTAATCATCTAATTGTCGTGCCTAAATCCTTGTTGTTGTTGAATCTGTTGTTATATGACAATTTGATGTGATTGTTAGTTTGTTACTTGATTATTTATGTAATTCCGTGAATTTGTTGGTTTGATAATTATTGGAATTTAATTTTATTATGGATTTTCCCTCTGCAAATAATTAATTAAATGAGCTTAAGAAGAGGTATTTATATAATTATTGAAAATTTGAATTTAATGAAGACTTTGCTTTATGTTGAGTAATTTTTATCTCTATTGATTGTTTTTGGGTGTTGTACACATTGTGTGGAGCTTTTGGCTATTTGTTGTGAAATTAATTGACTTGGTTGTAACTTTGGAATTGGGTTGTGGCCATTGGGCAAATTGTGATATGAATTGATTTTGTTATATTGCTGTGATAATTTTCCGTGTAAATTGTTGTGTTGTGTGAGTTGTTATTTTGGGGAGATAAGGGTGGCATTTCACCGTTGATATTATGTGGTTATAAGGGTGGCATTTCACTGTTGTGTTTGTTGGAATATTGTCTCAGCGGAGCGATAAGAGTGGCAATAGGAGCGATAAGGGTGGCTATTGGTATTGTCTGGGCGGAGCGATAAGGGTGGCTAAAGGAGTGATAAGTGTGGCAATAGGAGCGATAAAGGTGTCTATTGTCAGGGACGATATGTGATGATGTGGGGTTGTGGTGTTGATGATTTTTATGTGATGTTGTGATTTTTCTTGTGTTTATTTTTATGCCTTGTGCAATTTGTCTTGTTGTTGGTAAATTGATAACAATATGATTTATGTTGAAATTGAGAGCCTGTGGCTATTGCCAGGCGAATTAAAAAATGAAATGTGGGCACGAGGTGCCGTGAGTACTTAATGAGGATATTTGGCACGTGAATTGTCCGTGTAGTTGTGATATAAAATGTGGGCACGAGGTGCTGTGATGAAATGATAATGATAATTGGCACGTGAATTTTCCGTGCAGTTGTGATATGAAATGAGGGCACGAGGTGCCGGGGAAATATGATGATTTAATTATGGGCACGAGGTGCCGTGGAAATATAAAAAAGGGCCGAGACCGGTATTTTTATGATTATGAAATGAGGTATCACATGGTGACTTTTTAATTGAAAGAATTATATTTAAAATATTTATTTGGAAGGATTTTTACTTAGAAAGTATTATATAAAAGAATTGTATTTGAAAGATATTTATTTGAGGAAATTATATTTGAAAAGATTTATTGAAAGAATTATATTTGAAAAATAATTATTTGAGAAAATTATATTTGAAAGAGAGTTATCTCGAAGAATTATATGTGAAAGGCATTTATTTGAAGGACTTGATTTAATTGGGTGTAATTATGTTTATTAATTGTTGAGTGATATTAATGGTATTCTTGTTGTCTGTTGTGCATATCACTAGTTGTTTTATCCTGTCTTTATTATTATTATTATTATTATTATTTATTTCCTATTATTTTGTATATTATATTGCACAGGTTATTAGACTAGTGAGTGTCTTGACTGTACCTCGTCTCTACTCCATTGAGGTTAGTCTTGATACTTACTAGGTTCCGACCGTGGTGTACTCATACTATACTTCTACACATTTTTGTGCAGAGCCAGGTATTGGAGACATCGGACTTGAGAAGAGTTAAGGCGGGATCGTAAGGATTTAAGGTAGAGCTGCTTAGTCGTCGCAGTCCCTTGGAGTCTTTTCATTTCATTGTACTGTTAATTTTAATAAAACAATATTCTATATTCGGTCCTCGTGATCATTCCATGTATTCAGTTAGAGTTCGTGACTCAGTACTACCAGTCTTGGGAGGTTGTATATTGTAATTATTTTCGCTGTTAGATTCAAAAAAAAATTGCTTCAAAATGTAATTGAAATCGGCTTACCTAGTTTTAGAGACTAGGTGTCATCACGACGCCTGTGGTGGGATTTTGGGTCGTGACACTTTAACAAGCTATATATATACACACTAACATATACTATAACAAGCTATATAAATAGTTAAAGTATTACAGTAAAGTGTGTTTGTGTCTGTGTGTGTGTATATATATATATATAGGTATAACTATATATATATATATAAGAACACGAAGCGCTAGGACCACATGGTCGGGTTCTTTTAGGGATAGACTTGTAAAGATCCTAATTAGTATATATATATTTATCATAAAATATATCTATTTGTAAATTGATTCATCGACTTATAACTTACTTAGATGCATCGATGAATATTAATCGATGATTCATCAAAATGTCTCGACCTATATATCGATTAATCTATGTCATGCATTATTAGTGATGAACGAATGAAAAAAGAAGTTATTAGCATCAATTACAATATAGTGTATGTGTGTGTGAGAGAGAGAAATTGCCCATATACTTAATTATAACTTAGAAAATTTACTTAGATAGATGCTATTATAATTTATTAAAAGTAAATAGTTAATATAATTATTTATAAAGATTATGCTTATAGTTTATAATTATTTATAATATTTGTATAGTTAAATAAAATAAATGCTTATAGTTTATAATATTTTTTTATAGTTTATAATATTTTAAGAAAAAACACACAAAAAAAAGAATTTAGTTTTTTTTTAAAAAGCCGACCAAAGTTGGTCGGTTTTTGGTCAAACGGTCAACACTTAATGTACCGACCAAAATTACCAACCAACATTGGTCGGTAATTCTGAAATCAGAATTGAAATAACGGGTTCTATAATGACCCGGCCGGTCATTTTGAGTATTATAACCCCGTTTCCCCATTTACTGCTCAAATTGTACTTTACAGTTGTTGTGTGACTTGCCGGGGTAATTGGTTCGGGTCCGGTGAGGTTTTGGAATGAATTGGAACACTTATGTGTAAACGACCCCGGAATGGAGTTTTGATGATTTCAATAGCTCCGTATGGTGATTTTGGACTTAGGAGCGTGTCCGGAAAATTATTTGGAAGTACGTAGTGAAATTTGGCTTGAAATGCCAAAAGTTAAAATTTTGAAAAGTTTGAGCGGGGGGTTGACTTTTTGATATCAAGGTCGGAATCCAGTTCTAAAAATTTTCGTAGCTCCGTTATGTCGTTTATGACTGGTGAGCAAAATTTGAAGTCAATCGGACGTGATTTGATAGGTTCCGGCGTCGTTTGTAGAAATTGAAAGTTTCAAAGTTTATTAGGCTTGAATTGAGGTGCAATTCATGGTTTTAGCATTATTTGAGGTGATTTTAGGGCTCGACTAAGTTCGTATGATATTTTAGGACTTGTCGGTATATTTGGTTGAGGCCCCGAGGGGCTCGGGTGAGTTCCGGGGGGTTGACGGATCATTTTTGGCCTGGGTGAGATTGCTGATATCTGTTGCTGCATTTTTCTGATTTTCTCTTTCGCATTCGCGAGTGGGCCCTCGCGTTCGCGAAGAGTGTTTTCTGAGTGTGAGGTTTTGTTCTTCGCGTTCGCGAAAGGGAGGACGCGAACGCGAAGGTATGGTCTGTGTGTGCTTCGCGAACGCGTGAAAGGTGTCGCGTTCGCGAAGAGGAGTGAGGCAATTGGGGAACCCGAGTCCTTGTTCTACGCGTTCGCGAGGTGGCGGTCACGTTCACGAAGGTCTGAGCTGTTAAAGCTTCGCGTTCGCGAAGAGTTAAATTTGTGGGCAGTCGATTTGTGCTTCGCGAACGCGAGGGACCTGTCGCGTTCGCGAAGAAGAGAGGCCTGGACAGAAAGTTTAAGTTCCCATTTTCCATTTTTAACGATTTGGAGCTCGGATTGAAGCGATATTTGGGCGATTTTCAGAGGAAACTACGGTGTAAGTGTTCTTAACTCAATATTGGTTAAATTACCCGAATCCATGGTTGTTTTTATCATTTAATTGGTGAATTAAGTTGGAAAAGTTTGAAAACCCTCTTAGTTTAAATTGAGGATTTGAAGGCCGAGTGTGGTCGGATTTGAGTAATATTGGTATGGTTGGACTCGTGGTTGAATGGGGATTTGAATTTTGTGATTTTTACCAGATTCCGAGACATGGGCCCCACTGGTGTTTTTTGGGGTGCAATTTTGGATTTTTGGAAAATATTAGTATTTTGATATAGAATTAATTCCTATAATTTTTGTGAGCTGAATCAAATTAATTGTGACTAGATTCGAGCCGTTTGGAAGTTATACGCGCAAAATGGAATTTCTGGAGCATTGCTTAGCTTGCTCGACATTGGATTTGGCTTGTTCGAGGTAAGTAACTCTTCTAATCTTGGAGCTGAGGGTATGAACCCTGAATATATGTATTATGTGAATTGTTGGGAGGTGATGCACATGCTAGGTGACGGGCGTGTGGGCGTGCACTATAGAAATTGTGACATAATTGTTTATGTGAAATTTTTTAGTTAAATGATCTTGGCATTTTCCATGCGGTTTTATGAGTTAAAGAAATTGAGCTGAAAAGCATATTAAAAATCATGTTGAGGCTATGTGCCAGTATTATTGGGACCCACAGAAGTTATATTGTTGTGAATGATTTATTTTATATTGAAAAATTATACTTAGTCATATTCATGTCATTACATATCATATCTCAGTTTCTGTTATTATTTATTGATACATCATATTATCATTTTGGATGTTCTCATGACATTATGACCCATGAGAGAGAGACTGGGAGATTGATGACAGAGGGAGGCCGAGGGCCTAATTGTGAGGATATTTTTGGGATCCGACTGCATGCCGCAGCAGGCCATGTTGGCTTTATATATATTATTACTACTATATGGATCGGGACTGCCCGCCTGCAGCAGGCCTTATTGACTTATTATTGCACGTGAGTTGGTTGTGCAGCACGTGAGTTGGCCGTGCGGATCCTTATATTATTATTGCACGTGAGTTGTCCGTGCAACACGTGAGTTGTCCGTGCTTATTGCGCTTGGGCTGTAGGAGCCCCTCATGAGTCTGTACACCCCCCCCCCCAGTGAGTGCAGTCGACTATAAATAGGGATCGGGTTGTACGCCGCAGCAAGTATTTTATAGCGCTGAGTGATTGAGTGTGCTGAGCACAGTGAGAGAGAATGTGAGTACATAAGTGCAATCTCTGAGATACATTGCATTGACATGCACACATGACATATATGCATAAAGATGTGTTTTCCTCATGTTGTACGGTATCACATTATTCATGATTTCTCTCACATATTAACAGATGGGCATAGTGATGCATTTGTTTTACACTGGTTATTTGGGAAAGAAAATGAGATATTTTATTTATTATTGAAAGGATTTTTGGAAAAATTTTTGTTTTCAAACTTATTCATATTTTTGGTAACTTCGGTATACGATTCGGGTTTTCATTGATGTACTTGAAAGGCAGAACTATTTTCAGAAGTCATGATTTAGCTGAGCATTTATTCTTGAGTTACTTCTGGTATTACTTGTTTAATATTGTTATGAACTATTGTTGGTCATGGAAGTTGGACTCTGACCTTGGTAGAAGCTCGTCACTACTTTCAACCTACGACTAGGTTTGTTACTTACTCAGTACATGGGGGGTTTTACTGATACTACACTTCTGCACATTGCGTGCAGATGTTGACTGTTGTTGTTGCTGTGCTCGATGGTTGCGAGATTTGAAGATGTGCCTGCGTTTCCGTTGTAGCTGCCTCTTGTTTAGGGATGCCTTAGATTTATAAAAGCTCTTTTTAAGTATTATTCAAACAGACTATGTATTTATTTTATTTCCGCTTTGTATACTCTATTCTTAGAAGCTCATGATTTGTATTACCAGTTCTTGGGGATTGTATAAGATCAGGATCTTTATTCACTGAAATTGCTTTAATAATTATTATTGAAATTGGTTAGTTGGAAAATGGCTTACCTAACAGGATGGGTTAGGTCCCATCACGACTAGTTGGATTTTGGGTCGTGACAAGGTGGTATCAGAGCTCTAGGTTCATAGGTTCTGTCACACCTCCTTTTTCCCGAGGGGATATGGGATAGGGAGTTTTTCCAATTTAAGTGACATTATTCGAAATGAGATTATTTATTTAATTCAGAGTAGCCACTTGGAATAATTTATGGTGTCCCAAGTCACCGGTTTATTTTAGAATCCCAAATCGAGGAAATTTGACTCTTACTTTTGGTCCGCAAACACAGAAGACCGGGTAAGGAATTCTGTTAACCTGGGAGAAGGTGTGAGACACTCCCAAGTTACGTGGTTTTAGCACGGTCGCTTAACAATTAATACTTGACGTAATTATCTGATTTATTATATGTTTTAAACCTATTGTGCATTTTTGTCTTTTACCGCTTTTAATATTTATGGAACTTATTTGAATAAGTCGCGATGTCGCAAACTCATTTGTTTTTGTACATATTGCGAATCGCGTCGCGTGAAATGCACCCGCGATTTACAACATGTTTATTTTTATTATTATTCGAAGTTGAAGTCAAGTCGCGTGAAACGCGCACTTGAGTTGGGTTTACGTATCGTGACCATGCCACATGAACCATACCCATAGTCACGATGATTTATTAATCGTACCTAAAGCAACTAGCACGTGTTCATGATTTGTTTTTCCTTACGGGTTTGAGATCTGTGTAAGGTCAAGAGCTATGGAAATCAATTGTAGAAAATGGGTCAGCTTTTGCTCTTACTAAATTGGGCATGACAGAAACTATTTTGGATAAGATAAATTAAATTGGATCGTTGTACAATTTGCCCTTTAAAGCCAATTAATGAGTATGCCCAGATACTAGTTCATTAAGCTACTCCCTTATCAATTAGTCAATTGCAGTAGTACATATTTCATTAAGCACAGCCCAACCACCGGGCCCAATCATTATTTTTTTTTAAAGTCCAAACCTCATTTTTCAATTTCAACTAGCAGACATAGATTTTATCCCCAAAATTCAAACATTCACTACGTGCCCAAAAATCATTTTTTATAAATCTTCATGTTAATCATCAAGAAAGTAGCAAAATTTAACAAAGCTAATGAGACCTAACAATTAATACAAAAAAAAATATTTCAATCTTCATGAATCTAAATAAGATCAAATTATATATTCAAGCATAATATATTAATAAAACAATGATGAGATAAATGGACCTTTACAAGACTGTTTTGAAGCTCGGACAATAGACAAGGATGTAAATGGAGCCTCGACCAAAATCGACAAATGGAGCTCGAACTCGACGACTCAACTTTGGAGCTATTATTTTCTATACAAAAGGGGACTATTTCGCTGGGTTTTCGGCTCGTTTTGTGGTGATTTTTAGCTTGGTTTCTAGTTGGTTCGGGGCTGGAGTTTAGGTGATGAATTGCTGGATTTTTTGAAAGAAAGCCGAAGAAAGAATGACACGAGTAGAAATTTCCTTATCCTAGAAGAAGAAAATAATTTTTTTCTCAATTTCTTCCTCCCTATTTTTTCCTTTCTCCCTCCTTTTTTTTCATCACATTTCTCTTCTATTTATAGAAAAAAATTTCGAAAATTTCAGATTTTTATTTTTTATTTTTTATTTATTTTATTTATTTTTAATTAAAAAGAATTTCCACTTCCCATTTTTCTTATTTTTTAAAAAAACTAATTCCCCACTTTCCTTTACTTTTATTTTTTAATTTCTCACTTTTTTTTACTTTTAATATATTTAAAATCCCACTTTTTTACTTTTCTTTTTTATTTCCCACTTATTTTACTTTTCTTTTTTTATTTCCCACTTACTTTTACTTCTTTTTTAAAAAAAAATCAGATACCCTTACTTTTATTTTTTAATTTCAACTTTATTTTACTTTTTATTTTTTAAATTTCCACATTCTTTTACTTTTATTTTTTTAATTTTCCACTTTCTTTTACTTTTTTTATTAAACAATTTCTACCTACTTTTACTTTTACTTTTTAATTTTATATTTCTACTTTTCCTATTTTTTAATTCCCATCCGAAATTTGTTTTTTTAAAATAAAAATAAAATAAATAATAATAATTAAGTTTTATTTATTTTCGGTTTTTAATTCATTTTATTTAAAAATAAAGATAAAAATAAAAATAAAAATAATACTAATAGTAATAATTGACCTTTTAAATTATTAATAATTTTTTCTATATATATATATATATATATATATTCTGAAAATATTTACATAATAGAAGGTGAAAAAAATTCAAATATAGTCAAAAATAAGTGTAACAAAGCTAATATATATATATATATATATATATTCTGAAAATATTTACATAATAGAAGGTGAAAAAAATTCAAATATAGTCAAAAATTAGGTGCTCACAGCTGCCCCTCTTTGCTTGGAAATATGAAGAGTTTTCAGGCAAAGACTAGGTGAACCACGTGACTAATTTTTTATCAAACCATTATTCAAAAGGAAAAGAAATAAAAGATAGGGTGCAACCGAGTCCTGGTTTTGGACAGCCTACATATCCCGGGTTATAGGGGAAACAGGTCGCGTGTAGTTCAAAGAGAATGGTGGAATGATGAGTTGAGGAGTCGAGTGAGGTTCCGTCGAGGCTCCGGTCCGCGGTCCTGCTATTATATCAAAAAAAAAAAAGAAACTAAACAAGCCTATCAATTATGAGTTACAAGATTCCTATCTATGAGTCTTGAGAAACTTGATCTTGAGTCTTGACTGGTTCTTCATGCAGACTCTGATCTAAACCTTGATGCTCGCTAGCTGTAGGTTCTAGTTCATTGTTCTATAGCTTCTTCTAATCAAACCGGAACTCCAATGCTCGTGGCTTCAGTCATGTCTTAGCATTCCACATCTTTTCAATTGCTTTTGCATTTTGGATTCACTTTTTTTTTCTTTTCTTTTATTCTGAATTGAGACTTCTTCTTTTGGTCATCTCGAACCTTGTGCCTCGAGGTAAAACCTACTCAGACATCAAAACAAACAATCAAACAAAATTTTTCTGCACTAGTTTGCACTAGAAAAATTTCGTGAGTTATTGTAACTAAATTCTAAACTACTTCTTTATTGAAAACAATAAAAGGTCGTGAGTGGTGTACCCTGAAAATGTCATGTTTTATTTTGGATTGTGTTCTTTATTGTCAAAAGGATGTCTCAACTTAGGATTGGTGTACCTTATGTTGGGAAAATGTGGCCAAGGAATGGGATACCCTATATTGGCAAAGATATCGGGGAATGGTGTACCCTGCATTTAAGATCAAATCAACTAGGGAGTGGAGATCCTATGTTGGAAAAAACAACTAGATAGTGGAGACCCTATGTCAAAAATAAAATCAGCTAGGGAGTGGAGACCCTATGTTGGAAAAGACGACAAGGGAGTGGAGACCCTATGTCTACAATAACATCAACTAGGGAGTGGAAACCCTATGTTGCAAAAGCGACTAGGGAGTGGAGACCCTATGTCTAAAAACATCAACTAGGGAGTGGAGACCTTATGTTGGAAACAAAACTAGGGAGTGGAGACCCTATGTCTAAAAATCATCAACTAGGGAGTGGGGACCCTATGTTGGAAAATCATCAACTAGGGAGAGGAGACCCTATGTTTGAAAAGAGACTAGAGAGTGGAGACCCTATGTCTAAAATATCATCAACTAGGGAGTGGATACCCTATGTTGGAAAATCATCAACTAGGGAGTGGAGACCCTATGTTGGAAAAGAGACTAGGGAGTGGAGACCCTATGTCTAAAATAAAATCAACTAGGGAGTGGAGACCATATGTTGGAAAAGGCGACTAGGGAGTGGAGACCCTATGTCTAAAAATAAAATCAACTAGGGAGTGGAGACTCTATATTGGAAAAGAGACTAGGGAGTGGAGACCCTATGTCTAAAAATCATCAACTAGGGAGTGGATACCCTGTGTCTAAAATATCAATCAACTAAGGAGTGGATAACATATGTTGGAAAAGCAACTAGGGAGTGGAGACCCAATGTCTAAAAATAAAATCAACTAGGGAGTGGAGACCCTATGTTGGAAAAGCGACTAGGGAGTGAAGACCCTATGTCTAAAAATATCAACTAGGGAGTGGAGACCCTATGTTGGAAAAACGACTAGGGAGTGGAGACTCTATGTCTAAAAACATCAACTAGGGAGTGGAGACCCTATGTTGGAAAAGCACACTAGGGAATGGAGACCCTATATCTAAAAACATCAACTAGGGAGTGGAGACCCTATGTTGGAAAAGAGACTAGGGAGTGGTGACCCTATGTCTAAAAATTATCAACTAGGGAGTGGAGACCCTATGTTGGAAAAGAGACTAGGGAGTGGTGACCCTATGTCTAAAAATTATCAACTAGGGAGTGGATACCCTATGTTGGAAAATCATTAACTAGGGAGTGGAGACCCTATGTTGGAAAAGAGACTAGGGAGTGGAGACCCTATATCTAAAAACATCAACTATGGAGTGGAGACCCTATTTTGGAAAATCATCAACAAGGGAGTGGAGACCCTATGTTGGAAAAGAGACTAGGGAGTGGAGATCCTATGTCTAAAATAAAATCAACTAGGGAGTGGAGACCCTATGTTGGAAAAGGCGACTAGGGAGTATAGACCCTATGTCTAAAAATAAAATCAACTCTGGTGTGGAGACCCTATAT
Organism: Nicotiana tomentosiformis; assembly: GCF_000390325.3. Taxonomy (NCBI): domain Eukaryota; kingdom Viridiplantae; phylum Streptophyta; class Magnoliopsida; order Solanales; family Solanaceae; genus Nicotiana; species Nicotiana tomentosiformis. The sequence continues at coordinate 123,254,091 of NC_090823.1, forward strand.
TTGAAAAGAGACTAGGGAGTGGAGACCCTATGTCTAAAAATCATCAACTAGGGAGTGGAGACCCTATGTTAGAAATCAGACTAGGGAGTGGAGACCCTATGTCTAAAATATCAATCAACTAGGGAGTGGATACCCTATGTTGGAAAAGCGACTAGGGAGTGGAGACCCTATGTCTAAAAATAAAATCAATTAGGGAGTGGAGACCCTATGTTGGAAAAGCGACTAGGGAGTGAAGACCCTATGTCTAAAAACATCAACTGGGGAGTGGAGACCCTATGTTGGAAAAACGACTAGGGAGTGGAGACCCTATGTCTAAAAACATCAACTAGGGAGTGGAGACCCTATGTTGGAAAAGCAGACTAGGGAATGGAGACCCTATATCTAAAAACATCAACTAGGGAGTGGAGACCCTATGTTGGAAAAGAGACTAGGGAGTGGTGACCCTATGTCTAAAATTATCAACTAGGGAGTGGAGACCCTATGTTGGAAAAGAGACTAGGGAGTGGTGACCCTATGTCTAAAAATTATCAACTAGGGAATGGAGACCCTATGTTGAAAAATCATTAACGAGGGAGTGGAGACCCTATGTTACAAAAGAGACCAGGGAGTGGAGACCCTATATCTAAAAACATCAACTAGGGAGTGGAGACCCTATGTTGTAAAATCATCAACTAGGGAGTGGAGACCCTATGTCTAAAAATATCAACTAGGGAGTGGAGACCCTATGTCTAAAAACATCAACTAGGGAGTTGAGACCCTATGTTGGAAAAGAGACTAGGGAGTGGAGACCCTATGTCTAAAATAAAATCAACTAGGGAGTGGAGACCCTATGTTGGAAAACGACTAGGGAGTGGACACCCTATGTCTAAAATAAAATCAACTAGGGAGTGGAGACCTATGTTGGAAAATCGACTAGGGAGTGAAGACCCTGTGTCTAAAAATCATCAACTAGGAAGTGGAGACCCTAGGTTGGAAAGCACAGCTTGTGATTGGAGACCCTATACTACCATGATTTTTTTCTTTTTCTTTTTAATTTCATATATTTTTTTAAGATAATGAGTAAAATGCGGGAAAGAGTTTGGAGAAGACTTCCCTTTTGCAGTAGTTGCTGCAAAACTGTTTCTAGCCTTTGCGTAATTTCGTTTTGGTTGCACCTACTTCTTGCAAGGTTGCTTTTGGATTGCACCTGTTTCCCTATTATTTTTTTTTCAAACAAAGAATAATTTGTCAGTTTGAAACGGTGGTTGGTTTTGTGGCCTTGATTGTTTCAGTCACTTGGTCTCGGTCCTTTCAGTTGTAACTGGTTGTTTCCTGAATATCGATTGCATTTCTAACCTCGGAGAACCTCTGGCTTTTCCGGACTTTGCCATGATGGTTAGTCACGTGGGACTTAACCTTTTCAACTTTTATTTTGCCCTTGTGGGCATTTGACTTTGAATTTCCTCTTTCAACAGTTTTTGATTTCGAAACATCGGCTAACATGGCCAGTTGGAGTCAACTTGATGCCTTTGCCGAGATTGGGTGCCTTTTATTTTGCATATTGGCTTGTATCAAGTGAGAACCCTGTAAATCAGTCCTGCCTTCCCTTCTTTGTCTTAGTTTCAGAACAAAGTTAAACCGAAAAGGATTCAAAAAAAAGCAAACAATGGAATGGACAAATGAATTTGGACAAGAGGTATCCCTTTCAGGGAAAAGAAAGAAGGACTTATCTGGAGTGTATACAGACTTCAATGAACATGACATGCCTCTTGGACTAGATGCATGATCTTTATAAACCGTCCAACTCTCAGAAATTCATCACAACTCTTGCTTTGAGACTGAGAAACTTTGCCGAGGACTGTGTCGATGCCAGTGACTGTGAGGATCCTCTTTTCGATCAGCGGCGCCCTTTGCGGGTTTTCACCAGCTGGCCTCTCTCATTTCTCTTCTCACCATTGCCTTATAGTGCTCTTTGTGAGTTTTTACTAACAAGACTCTCTCATTTTCGAATTTCTTTGCTTACCATCACCTTATGGTGCCCGTGAGGGTTTTCACCAATAAGACTCTCTCATTTTATTTCTCTCATTTTGTTGTATCAGATCCGAGTAACTGTATCCTCCCATTTTGAATCTCTTTGCCGATTGATCGGAAGGACTTGAAAAGGATTTGGGTAAAAAGGATTTGGATTGAATTACAACTTTGGAACCTTTCAGACAAAACCATCGCCAAACCATTATAACATCTGCCCCAGTTTCACTTTTGAGGGAATTTGAGTTTTTATTTTGGTATGACTGAACCCCAGAGAGAGGCTGCCTACGTATCCTTTCGGAATCAAGTCAAACGTAGTTCAAGGAACATGAACTTGTTTGGATTTTTGTTTTGTTTTCTTTTTATTCTTCTTTCTCTTTTTTTTTTCATCTTTGTTTTGTTTTTCTTCTCTTTTTTTCTTTCTTTCTTGTTTTTTTTAATTTTTAATAACATCTTCAGGTTCCAAAGAGGGTAATCAAAGAAAGGTAACCAGCTCAAAATGGTTAGCAAAAGGGTTGATGATATTTGGATAGAGAGAATGAAAGCCTTCGTCATCCCAATCAGAGAACATTAATGCTACATAGAGGGTCAAACATAGTACCTTTTGACTACATCCGCGTTGACAGTTGTTTCAGGGACATTTCCTTTGTTGCTTCCCAGATACAACACTCTCTTTTGCAGTACTCGCGTTACAATGTATGGACCTTTTCAATTTGGAGCCAATTTTTCTTTAGCTTCTTCATGAGGTGGGAGGATACGTCTCACAATGAGTTGTTCTATTTCAAATTTCATGGGCCGCACTTTCTTGTTATAGACACGGGCTATTCTTTGTTGGTACAACTGCCTGTGGCAAATAGTGGCCAATTATTTTTTATCAATTAGTGTCAATTGTTCCAATCGGTTCGTGACCCAATCATTATCCTCAATCTCGGCTTCGACAATGACCCGGAGAGAGGGAATTTCAACTTCTGCAGGTTTCAATCGGGCTTGGCATAGGCTTATTCTCATACTGTTCCGATTTTTTGTTTTATTTCCTTAACCTCATTTTCATTGCATTCTGCTTCTTGATTCATTATTTCGAAGTCTGACAGAGTTTTAGGATCTAGTCATGAAGTCCGCAAGCATGTCATGTTATTAAAATCTGCATGAATCAAAACTGAAAAGAGAATAAGAAAGTGACAAGATTAAAAAAAATAGACATTCCTAGACAATGAAATATTAATTTCATTTGATTTTTTTTCTTTGCTTTTTTTTTTTTAAATTTTTTTTGAAGATAGAAGGGTTTACATCGAAAAGTAAGACAATAAAGTAAAACATGCAGATCACATCCTGAGATAATCCAGACGCAGAAAGGACAGCAAGACTGGCTACCGAAACTCCCGTCTGATGGGGAACTTTCAGGCTTGGCGACCGTTTTTTAGCTTTTCTTCTGTCTCGGCAATGGATGCAATAGCCTTCCGTGCCGGATCAAATTCTTCATCTTCACAAATCATTCCGACTAATGGCACATTGGTGTGTGAGTAGGCAGAGGATTGTTCATCATATTAGGGTCCTTTTCTTCCACTGCTCTTTTGAGAGTTCAACAATCTTCAGTATCATGTCTCACTACTCCGGAGTAGTATTTACATCTAGCATCAACTCGGTGCAAGGGGACTCGGGGTTTGGCCTGTTCGGGGCTAATGGCTGTAGTAGACCTAGCATGACAAGCTTTTAGAATAAGCTCGAGAATGATTCACCAACAGGGGTGAACTGATTCCATCTCGGGAGACTTTTTTTTCTTTTTTTTCTTTTTGTTTTTTTTTTTTGAATTTTTTTTCATATCTTGATATCTTTTTCTTTCTCTTTTTTTTTTCTGTTATTTTTTTGTCACTCTTTTCTTTTTTTTTTCACTCAATTTTTTTTTTCGGTTTATTTTTTCACTCAATTTATTTATGGCTATGATCGAATCCGATGCGGATTGCCTACGTATCATGACGCCGCATGAATAAGATTTTGCGTAGTTCGGAAAGATTAGGAATAAAGTAAATAAACTAACTCTTTTTTTTTCTGAATTTTGAATTTATTTTTTTTCGAAAGACTTATAAAGAAGAAAAAATTTTATTTTTTTTATTTCGATTTCTTTTTTTTTTTTGAGAATTTTTGAAAAGAGAGAAAATATTATTTTGGATTTTTTTTAAAAATATTTTGGGAGAAAGACTTCTAAAAAAAAGGTAGAGAATATTTTTGGATTTTGAATTGATTTGTTTCTTTTTCCAAATGAAAAACTTCTATAAAGATTTTTTTTTTTTTTTTGGTTTTTAAAATTTTATTTATTTGGGATTTTCTAAGGAAAAACTTCTAAAGAATGAATTAAAGAAAAATATTTTTGGATTTTGACTTTTTGTTTTTAAAAAAACATTCCAAAAGAAAAACTTCTATAAAAGAAGGAATTTATTTGGATTTTATGTGTCAAAGAAAAACTTATAAAGAAGGAATTAAAGGAAAATATTTTTGATTTTTTTTTGAAAATTGGGGCCGGAACCGATGAGGTTTGCCTACGTATCTCACATCCGGTGAGAATCAGACCCGCGTAGTTCGGTCAGAAAAGCATGACCTTTTTTTTTTGAAAATATTTGACGTATTTTTAATTATTTTTTTTTTCAAAATGTCAACAGAGTTTTGGGATTTTCATATACCTGAATTTTCAGAAATCAGGTAAATTTCTCTCTCTTGCCTCACTCTTGTGTTTTCTTGATTTTTTTTCCCTATTCTAGAAGTCAGTCAACATGCAAGCCGAAACAAATAAATGTACAAGTAACACGTAACAATGCATCAGGATGGTCTTTTGATTTGGGTACACCTCTTCTAGACGGACCCAATCCCTGTGTTGAGTCCCCAAAGTCAAATGCACTTGATGCAAACAAACGTACCTACTAGGGATCCGACATGAGGTTATGTCATTTTAAGTTTAAATCCTGGGTGTATTATTCAACCTGGCTTACCCGAGCGGACAACTCTAGCCGAGGGGGGGCAGCGTACCGGGAATACAGAAGCTTCACCGGCTTTGCAACTTGTCCTAACCTCGTTCTAAAATTGGGATATGACTCTAACAAAAAAGAAGCCACGCGAAGCGCACGCTTCCCAGAAGATTCAGAAGACTCAAAGAGAAGAGGGTTTCGTACAGTTTATATACAGTTCAAATAATATCAAAGCGGTAAAAAGCAGCATTTAGCACATTAGGCTCAAACACATAAAAATCAGATAATAAACAAAACGCAAGTATAACAGCTATTCTAAGCTCGAATTCTGAACCTTGAACCAGAGATTTTGGGTTTTGGTCCCCAGCAGAATCGCCAGAGCTGTCACACCTCCTTTTTCCCGAGGGGATATGGGATAGGGAGTTTTTCCAATTTAAGTGACATTATTCGAAATGGAATTATTTATTTAATTCAGAGTCGCCACTTGGAATAATTTATGGTGTCCTAAGTCACCAGTTTATTTTAGAATCCCAAATCGAGGAAATTTGACTCTTATTTTTGGTCCGCAAATACAGAAGACCGGGTAAAAAATTCTGTTAAACTGGGAGAAGGTGTGAGACACTCCCAAGTTCCGTGGTTTTAGCACGGTCGCTTAACAATTAATACTTGGCGTAATTATCTGATTTATTACATGTTTTAAACCTATTGTGCATTTTTGTCTTTTACCGCTTTTTAATATTTATGGAACTTATTTGAATAAGTCGCGATATCGCAAACTCATTTGTTTTTGTACATATTGCGAATCGCGTCACGTGAAATGCACCCGCGATTTACAACATGTTTATTTTTATTATTATTCAAAGTTGAAGTCAAGTCGCGTGAAGCGCGCAATTGAGTTGGAGTTTACGTATCGTGACCATGCCACATGAACCATACCCATAGTCACGATGATTTATTAATCATGCCTAAAGCAACTAGCACGTGTTCATGATTTATTTTTCCTTACGGGTTTGAGATCTGTGTAAGGTCAAGAGCTATGGAAATCAATTATAGAAAATGGGTCAGCTTTTGCTCTTACTAAATTGGGCATGACAGAAACTATTTTGGACAAGATAAATTAAATTGGATCGTTGTACAATTTGCCCTTTAAAGCTAATTAATGAGTATGCCCAGATACTAGTTCATTAAGCTACTCCCTTATCAATTAGTCAATTGCAGTAGCACATGTTTCATTAAGCACAACCCAACCACCGGGCCCAATCATTATTTTTTTTTAAAGTCCAAACCTCATTTTTCAATTTCAACTAGCAGACATAGATCAAATTATGAGATAAATGGAGCTTCATGAATCTAAATAAGATCAAATTATATATTCAAGCATAATATCTTAATAAAACAATGATGAGATAAATGGAGCTTTACAAGATTGTTTTGAAGCTCGGACAATGGACAAGGATGTAAATGGAGCCTCGACCAAAATTGACAAATGGAGCTCGAACACGACGACTCAACTTTGGAGCTATTATTTTCTATACAAAAGGGGACTATTTCGCTGGGTTTTCGGCTCGTTTTTATGGTGATTTTTAGCTTGGTTTCCAGTTGGTTCGGGGCTGGAGTTTAGGTGGTGTATTGCTGGATTTTTTGAAAGAAAGCCGAAGAAAGAATGACACGAGTAGAAATTTTCTTATCCTTGAAGAAGAAAATAATTTTTTTCTCAATTCCTTCCTCCCTATTTTTTCCTTTCTCCCTCCTTTTTTTCATCACATTTCTCTTCTATTTATAGAATGTTTTTCGAAATTTTCAGATTTTTATTTTTTATTTTTTATTTATTTTTTTATTTTAAATTAAAAAGAATTTCCACTTCCCATTTTTCTTATTTTTTTTAAAAAAATAATTCCCCACTTTCCTTTACTTTTATTTTTTAATTTCTCACTTTTTTTTACTTTTAATATATTTAAAATCCCACTTTTTTACTTTTCTTTTTTTATTTCCCACTTATTTTACTTTTCTATTTTTATTTCCCACTTACTTTTACTTTTTTTTAAAAAAAAAAATCAGATACCCTTACTTTTATTTTTTAATTCCAACTTTATTTTACTTTTCATTTTTTAAATTTCCACATTCTTTTACTTTTATTTTTTTTAATTTTCCACTTTCTTTTACTTTTTTTTATTAAACAATTTCTACCTACTTTTACTTTTACTTTTTAATTTTATATTTCTACTTTTCCTTTTATTTAATTCCCATCCGAAATTTGTTTTTTTTTTTTAAAAAAAAATAATTAATTTTTATTTATTTTCGGTTTTTAATTCATTTTATTTAAAAATAAAGATTAAAAAAATAATAAAAATAATACTAATAGTAATAATTGACCTTTTAAATTATTGATAATGTTCTCTCTCTCTCTCTCTCTCTCTCTCTCTCTCTCTCTCTCTATATATATATATATATATATATATATATATTAAATTCTGAAAATATTTACATAGTAGAAGGTGATAAAAATTCAAATATAGTCAAATATTAGGTGCTCACAGGTTCTACAAGTCATGAGCAAGTGTCTAGTAGAGTCTTGTGGATCGGTATGATGGCATCCATACTTATCTTCGAGAGGCTACCGGGCATTTAGGATATATACTTCCCATCTTTATTTCCTTATCGTGCGGGATTGATTCAGCTTGGGACATAACTCTTTGAATTCCTTCCACGTATTCGTATGGGCACATGAGCATTCGGTATCAGCTGTGCTTTGCCGGCTTGTGATTCTATGAACGAGGTTCGAGGTGAGTATTCTGTGTTTTGGTGATGGGCTAGTCTGGAGGACTTTAGGCCATGTTTAGACCGCAGTTTAAGCTCGGTAGCTTCAGTTATAACTTGTACAATTGGACTCATATGTCCGGTAATGACCCTACAGTGGAATTTATAGCTCGATGAGCAGTGGAATGGCGGTATGATGGGTATGATGTGACCGCGGGATGTGTTAAGATGATTTGAATGTGATGAGAAGTGTTTCCTTGAAATGTAAAGAAATGACCATTGGGTGCTTGATTTCCATTTTAATGTGACGTATAGTCTCAAGTATGAATGTTTTGAAGGATCTTTCATATTGTTAAATTTTGGGACAAATTTAATTCTCATGTCTGGTTAGTGAGTTTGGACTCAGATAGACTAAGTGATTGCATAGTAATTGTGACAGTGAAAGGGTATAACAAGATACCAGATTGAGGCTAAGCAGGTGGGTTATCCCCTGCGGAGTAATCTACGTAGGAGTATTCCTTATGATGTGAATAAAGAGTTTTTTTTCTGTTGACGGGGTGTATGGGTGGAGATTGGAATCTGAATCTGGTTGAGAAAGTTGACTTGTGTGTTAAGAGGATGAATACGAGCTTAGCGGATGATTGAGGTATTTTTATGGTTGGCATTGTATGAACTTGGGAAGAAGTTTCGTTGGACTGACTGTGGCATTATGGCAGTAAGAGAGTATTGGTATTGTGAGTTATGGAATGTTTTAATCTATGGCTTTGAACCAATTGGGGGAGTCTGCTATTGACAATTTGATTTCATGGTTAGGTGTTAAATTTTAATTTTGGTCTGAGGCATACTTGTGGGTTAGCTATGACTTGCAAAAGTTGAGATCGAGGATGACTCGAATAAGGAAATTCCTGGTTAAGGATTATATTGCATGTATGAGTAAATGAAATTCGCGGGATGAGTGAGTTGTTATTGGTGAATGATGTAGTACGCATGGAGTATGAATTTGATATGTGGTGTTAAAGTAGAGTTACTTCTTTAAGTGTTGTGGTGCTAATGGGGCACGTGTCTCTTGGCCCATTTGGGCGGTGTAATGTGGATTTGAGCAAAGGGGGTAATTCTCGAGAAAGTTCTAATGGATTCGAGATTTATATGTAACCATTGAGAATTTTTGGCGGATTTGTTTGCGGCTAAAATCTGAGATTTAAGTTGGATGGTGTCGAGACTTGTGGCATTTTTGTATATCATTATGGATTTTATATTTTGGTATCTGGAAGGTGAATGAAACGACCTTAGACTCAACTAAGGTATTTTCAGAGTGGTTATTTCGGTTGTGGTATTTATATGGGTAATTATGATGTGGTGAGACTCTACAGATATTTTGGTGGTAATATTCTTGGGTTTGGTGACCTACGTGGTTTGGTCGAGTTAGAGGAATTTAGTTCTAATAGCTTGGTTATGTGCAGATGGATTTCAAAGTATTCTTGATGGTTTCTGCCATGGTTGGAACCAGATATTTTCTACTGGTGTGAGAAACGTGTTGTGTATTATGATTTCCTCTTGGAAGGAAGCAAGATAAAGGTTTCTAACTAACTGGATATATAATTTGCCGGTGACCAGAGTTGATAATGAGATTCTTATGCTTTTCACATAATGTCAAGATAGATGTTATGTGTTGTGCAGAAGTTAAATTTACATGTACAAGGTGAAGTTCAGTCTTGAAGGAAGGTAACGAAGTTTGGGCAGAATGGTCATGAATTCTTAGACAAAATGGGCGGTTCCAAATGACTAGATGAATACGATTACTACTAGGTGTATGAGAAGGGTACATATTTCAGAAGGCGCATTGTATTTTGAGTTACAGATGTTTAATTAGTATTGCGGTACTCACATGGTTGATAGACTGCTGATATTCAAATTTTTACTTAATTCTGGAAAATAATGAACATTCTTATGATTATTTGCTACTAGTATTAGCACCTGCGCGGACACTAATCATGTCAAATATTTAAGTTATTTGGATTATATGTAAATAATCTTTAAATTTAAATTTTCTCAGTAAATATAGATAATTATTGGATATTAATAAAAAACACTACATGAAAACAATTAACCATTTCTTCTATTTTTCTTTTTTATATCATTCTTGCCAGTGTCATTGGATCCTAGAAATAGTCAGGAAACAAATTAATAACTTATATTTATGGCAAAATAATCAAATGTTGAGACTATGAATGACTCTTTGGATACGACTTGCCACTTTTACTACTACTGTACTGTCACGACCCAAAATCTCACCACAGGTGTCGTGATGGCACATAGTCTCTAAGACTAGGTAAGCCGATTTCAATTATATTTTTGGAGCCATTTTTTTAAATTAAATAAGTAACCAAAACTAACAGCGGAACAAATATGAATGTACAACCTCACAAGATTGGTAGTACTGAGTCACGAACTCTAACTGAATACATGGAATGATCACGAGCACCGAATATACAATACTGTTTGATTAAAATTAATAGTACAATGAAATGAAATGACTCCAAGGGACTGCGACGACCAAACAGCTCTACCTTAAATCCTTACGATCCCGCTTTAACTCTTCTCAAGTCCGATGTCTCCAATACTTGGCTCTGCATAAAAATGTGCAGAAGTGTAGTATGAGTACACCACGGTCAGTACCCAGTAAGTATCAAGACTAACCTCAATGGAGTAGAGATAAGGTACAGTCAAGACACTCACTAGTCTAATAACCTATGCAATATAATATACAAAATAATAGGAAACAAATAATAATAAGGGCAGGATAAAACAACCAGTGATATGCATAACAGACAACAAGAATACCATTAATATCACTCAACAATTAATAAATACAATTACACCTAATTAAATCAAGTCCTTCAAATAAATGTCTTTCACATATAATTCTTCCACATAACTCTCTTTCAAATATAATTTTCTCAAATAATTATTTTTCAAATATAATTCTTTCAATAAATCTTTTCAAATAAATATCTTTCAAATACAATTCTTTCATCTAATACTTTCTAAGTAAAAATTCTTTCAAATAAATATTTTGAATATAATTCTTTCAATTAAAAAGTCACCATGTGACACCTCATTTCATAATCATAAAAATACGGGTCTCGGCCCTTTTTCATATTTCCACGGCACCTCGTGCCCATAATTAAATCATCATATTTCTATGGTACCTCTTGCCCTCGTTTCATATCACAACTGCACGGACAATTCACGTGTCAATTATCATTATTTACTCACGACACCTCGTGCCCACATTTCATTTTATAAACCGCCTGGCAATAGCCACAGGCTCTCAATTTCAACATAAATCAGATTGTTATCAATTTACCAACAACAAGACAAATTGAACAAGGTATAAAAGTAAACATAAGAAAATTACAACATCACATGAAAATTATCAACACCACAACCCCCACATCATCACATATCGTCCCTAACAATAGCCATCCTTATTGCTCCTATTGCCACCCTTATCACTCCTATAGCCACCCTTATCGCTCCGCCCAGACAATACCAATAGCCACCCTTATCGCTCCTATTGCCACCCTTATCGCTCCTATAGCCACCCTTATCGCTCCGCCCAGACAATATTCCAACAAACACAACAGTGAAATGCCACCCTTATAACCACATAATATCAACGGTGAAATGCCATCCTTATCTCCCCAAAATAACAACTCACACAACATAATAATTTACACAGGAAATTATCACAACAACATAACAAAATCAATTCATATCACAATTTGCCCAATGGCCACAACCAATTCCAAAGCTACAATCAAGTCAATTAATTTCACAATAAATAGTCAAAAGCTCCACACAATGTGTACAACACTCAAAAATAATCAATAGAGATAGAAATTACTCAACATAAAGCAAAGTCTTCATTAAATTCAAATTTTCAATAATTATATAAACACCTCTTCTTAAGCTCATTTAATTAATTATTTGCAGAGGAAAAATCCATAATGAAATTAAATTTCAATAATTATCAAACTAACAAATTCACGGAATTACATAAATAATCAAGTAACAATCACATCAAATTGTCATATAACAACAGATTCAACAACAACAAGGATTTAGGCACGACAATTAGATGATTAAATATATACCAACAATTACCCAATTTACCACACAATATGCTCAGGACTTTTGTCACGACCCAAAATCCAAAAAGGTCGTGATGGCGCCGGACACCACTGTCAGGCAAGCCAACCATAATCAATTAACTTAATTACCCATTTTAATATTTTTGAAATAAAAATTTTCTTTAATAAAACTGTAGAGATAAAAATCATAGAGTAAATGATAAATATTTTTGCAGCTAAATTTCTAAACAATTCACAACCATTCCCAAAACCCGCTGTCATAAGTGCATGAGCATTTACTAGGGAATTAAAAATAAAATACAGCATCTGTCTAGAATACCAATTAGACAGGAAGAATATAATAACTCTGAAGGAGACTCTGTTAGCTGTAGATCGTAATATAGAATGCAGCTCACCTATGTCCCCACAATTATTAACCACACCTCTGCACCCACAAGGCTGTTATACATATATGTACCTGGATAATAAAATATGCAGCAAGTGCAGTATGAGTACGAAAATAACGTGTACCCAGTAAGTATCAAGCCTAATCTCAAAGTGGTAGAGACGAGATAACCGACTTTGACACTCACTATGGGTCAATAATAATAATTGAAATAAAATTAGAATATTTAAATCAGCATGATTCACAGAATATAAAATAATTTATTTAACCAGCAAAAATAATTAAATTCCTTCAAAATGCAACAATTCTCAATATATATATTAAATCCTTCAATTTCAATAAAAATTCTAATTTATCAAATAACTTTACAAGCTGCAATTCAATTTCAATGAATTTCCAACTTATCAAATAGCTTTACAAGCTGCAATAAACTGTCAAAGTATCGTGTAATTATTACTATTATTAAGCACGATTTCTGCCGAGGTCGTACGGCCCGATCCAGAGTGTCGTGTACACTGCCGAGGGATGTGCGGCACGATCCATAGATGCATCTATCCTGCCGAGGTGTTCGGCCCTCTCCACAAGAAAGGAAGATATTTTCTTATGTACCTCCGGAAGGAGAGTATTTATTATGAGATAAATTCGGGAGGAGAACAATTCTTTTAACAATTAATTGATTTAAAAAGAAAATCAAGCATATGAGATTTCCATTCTTTAATATCTTTATCTAACAATTCACAATATACTCATATATATCAACTAATATTAATTAATCAAGAATTAAAATTACACAAGTAATTCTTGCTTTGAGTCCTAAACTACCCGAACTTTAGCATTAATAGTAGCTACGCACGGACTCTCGTCACCTTGTGCGTACGTAGCCCCCGCAATTAGCAACAATTATTCAATTTAATCCCTATGGGGTAATTTCCCTCTCACAAGATTAGACAAGAGACTTACCTCGTCTTAAAGTCCACTTTCCAATTATCGTGTCGCGTAAAATTTTCGATTCGATGCCGAAAAATCCGAAACTATCCAAAAGTTATATAAAATAATTAATACACGTTCAAAAATTCGAAATTTATCTATTAAATAAATTACCCTATCCAAAATGGTAAAATATCTAAAATTCATCCCGGGCCCACGCGCCAGGATTTCGGAAATTTCCGGGGGAAATCGTTACCCATAATCTCAAGAACTCAAATATAAAATTTTCATCCAATTCCATAACCATTTTCGTGGTGAAAAATAAAAAATACCAATTTTCTAAGTTTTCCTTCAAAACTCCGAATTTCTAAAAATTTTCATGTCTAAATCCATATATAAACCATGTATTTAACTTGCAATAGGTGGGAATTAACTTACCTCCAAGTTGCTAGGTGAATGCTCCTCTCAAGAAGCTCCCAAGATCCTCCAAGAATGAAGAAATGAGCAAAAATGCTCAAATCCCCGCTTTAAACACTCACTGCCCAGCGATCATCGCACCCGCGGCAAAATGTTTCGCATCCGCGGCTTCGCACCCGCGATGGATTTTTCGCACCTGCGGCGTCGCACCAGCGATGAATTTTTCGCATCCGCGGCTTCGCACCCACGATGGATTTTGCGCATCCGTGGCTTCGCACCCGCGATGGATGTTTTCGCACCCGCGATCATACCAGATATCAGCTGCCTCAACTCTTCTTCAAATTCCAAATTCGATTTGTTAACCACCCGGAATCCACCCGAGACCCTCGGGACCTCAACCAAATATACCAACAATTCCTACAACATCATACGATCTTATTTGAAACTTCAAATCACATAAAACGACGCTAAAACCATGAATTATGCTCCAATTCAAGCTTAATGAAACTTAAAATTTCCAACTTCTACATTCGTTGTCAAAACCTATCAAATCAACTCCGATTGACCTCAAATTTTGCACACAAGTCATAAATGACATAATGGAGCTATAAAAATTTTCGGAACTGTATTCCGACTCCGGTATCAAAAAGTCAACTCCCCGGTCAAACTTTCAAACTTAAATTCTTGTTTTAGCCATTTCAAGTCCAATTTCACTACGGACTTCCAAATAAAATTTCGATCACGCTCCTAAGTCCAAAATCACCATACGGAGCTGTTGGAATCATAAAAATTCTATTCCGGGGTCGTTTGCATATAATTCGACATCCGATCACTATTTGAACTTAAACTTTTTAATTGTTTCATCAAAATTCCATATCTCGAGCTAGGGACCTCGAAATTTGATTACGGGCATACGCCCAAGTCCCAAATCACGATACAGACCTACGAAAACTGTCAAAATACTGATCCGAGTCCGTTTGCTCAAAAAGTTGACCAAAGTCAAACTTAGCCTTTTAAAGCCAACTTAAGGAACCAAGTGTTCCGATTTCAACCCAAACACTTCCAAATCCCGAACCAACCATCCCCACAAGTCATAAATCATTTAAAGCACATACGAAAAGTTTTATTTAGGGGAATGGGGTTCTAAAAGTCAAAATGACTGGTTGGGTCGTTACATTCTCTCCCACTTAAATATACGTTCGTTCTCGACTGGTTGGGTCGTTACAACTTTAACTCAATAAAATTTACACATATAAGCCGAGTACGTACTCGTCACCTCCTGTACACGGCTTTTCACATTTCACAAAATGGCATATAAGACTCGATGCCTAAGGGGTAATTCCCTCACTCGAGGTTAAGCAAGATACTTACCTTTTTGAAGTTAGGCCGATATTCCAAAATAGCCTTCTTGCTTGAATTGAACTCCGGACAGCTCAAATCTATCCAAATTAATTGTATAACTTCATTAAAATTCATCGAAAACAATTCCAGATAATAATACGTCGACTTAAAATTTTATTCCAAAAAGTCAACAAAAGTCAATGCGGGACTCGCCTCTCGGAACCCGACATAATTTTCATGAAATCCGAACACCCATTCTGATACGAGTTCAACCATACCAATTTTATCGAATTTCAATAACAAATTAACCTCCAAATCTTAAATTTAAACCAAGAAGGTTTTCTAAATTTTTTAACCCAATTCACTAATTTAGTGATAAAAACAACAATAGATTCATGTAATTTAACCAAAATCAAGTTAGGAATTCTTACCCCAATATTTTCCTTGAAAAACTCTCGAAAAATAGCCTCACCTGAGCTTCCCTGGTCCAAAAATGGAAGAATGACATGAATTTGGACTTTATTCTGCTGCCCAGGAATTTTTTCTTCGCGTTCGCGAGACTCCCCTTGCGTTCGCGATGAACAAATTCTTCAAAAGTCATTTTCAAACTCTTCTCAGATAGCCTTTAGTATAATGGTCATAACCTTTTGCACAAAACTCCAAATGATGAATGGTTTACCTTTCTGAAAACTAGACTCCAAGACTATAACTTTCATTTGTCGCTCATCTCCCAATTCCTTATAGATTACGAGATATAAGCTTCCAAAATCAGCCCTATGCAACAGAGATTTCCAAACTCTTCCCGGACAACCTATAGTGTATCTAACATAACTTTTTGTACACAACTCCAAATGACAAATGGTTTACCTTTCTGAAAACTAGACACAAAGAGCTACAACTTTCATTTTTTGAATCATCTCCAAATTTCTTATAGATTGCGAGATATGAGCCTCTAAAGTTAGACAACGAACAACAAAATTTCCTTCTTCGCGAACGCGAAGAACAAAGTCCTAACAGCAAAATCCTTCTTCGCGAACGCGAGAGGCTCCTCGCGAACGCGAAGAACAACACCAGAACCAGCAACCAACAGCATCAAAACACCCAAACTCGGTCCAGAATCACCCCGAATCAAACCCGAGGCCCCCGGGACTCCGTCCAATAACATGAACCTTCTCGAGGCCTCAAATCACATCAAACAACATCAAAGCCACGAATCATACCCCAATTCAAGCCTAATGAACTTTGAAATTTCAAATTCTATATCTTGTGCCGAAACACATCAAATCAATCTGGAATGACTTCAAATTTTGCATACAAGTCATAATTAACATAACGAAGCTATTCCAATATCCAGAATCGGATTTCGGCCCCGATATAAAAAAGTCAAATCCCCGGTCAAACTTTTCAAAAATTCATCTTTCGCCATTTTAAGCCAAATTCCTCTACGGACCTCCAAATAATTTTTCGGACATGCTCCTAAGTCCATAATCACCATACAGAGCTATTAACATCATCAAAATTCTATTCTGGAGTCGTCTTCACACAGTTCCGACTATGATAAAAATCCTAAGACTTAAGCTTCCGTTTTGGGGATCAAGTGTCCCAAATCACTCCAAATCATCCGGTAACTGAATTCAACCACACACACAAGTCAATATACATAATAAGAAGCTGCACAGGGCCTTATGCGGCCAGACGGGGCTTAAATTCTTAAAACGACAAGTCGGGTCGTTACATGTACTTGAACTCTTATTTGATGTGTTGATATTTCTTAAAAAATATTTCTTTTTTAAAATTTCAGTTTCTAAGACTTTATTTTTCAATAATAATTATTTTTTTAATAATGTAAGTGAAAATATTATCCTTAATTCAAAACTCATTTTAGTTGGCTATCTAAAAAATTTAAAAATTCTTTAGCCACTGAATTGTTTTTTCCAGTATGACTCCATTGTGATATTTGACATTAAGCATGTTAAATATCTGAGTTATTTGAATTATATGTAAATAACCTTAAAATTTAAACCTTCTAAATAATTATAGATGATCGTTAGATATTAATTAAGAAACACTACATGAAAAAAAAAACTAACATTTTCTCAAATCTCGTAATGATAATTTTATTTTTGCATTATTCTCATTGGTGTCATTGGAACCTAAAAATAGCCACAAAGCGAAATAATAACTCATATTTATGGCAAAGCATAAAGGTTGACACAATATAAATGATTCTTTGATTACGACGTGACTCTTTTACTACGACTTGAACTCTTATTTGGTATGATATTATCTTTCAAAATATATTTCTATTTTGAAATTTCAATTTCCGAAACTTTATATATATATTTCGATAATAATTATCTTTATAATGATGCAAGTGAAGATATTATCCTTAATTTAAAATTCACTTTAATCGGCTATCTAAAAATTTAAATGATTCTTTAGCCGAAAAAATTTATTTCAGTATCATTCTATTTTAAGTTTATCGATATTTCTAGCCACAGATTTTGAATTTTTAATACCCTATATATACAAAATATTATTCTTTGAATCATTTAATGTTAAATTAGTTAATTGTTATTATATAACATTGCATTTATTGTCTTAAAATTGCCAAGTAGTTTATTTTTCGACACCATACTTGGCTTACCCTCAATGCAAACTACTCAAATTGCATTTAAGTTCAAATTCGAATATCATATCAGTTTGTTAGTAATAGTGATTTTTTTAAAATGACACACAATGTAAACAAAAAAATATATTCTAAGATATCCTTATCTTATAATCTATGTATTGGAGTTGAAAAAAATATTTGAAATCGATGAGATTAGCTTCCAAATTTTTTATACTCAACAAAAATGAAACATAAGAAGAAATTAGTTGTCATCTCTTATTTATGGTTTTTAGATCTTTCATACATTTATTTCAATATTTATTTTCTTTTATCTTATTTTTTATGTCATTCTTTCTCTTGTTACAAAAAAAAATTATTTCACTATAAAAGGATGAGTTTTAATAGAAATTGTTTATATAGAACTTTATTTATATTTTTAGTCTTTGGTTGAAATTCTTTCATATTTTTCTTTTGGCTCTATCTAATCAGCCTAAATAGCTGCTCACCTGACTATTTAAATTAAAAAATTAAAGGATGTGTGATTTATATATAATCCATATATAATATATGTATAATCGTGTGTTGTCGGTGTATCATCTATTTATATTAGCTATAAAAAATAAATAATAAATCTGGCCGGATATTTATGTAAATATTCCATAAGATTTCAATTTTTTGAGTTTATCCATAATATGACTTCTATTATAATAATTTAAAAAACTCTCTACTAATGCTCAAAAATTATAATGACCCGACCGGTCGTTTTGACTATTATATCCCCCTTCCCCCATTTACTGCTCAAATTGTGATTTACGATTGTTATTTGGCTTGCCAGGGTAATTGGTTCGGGTCTGGTGAGGTTTTGGAATGATTTGGAACACTTAGTTCCAAGGTTTAGAACTTAAGTTGAAAAGGTTGACCGGATATTGACTTATGTGTAAAGATCCCGGAGAATTTTTGCTAAGGAAATTAAGGTTTTGTGGTGCCGATTTAGATCAATTAGTACAAAGTTTATAGAAATTTCTCTCGCCGCGGCTCGGACTTTTTGGGTTGAACAATGCACTGGGAGTAAAAGAAAATTTTTGGCAGAAGAAAATATTTTTGTGGCCCACTATGCGGTCGCAGAACTACTCTGCAGACCGCATAAATGGCCGCAGAGTGAGGCAGGAAAGGGGCAGCTTTGGATGCCATTCTGCGGTCAACTATACGACCGCAGAACTGTTCTGCGGTTCATTATGCGACCGCAGAACAGGTCTGCGGACCGCATAGTGACCGCAAACCCAGGCAGACAACTTTAGTTTTTGGGCACCTTTTTTTAGACCGAAATGCGGACCGCATATCAATTCTGCGATCGCATATGCGACCGTAGAGTGTGTTTCGGAGCTTCATTTTTCTGGTTTTATAAACTGGACCACATTCTTATAAAACACTATTGGGGTCATTTTGAAGGGTTTCATCTGATATTTTAGAGAGTGGTGAGAGCATCTTAGAGAGAGAAAGTGAAGACTTAGTCAATTGTTCATCAATTCTTGTTCAAGACTTGAAGATTTCAGAAGGATCTTGCTAGGACATCAAAGAGGTAAGAATTTCTTTCCCCCAATTCTTCAATTTTGATTTTTGGGGTAAAATATGGGAGATTTATCCAGCGTATTGAACTCGTTTATTCCACTCGCTCCCTAACTATAAGAGTATGATTCTTGGGTGTAAGAGTATCATTTATACATACACGTACCAATAAGGTTTGTGCAAAGATTGTTGAGTTTAAATGGGTAAAGATTGGGTTGAAAATGGTAGAAACCTTCAAAGACTTTAATTGAAGATTTGAGGGTCGAGTTGATATCGAAATTGTGTGAAATTTGTATGGTTGGACTCGTGGGTGGATGGGCGTTCATATTTTATAATTTTTGTCGGGTTCCGAGGCGTGGGCTCCACGGACGATTTTTGAGTTAAATTTCGGATTTTATTAGAAAATTAGTATTTTTTTATGGAATTAATTACAATAATTGGTATTGAGTAAATCGAATTAATTGTGGCTAGATACGAGGCTTCTGGAGACCAATTCTCATGGCAAGAGCATAGCGGAATAAAGAATTACACTATTTGAGGTAAGTAAAAGTTCTCAATTTGATCTTGAGGGTATGAAACCCCGGATTATGTGCTATGTGATTGGTTTTGAGGTGACGCACATGCTAGGTGACGGGCGTGTGAGCGTGCACCATAGGAATTGTGACTTGGTCAAATTCCATGGAACTGTATAGTTGAATAATATGTTGATATCCGTACATTCTCTACGTGTTAGAGAAAATTGAGATGAGACTCATATTAAAAATCATTCTTAGACATATGTTGTTATTATTGGTACCCACTGGGGTCATTTCTGTGGTTGAATTATATGTTCAAATTGTAATTTCACACTCAGTCATATTCATTCATTTCATATCATATCTCAGTCTCTGTTGCTATTTATTGATGCATCATATTATCATTTTGGGCTGATTTTCATGACATCTTAAGCCTGAGAGACTGGAGAGGTTGATGACTAAGTGAGGCCGAGGGCCTAATTGTGAGGATATTTAAGAGATCGGGCTACACGCCGCATCATATTTCATTGTTATATGCCATGATTGGCTTGATATAGCGCTTGGGCTGAAGGAGCCCCTCTGGAGTCTGTACACACCCCAAGTGAGCGCAGGTACCTACTGAGTGCGAGTGCCGAGTGCCGAGTGACTGTGAGGAATGAGTGACTGTGAGGAAAGAGTGACTGTGAGGTTGGAGTGAATAGGAGGACTGAGTGATTGTTACTCTGAGCGGATGCATTGATTCCATTATTGCAGCATTTCAGCTGTCTTTATCATTGTTTTGGAAAAACTCCAAAAGACATTATTTATGTTTCAGTCAAATTTGATATGAAATTACTGTGGAGTTTTAAATGTTGAACTTGAAAGCATGCCTACCTTTTCATGTTGGAAATTATTGTATTTGGACTTGACATTGAAGCTCGTCACTGCTTTCAGTTCTTTATTTGTTATTGTTACTTATTGAGTTGGTTGTACTCATACTACACCTTGCACTTCGTGTGCAGATCCAGGTGATCCCGGACACCGCGGGTGTTGATTTTTTTTCACACAGTTTATTTTCTAGAGATTCAGAGGTATCTGCTATGTTTCACAGACCTTATCTCTCCATCCCTATCCTTTTGTTAATTATAATTGGCCTCGGATTATTATAGACCGGGTTTCCTAAACTTGTAATATATAGATGCTCATTTACTAAGTGACACCGAATTTTGGGAGTAAATTTATATTCAGTATTGGTGGGAGTTTTCCCCTTAACACACACACACACACACACACACACACACACATACACATACACACACACACACACACACACACACACACACATATATATATATATATATATATATATATATATATTTGTATTTAACTAACATAGTCAAATATAGAATAAAGTTACCATATACTATTGACATTTATTAGCTTGCCACTTGGCTTAACCACAATGCCAATTATATATGGTAACTTTATTCCTTTAATATATATATAGATTTTACCCCAACACATATATATATATATATATATATATATATGTCACGACCCCAAATTAACCCTCCGTAAGGTGTCGTGATGGCACCTAGTCTTTACGACTAGGTAAGCCTACTATTGCGAAAAATATAAAGGAAACGCAATATTTTAAGGATAAACATCATATTATAAATAGCCAAGAGTAGTACCACTCGGCATATACAAAATAATTTTCCAAGACCCGGAATATCACTAAGTCACAAGATGCTATAATCTATGTAGATCTATACAAAAGTCTGAAGATAATAAGGAAAACTCTCTAAACGAGGGAGTAGAAGGGGACTCTGAAGATCTGCGGACGCAAGCAGAGGTACCTTGAAGTCTCCTAGAATCAGCAGCACGTACTAACCCCGAGGCTGATAGCTCGCACCTGGATCTGCACACGAAAACATATGCAGGGAAGGGTATGAGTACACTACAATGGTACCTAGTAAGTGCCAAGCCTAACCTCGGTCGAGTAGTGATGAGGTCAGGTCAAGGCCCTACCAGAGTAAATATAATAAATTAAATAGTAAAAGATATAAGTAGAATTTACGGTAACACAGTTAAAGAAATTCTCGAAAATTTAACAGTTAAGGGAGCCCTCGGCTCAAAACAAGGTAAACACGGTGGAAAATCTCTCGGGATACCGTCCCGTAGTTTCAAATGAATATACAGTACAGGGGGATCTCCCGAAATACGTCCGTAGTCCCAAAGTAAATATGCAATGCTGGGGGATCTCCCGAAATACGTCTGTAGTCCCAAAGTAAATATGCAGTACAGGGGGATCTCCCGGAATACGTCCGTAGTCCCAAAGTAAATATGCAGTACAAGGGGTTCTCTCGAAATACGTCTGTAGTCCCAAAGTAAATATGCAACACAAGATGAAATGACAGGTATGACATCGAGTTATACAGTTTATACTGGACACAGATAAGGCAAATAAGGACTTAACTTAACATGACGCACATAATGTCAATTAGGCAGTTAAAACACGTAAGCATACTTTTCTAGTCTAAACTACACAATTAAACATATTAGTACAATTAATAAGAGAAGCAATTTATGATTTAAAAACGTTAAACATGATTTTTGCAATAATAGCCCGTGTACGTACTCATCACCTCATGTACACGGCGCCCAAACACCAAATAATATCAAGATATCTTAAGGGGAAAGTCCCCAACACAAGGTTAGGCAAGCCACTTACCTCAAACCGCTCAAATCAACCTGATATCACGTTCTTGCCATGAGTATCCGACTCCAAATGGCCCGAATCTATTCAAAACAGTACAATACCATCAATACGCGCTAATGAAATGAATCCCACAAGAAAAACTATAAAATTAGGCCAAAACCCGAAATTGGCTCAAATCCGGCCCCCGGGGCTCA
The DNA here is from genome assembly GCF_000390325.3 of Nicotiana tomentosiformis. Classification (NCBI taxonomy): domain Eukaryota; kingdom Viridiplantae; phylum Streptophyta; class Magnoliopsida; order Solanales; family Solanaceae; genus Nicotiana; species Nicotiana tomentosiformis. The sequence goes on from NC_090823.1 coordinate 123,276,623, forward strand.
CGTCTCGAAACCCGACAAAATTCACGAAACTAGAAAGCTCATTCACTCACGAGTCTAACCATATCAAATTTACTAAAATCCGACACCAAATGGTCCTCCAATCCACAATTCAAACTCCCAAATCCCTAGTCTCCAACTTCTAATTTCCACCTAAAATACACATTAACTAGGTGGGAAAATACATGGCAAGGCAAGATTATTGACCAAAAATAAGCACAAGGAACTTACCTCAAGAAATGCCTCGAAAATGCTCTCAAAAATCGCCCTAACCCGAGTTTGCAAAGCCAAAAAATGATAAAAATCGCGAAGCCCTTCGGTTTTAATCACTGCCCAGGTATTTTCGCACCTGCGGAACCTAGGCTCGCACCTGCGGGTGCGCTTGTGCGGAAAACGTGTGCATTTGTGCAACTCACTTACCCCCTCTGCCTTTGCACCTGCGATGAAAGGGCCGCATCTGTGCCCTCTCGCCTGCGGAGTCCCTTCCGCTTCCGCGCATCTTGCGCATTTGCGGGCATCGCAGATGCGGAAACTTCCTTGCACCTGCGACCCCAGGCCAACCCTCGATTTATCTCATCTGCGCTTCCATCTCCGCATGTGCGGCTCGCGCACCTGCGGTCTCTTTTCCGCAGGTGTGAAAACACCAAAACCAGCAAAGTTCAGAAATTCCTCTAAGTCCAAGTTTTCACTCGTTAAGCATCCGAAATACACCCGAGGCCCCCGGGACCTCGACCAAACATACCAATCAATCCTAAAACACCATACTTACTTAGTCGAGCTCTCAAATCCCATCAAACAATGCTAAAATCACGAATCACCCTCCAATTCAAACTTAAAGAACTTGAAACTTCAAAATTGTACAACCGATGTTGAAACCTATCAAATCACGTCCGATTGACCTCAAATTGTGCGCACAATTTATAATCAACATTACGGACCTACTCCAACTTCCGGAATCGAGAAATGACCCCGTTATCAAAAATTCCACTACCGGCCCAAAACTTTAAAAATTCGACTTTCGCCATTTCAAGCCTAAATGAGCTACGAACCTCCAAAACAAAATCCGGACACACTCCTAAACCCAAAATCACCTAACGGAGCTAACGGAACCGACGGAATTCCATTCCGGAGTCGTCTTCATATATTTCCGATTACAGTCCAAATCTTAGGGCTTAAGCTCTCATTTAGGGACTAAATGTCCCAAAATATTTCGAAACTCAAAATCAATCATCCCGACAAGTCACAATAGCAGAAAAAAATTTGGAGAAAGTAGTTAATAGGGGATCGGGGCTATTACTCTCAAAACGACCGGCCGGGTATTTGACTAACATAGCAAAATATAGAATAAAGTTACCATATACTATTGACATTTATTAGCTTGCCACTTGGCTTAACCACAAATCCAATTATATATGGTAACTTTATTCTTTTAATACATATATAGATTTATCTATGTAGATGCTATCTATTTTTTTTATTTATAATAAAGGAAAATTACATAGTTTACCCCCGAAACTTAAGACTAAATATCTATGACACACTTTCTGAGCACGGATAATTTATTACACACCCAACCTTTCCAAAGTGTGCCTAAGACACACCTCTTTTGCTACGTGACAGACACGTGTGTAACCAAAAAGATAAGAGCATGAACCATTTAAATGTTTTTTTCAATCCTTTGTTAAGTGCCAGTTGTCAAAATTTTGTATTTTTTTATTTTTTAAGCAAATGGTCCCCATAACCTCACCCTCTTCTTCTCTTCTTCTTCCTCGTTCCCCATCCCCAATTTTCCTTTATGGTTTTTTCCAAGCCCCTCCTCCCTTTTATCTTCTTATCATGTAATAAACTAATTGCATTATATGAAATTTACACAACTTGCTGTAAATTTTCTCTAAGAGTGCATACCAAAAAAATTTGCTTCTTTTTCTACCATTAAAATTCACTTTACATAAATCAATTTTTTTCTTTTATATCTTGAAAATGACTGAAATTATACAATCCCCCAACTCCATTTCTTTCATCGTCAAGCTCCATCAGTAATACACAATTTTTATGACCTAGAGATGTTGATAGGTCTCACCAAGAGAGTCTTGTTACAAACCCATTTTGTATTCTATAGATGTATCCAACGGAAGATATTATTGCATTGACAGTGAAGTTTTTTAATTCATGAAGTAGGACTAGCTTTTATTTGCTTTGTTTTATTTTGGTCTGAAATCTGTAAATAGAGGGGGAAGGTAGAGAACAGAGAATTTTTAATTTTAGTTTTCATATCTTCCATTCTTTGTATATGGTTTGTTATGCAAGAATGCAAAAGTGAATTTTCTTGAACATCACGATGTGGTTATGGCTTTTTCTTGTGGTCTCCGGCGACGGTAACAGATGGTAAAAGAAGATGGGAAAAAAATGTGTCACGGGAATTTGGTCCTAAGTTCCGGGGGTAAACTATGTAATTTGCCTATAATAAATAATAGGAAAAAGGGTCAAAAATCCCCCCCCCCCCCCCACTACTATGAGAAAAGGTTTATTTATGTCCTCCGTTATACTGTCGGTCCACTATTGCCCCCGACGTTAAAAAATTAGTGTAAAAATACCTTCTTCCGTTAAAGCCCTCCACCATGGATAACATCATCCTACATGGCCTGACATTTTGTTAAAGTGGACGCCACATGGCATGCCACCTTACCGTCTTCTCTGCCACTTCTTCTTCTACCACCATCTCCTTGTTCCCCAATAGCCATTGGGTATCTGATGTTTTGGACAAATCCGCTATACATTTTGGCAAAATACCTTTAAACCCCCCTAAACTTGACACACATTATTGGTTACATCCTTGTACTATTTATAATTTTAATTATCCCCTTATACTTGATTATTCGATAGTTGTTACCCTCTTGGACGATCTCATCTCAGGAAAGTGGCATGCACTCGCCTGCCACGTGGATTTTTTCTATCTATGTTGCATTTTAAAAAAACATTTACTTTTTTTTAAGTATGTTACTTTTTTAGATAATTTTGGTCTAATATAATTTATAATAAAACTTGGCTATAACTACATTATTTAGGCTAATTTTTTTTTTGGCTAAAAATAATAAAGTTTTAGTTATTCTTTTTGAATTTGACCTGAAAATAAATATTTATACAATTGAAATAAATAAGTCAAGTGTGATGACCCAAAATATCATCTTTAAATTTAATAATTAATTCTGTATTCTAAGACCTCAAAAAGCACTATTTATCATTCCTCGACTTGTGTGCGTAGTCCGTAAAATTTTCTGGAAAGTTTTTATGTGAAAAATGGATTAAAAATATGAATTTGAGCTTTAAAACTCAACTGAGTTGACTTTGGTCAATATTTTGAGCAAACAGACTCGGATCAGTATTTTAATATTTTTGGTAGGTCCGTATCGTGAATTAGGATTTTGGGCGTATACCCGGAATCAAATTCCGGGATCCCTAGCCCGAGATATGGAATTTTGAAGAAAAATTAAAAGTTTAAATTCAAATAGTGACTAGATGTCGAATTATGTGAAAATGACCCCGAAATAGAATTTTGATGATTCCAACATCTCCGTATGGTGATTTTGGACTTAGGAGCGTGATCGCAATTGTATTTGGAAGTCCGTAGTGAAATTAGGCTTGAAATGGCTAAAATAGGAATTTAAGTTTGGAAGTTTGACCGGGGAGTTGAATTTTTGATATCGGGATCGGAATCCAGTTCTGAAAATTTTAACAGCTCTGTTATGTCATTTATGACTTGTGTACAAAATTTGAGGTGAATCGGACTTGATTTGATAGGTTTTGACATCGAATGTAGAAGTTGGAAATTCTTATAATTTATTGGGCTTGAATCTATATGTGATTCGTGTTTTTAGTGTTGTTGGATGTGATTTGAAGACTCGACTAAGTTCGTATGATGATTTAGGACTTGTTGGTATTTTCGAACGGGGTCCCGAGTACCCCAAGTGCGATCCGGATCGGAATCGGATCGATTTTTGGACTTAGGCAAATTCTAAAATTTGTAGCTTCTAGTATCATCGCACCTGTGGAGGGACTGACCGCAGGTGCGGACTCGCACAAGCAAGCTGTGGCTCACAGAAGCGGACGAAGGACTGCCCAGTTGGAGCCGCAGATGCGGCTCATGTTACGCAGAAGCGAGAGGAAGGGCGCAGGTGCGGGCAGGTCCGCAGGTGCGATGGAATTTTCCGCACCTACGAAGGTGCAGATGCGGTCCAAAGCTCGCAGAAGCGAAGGCAGCTAGGCTGAGCAATTTCCGCAGATGCGGTATTTCACCACAGATGCGGGACCGCAGGTACGAGAATTTTGTCCGCAGGTGCGAAAGCACTGACTAGATTACAAAAACAGAGGAGTTCCGATATTTTTGCCATTTGGACATTTTCAACACGGTTTTGGGCGATTTTTCAGAGAGAATTCACGGGAAAACTTGAGGTAAGTCACATGTGATCATTGTTAGTCAATTATATTAGATTATCATTGAATATTTCGAATAGATTACATGGTTTTGAGATGAAATTAGAGAATTTGGGCCTAGGGATTTCAAAATGAGAATTTGAGATTTGAAGGACAAGTTGATGTCGGATTTTTGTTAAAATGGTATGGTTGGACTCGTAGTCGAATGGGCATTCATATTTCGTAACTTTTACCGGATTCCAAAACCTATTTTTGAGTTAATTTCAGATTTTATTGAAAAATATAGTAATTTCTTATGAAATTGATTCTATAATTTTTGTTGACTGTATCGAATTAATTATGACTAGATACGAGTCGACCGGAATCAAAAAATCGAGAAAAAAGCATAAGACTTGGTTAAATTGGAGCAAGTCGAGGTAAGTGACTTGTCTAACCTTGTATCGGAAAAATTTTCCCTAGGATTGGTATTAATTGTAATGTGATGAAAGTCGTGTACACGAGATGACGAGTGTATACACGGACTAAATGTGAAGGATTATGTGTTTAAATTATGAAGATCACTGTTGCATATTAATTAAATTACTAAATCTTGTTATATTCTCCATCATTGATTTGATTTGTATACTTTAAATTTGCTTGACCTTTTCCTGCTAATTGTTTTACCTGTTTGGTTAAAAGTTGGCTTCTTTTATTCTGTGCATTATTTGAAATTAATTTTCTTTAAATTAAATATTATTAATATGAAGTATTTGACATTTTAAATTTGGTATTGAAGTAACGTATTAAATATTTTAAAATATTATTTTGCTAAATTATTTATTCCTGAATATTTTTGTAAGATTTTTTTGTACTCATTGTGATGGAGCCGTGGGCTCTTTATTGTGAAAATATATTATTGATTATTTATGTTGGCATGAGCTGTGAGCTCTTTATTGTGTAAAACTATCGTTGATTTATTTTGAAAAATTGAAATATTTGGGTACTTGAGGTGTAAATTGTGATATATTGTGATATTGATACACATGCGATGGTATAAAGTCTGGGTATTAAAACGCATGCGGTGAGATAAGGGTGGCTTGATACGCGTGGCTAGTATGGGGAACTACTAGAAGTCATGCGGTGTGATAAGGATGGCTAAAACGCGGGATGCTATTTCGGAAAAAATATTTTCTTTCTAATAAATTGTGAAGGCTCCCGCAGTGAGATAAGGAAATGAGATATTGTGAATTTATTTATGATTTGGGACTACGAGGCGGTACCTCGGTAGTGCCTTTGTTGATATTGATTTATGGCCATAGTTTTCTTCGATTAATTGTTGTTATTTTCATAAAGTTGAAAGGAATTCTGTTTTGATTCCACGAGATATTATTTACAATTATTTGGTGTCATTAAATGTGACATACTATTTGATTCATTTTCATAGTCATTTTATCTTATTAAATTGTTTAAACATTTTTACATGTCATTATCTATTCTCCAGTAGGGCCTGACCTGACCTCATCACTACTCTACCGAGGTTATGCTTTACACTTACTGGGTACCGCTGTGGTGTACTCTTACTACGCTTCTGCACTTTTTTTTTGTGCAGATCTAGGTACATCTTACCAGTCTAGACGTTAGTGAGTTACCTGCGCACGAAGACTTTGAGGTATATCTGCCATCGTCCTCAGACTCTGGAGTCCCCTTCTATCATTTTTATGTTACTTCCTTATTTTTCTTTAGACCTTGATACATAGAGACATTGAGAATAAATTTTTAGAAGCTTGTGACTTATTTCTATCGGATTTTGGGAGTTGTAGTTATTTGAATTGTAGTTCATTTATTTCAGATATTTATGATTATTCCGCATTGATAGGCTTACCTAGTCTTAGAGACTAGGTGCTATCACGACCTCCTACGGAGGAAATTTGGGGTCGTGAAAAGTTGGTATCAAAGCACTAGGTTCATAGGTGTTATGAGTCACAAGCAGGTTTAGTAGAGTCTTGCGGATCGGTACGGAGACGTCTGTACTTATCTTCGAGAGGCTATGAAACTGTTAGGAAATATTCACTTCTTTGATTCCTTATCGTGCGCCTTTGTTGATTTCAAAGTTCTAAACAATTGTCTTTCTATTCTCTCATAGATGGTGAGGACACGCACAACTGGATCCGATAATCAGACACTCGTGCCCCCTGTTGGAACCGCAAGAGGCCGGGGTCGGGGCAGAGGCCGAGGAAGACCACGTAGTGCAGCCAGAGTACCTGCACGAGCTGCTGCACCAGAGCCGCCAGTAGCTCCAGTTGGAGAACAGGCACCTGAGACGCCTGTTACTACTCCTGCACTTCAGGAGACTCTTGCCCAGTTTTTGAGCATGTTTGGCACTTTAGCTCAGGCAGGGTTAATTCCACTTGCTCCTGCTATATCTCAGGCCGGGGGAGGAGCACAGACTCCCGCCGCCCGTACTCCAGAGCCATGGACCCAAGTTGACCATGCCCCAGAGGTTATACCAGTGCAGCCAGTTGTCCCAATTCGGCCTGAGATTAGGACAGCAGTATTAGAAGGGGAGCAGCTCAGGCTCGAGAGATATAAGAAGTACCACCTTCCCACTTTCAACGGTTTAGCTTCAGAGGATGCTCAGGGTTTTCTGGAGGAATGTCACCATATCCTTCGTACTATGGGTATTGTGGATTCCAGTGGGGTTTCTTTCATAGCATTCTAGTTTAGAGGAGCAGCCTACCAGTGGTGGCGGGCATATGTGTTGGATAGTCCGGCTGAGGCAGCTTCACTTACTTTGACTTAATTTTTAGATATGTTCTTAAGGGAGTATGTTCCTCAGAGTCTTAGAGATGCATGGCACGCAGAGTTTGAGCAGCTGCGCCAGGGTTCTATGACCGTGTCAGAATATGCGGTCCGATTTAGTGATTTGGCTAGGCATGCACCAGCCTTAGTTGCTACTGTTCGAGAGCGGGTTTGCAGATTTATTGAGGGTCTCCACCCTAGTATCAGATATAGTATGGCCCGAGAGCTAGATATGGATATCACATACCAACAGGTGGTGTCAATTGCTAGGAGATTGGAAGGTATGCGGACTCGGGAGAGGGAAGAGAGAGATGCTAAGAGACCCCGAGATTCTGGCACATGTAATAATTCCCGTGCCCCCGTTGCAGCCCGTCATGGTAGAGGTTATGTAAGCCGTCCTATTCATTCAGCATTTCCAGCTTCTAGTGGTATTCCGACTACTCCCAGACCTCAGGTTCCATATTATGCACCACCAGTATCTTCTGTACCTCCGGTACGGGGTGCTTTCAGCGGGCAGTCTAGTCGATCAGGCCCGAGCCAGTCCCAGCAGCCATGTACTCCGAGGGGTTATTTTGAGTGTGGTGACACTCATCATATCATGAGGGATTGCCCCATACTTAGGATGGGTGCACCTCCACAGATTTCTCAGGCCCCACCTATTCCACAGGGTCCTCAGGCTTCTCAGACCATGATTACTGCACCAGTTGCCACTCCACCTGCACATCCAGCTAGAGGTGGAGGTCGGGCAGGTAGAGGTCGCCCTAGACGGTGAGGCCATGCTAGATATTATACCCTTCCTACTAGGACAGATGTTGTTGCATCCGATTCTATTATCACAGGTATTATTTCGGTCTGTCATAGGGATGCGTCAGTCTTATTTGATCCAGGATCCATTTATTCTTATGTGTCATCTTATTTTGCCTCGTATTTAGGCGTATCACGTGATTCCTTGAGTTCTTCTGTTTATGTATCTACACCCGTGGGTGAATCTATTATTATAGACTATATGTATCGGTCGTGTTTAATTGTTATCAGTGGTTTTGAGACCAGAGCTGATTTATTATTGCTCAGTATGGTGGATTTCAATATTATTTTGGGCATGGACTGGTCGTCGCCCTATCACACTATTCTTGATTGTTACGCCAAGACGGTGACGTTGGCTATGCCAGGTCTACCACGGCTAGAGTGGAGAGGTACCTCGGATCATGTTCCTAGCAGGGTTGTTTCATTTCTTGAAGCTCAAAGAATGGTTGAGAAGGGGTGTGATGCGTATCTAGCCCATGTAAGAGATGTTAGTATCGATACTCCTACTGTAGAGTCAGTTCCTATAGTAAGGATATTTCCTGATGTATTTCCAACGGATCTTCCGGGTATGCCACCCGACAAGGATGTTGACTTTGGCATTGATTTGTTACCGGGCACTCAGCCCATTTCTATTCCACCATACCGTATGGCCCCAGCAGAGTTGAAAGAATTAAAAGAACAGTTACAGGAGTTGCTTGATAAGGGTTTCATTCGGCCTAGTGTATCGCCTTGGGGTGTTCCTGGCTTATTTGTAAAGAAGAAGGATGGTTCTATGCGGATGTGTATTGATTACCGCCAGCTGAACAAGGTTACCGTGAAGAACAGGTATTCATTGCCACTTAATGATGACCTATTTGATCAGCTTCAGGGTGCCAGAGTATTCTCTAAGATCGACTTACGTTCAGGCTATCCTCAATTGAAGATTCGGGAGCCAGATATCCCGAAGACTGCTTTCAGGACTCGGTACGGTCCTTACGAGTTCCTTGTGATGTCTTTTGGGCTGACCAACGCCCCAGCAGTATTTATGCACTTAATGAATAGTGTATTTCAGCCCTATCTTGATTCCTTCATCATTGTGTTTATTGACGATATTCTGGTGTATTCCCGGAGTCGGGAAGGTCATGAACAACACCTGAGGACTGTGCTTCAGATTTTGAGAGAAAGGAAGTTATATGCAAAATTCTCAAAGTGTGAATTCTGGCTTGATTCGGTGGGATTTTTGGGTCATATAGTTTCATGCGAGGGGATCAAGGTAGATCCGAAGAAGATTGAAGTAGTGCAGAATTGGTCCAGACCGTCCTCAGTTACGGAAATTCGGAGTTTTCTTAATTTGGCAGGGTATTATCACCGATTTGTAAAGGGTTTCTCTTCTATTGCTACATCTATGACCAAATTAACCCAGAAGGGTGCTCCGTTCAGGTGGACCGAGGAATGTGAGGAGAGCTTTCAAAAGCTCAAGATAGCTTTGACTACAGTCCCAGTATTGGTATTACCTACAGGTACAGGGTCTTATACTGTGTATTGTGATGCGTCGCATATTGGTCTTGGCGCAGTGTTGATGCAAGATGGTAGGGTGATTGCCTACGCATCCAGATAGTTAAAGGTGCATGAGAAGAATTATCCTGTACATGACCTGGAGTTAGCAGCTATTGTTCATGCCTTAAAATTTTGGAGGCATTATTTGTACGGTGTCCATTGTGAGGTCTACACCGATCACCGGAATCTACAACATCTGTTTAAACAGAAGGATCTTAAATTGCGGCAGCGGAGATGGTTGGAGTTGCTTAAGGATTATGATATCACCATTCTCTATCATCCTGGGAAGGCCAATGTATTGGCCGATGCCTTGAGTCGTAAGGCTGAGAGTTTGGGAAGCTTAGCATATTTACCAGTAGCAGAGAGGCTTTTAGCCTTGGAAGTTCAGGCCTTAGCCAACCAGTTTGTCAGGTTGGATGTTTCCCAGCCGAACTAAGTTTTGGCTTGTGTGGTTTATCAGTCTTCTCTTTATGATCGTATCAGGGAGCGTCAGTATGATGACCCCTATTTTCTTGTCCTTAAGGATACAGTTCAGCACGGTGATGCCAATGAAGTCACTATTAGAGATGACGGTGTACTATGGATACAGGGCAGGCTATGTATACCCAATGTAGATGGCTTGCGTGAGTTGATTCTCTAGGAGGCTCACAGTTCGCGGTACTCCATTCATCTGGGTGCTGCAAATATGTATCTGGACTTGAGACAGCACTATTGGTGGAGGCGGATAAAGAAAGACATAGTGGAGTATGTATCTCGGTGTCTAAATTGTCAACAGGTGAAATATGAGCATCAGCGACCACATGGATTACTTCAGAAGTTAGAGATTCCAGAATGGAAATGGGAGCGGATCACTATGGATTTCGTTGTCGGGCTCCCACAGACTCAGCGAAAGTTTGATGTGGTTTGGGTGATTGTGGATAGGCTGACCAAATCAGCTCATTTCATTCCTGTGATTACTACTTACTCTTCAGAGCAGCTGGCTCAGGTATATATTCGCGAGATTGTCAGACTTCACGGTGTACCGGTATCTATCATCTCTGACAGGGGTACACAGTTTACCTCACGATTTTGGAGGGCAATACAGCTTGAGTTGGGTACTCGGGTAGAGTTGAGTATAACATTTCACCCTCAGACGGACGGGCAGTCCGAACGCACTATTCAGATACTGGAGGATATGCTTCGTGCGTGTGTGATAGATTTTGGGGGTGCTTGGGATCAGTTCATACCACTTGCGGAGTTTGCTTACAACAACAGTTACCAGTCAAGCATTCAGATGGCACCGTATGAGGCCTTGTATGGTAGGCGGTGCCGGTCTCCAGCGGGTTGGTTCGAACCGGCGAGGCTAGACTATTGGGTACAGACTTGGTTCAGGATGCCTTGGAAAAGGTTAAGTTGATTCAGGATCGACTTCATACAGCCCAATCTAGACAGAAGAGTTATGCGGATCGGAAGGTTCGTGATGTTGCATTCATGGTTGGTGAGCAAGTATTGCTCCGGGTTTTGCCTATGAAGGGTGTGATGAGGTTCGGGAAGAAGGGAAAGTTGAGCCCTAGGTATATTGGGTCTTTTGAGATTCTTGAAAGAGTTGGAGAGGTGGCTTACAGACTTACGCTATCACCTAGTCTCTCTGCAGTTCATCCGGTATTCCATGTTTTTATGCTTCGAAAATATCACGACGATCCATCTCATGTGTTAGACTTCAGTTCGGTTCAGTTGGATAAGGATCTATCTTATGTTGAGGAACCAGTGGCTATTTTAGATAGGTAGGTTCGAAAGCTGAGGTCAAAGAACATTGCTTCCGTGAAGGTTCAGTGGAGGGGTCATCCGATCGAGGAGGTGACTTGGGAGACCGAGCATGATATGCGCAGCCGTTATCCACACTTGATCACCAGCTCAGGTACTTTTTCTAATTCCGTTCGAGGACGAACGTTTGTTTTAGAGGTGGAGAATGTGATGACCCAAAATGTCATCTTTAAATTTAATAATTAATTCTGTATTCTAAGACCTCAAAAAATACTATTTATTATTTCTCGACTTGCGTGCGCAGTCCGTAAAATTTTATGGAAAATTTTTATGTGAAAAATGGATTAAAATATGAATTTGAGCTTTAAAACTCAACTAAGTTGACTTTGGTCAATATTTTGAGAAAACAGAATCGGATCAGTGTTTTGACAGTTCCGGTAGGTCCGTATCGTGAATCAAAACTTGGGCGTATGCCCGGAATCAAATTTTGAGGTCCCTAGCCCGAGATATGGAATTTTGAAGAAAAATTAAAAGTTTAAATTCAAATAGCGACCGGATGTCGAATTATGTGCAAACGACCCCGAAATAGAAACTTGATGATTCCAATAACTCCGTATGGTATTTTTGGACTTAGGAGCATAATCGAAATTTTATTTGGAAGTCTGTTGTGAAATTATGCTTGAAATGGCTAAAATAGGGAATTTAAGTTTGGAAGTTTGACCGGAGAGTTGACTTTTTGATATCGGGGTCGGAATCCAGTTCTGAAAATTTTAACAGCTCCGTTATGTTATTTATGACTTGTGTACAAAATTTGAGGTCAATCGGACTTGATTTGATAGGTTTCGACATCGAATGTAGAAGTTAGAAATTCGTAAAATTTATTAGGCTTGAATCTATGTGTGATTCGTGTTTTTAGTGTTGTTGGATGTGATTTGAAGACTCGACTAAGTTCGTATGATGATTTAGGACTTGTTGGTATTTTCGGACGGGGTCCCGAGTACCCCCAGTGCGATCCGGATCGAAATCGGATCAATTTTTGGACGTAGGCAAATTCTGAAATTTGCAGCTTCTCGTATCATCGCACTTGCGGAGGGACTGACCGCAGGTGCGGACTCGCACATGCGAGCTGTGGCTCGCAGAAGCGGACGAAGGGCTGCCCAGTTGGAGCCGCAGATGCGGGTCATGTTGCGCAGAAGCGAGAGGAAGGGCGCAGGTGCGGGCATGTCCGCAGGTGCGATGGGATTTTCCGCACCTGCGAAGGCGCAGATGCGGTCCAAAGCTCGCAGAAGCGAAGGCAGCTGGGCTGAGCAACTTTTGCAGATGCAGTATTTCACCGCAGATGCGGGACCGCAGGTGCGAGAATTTTGTCCGCAGGTGCGAAAGCACTGACCAAATTACAAAAACAGAGGGGTTCCGATATTTTTGTCATTTGGACATTTTCAACACGGTTTTGGGCAATTTTTCAGAGAGAACTCATGGGAAAACTTGAGGTACTCACATGTGATCATTGTTAGTCAATGAATATTTCGAATAGATTACATATTTTTTAGATGAAATTAGAGGATTTGGGCCTAGGGATTTGAAAATGAGAATTTAAAATTTGAAGGTCAAGTTGATGTCGGATTTTTGTAAAAATGGTATGGTTGGACTCGTAGTTGAATGGGCGTTCATATTTCGTAACTTTCGCCGGATTCCGAAACGTGGCCCCCACGGGCCATGTTTAGTTAATTTCGAATTTTATTGAAAATATAGTATTTTCTTATGAAATTGATTCTATAATTTTTGTTGACTGTATCGAATTAATTATAACTAGATACGAGTCGACCGCAATCGAAAAATTGAGAAAAAAGCATACTATTTGGTTAAATTGGAGCAAGTCGAGGTAAGTGACTTGTCTAACCTTGTGTGGGGGAAATTTTTCCTAGGATTGATATTAATTGTAATGTGATGAAAGTCGTGTACACGAGGTGACGAGTGTATACACGGACTAAATGTGAAGGATTATGTGTTTAAATTATGAAGATCATTATTGCATATTAATTAAATTATTAAATCTTGTTATATTCTCCATCATTGATTTGATTTGTATGCTTTAAATTTGCTTGACCTTTTCCTGCTAATTGTTTTACCTGTTTGGTTGAAACTTGGTTTCTTTTATTCTGTGCATTATTTGAAATTGATTTTCTTTAAATTAAATATTATTAATATGAAGTATTTGACATTTTAAATTTGGTATTGAAGCAACGTATTAAAGATTTTGAAATATTATTTTGCTAAATTATTTATTCCTGAATATTTTTGTAAGATTTTTTTGTACTCATTGTGATGGAGCCGTGTGCTCTTTATTGTGAAAAAATATTATTGATAATTTATGTTGGCATGAGCCGTGAGCTCTTTATTGTAAAAAATATCTTTGATTTATTTTGGCAAATTAAAATATTTGGGCACTTGAGGTGCAAATTGTGATATATTGTGATATTGATACGCATGCGGTGGTATAAGGTCTGAGTATTAAAACGCATGCGGTGAGATAAGGGTGGCTTGATACGCGTGGCTAGTAGGGGGAACTACTAGAAGTCATGCGGTGTGATAAGGATGGCTAAAACGCGGGATGCTATTTCGGGAAAAATATTTTCTTTCAAATAGGAAGGCTCCCGCGGTGAGATAAGTAAATGAGATATTGTGAATTTATTTATGATTTGGGACTACGAGGCGGTACCTCGGTAGTGCCCTTGTTGATATTGATTTATGACCATAGTTACCTTCGATTAATTGTTGTGATTTTCATAAAGTTGAAAGAAATTCTGTTTTGATTCCACAAGATATTATTTACAATTATTTGGTGTAATTAAATGTGACATACTATTTGATTCATTTCCATAGTCATTTTATCTTATTAAATTGTTTAAATATTTTTTCATGTCATTATCTATTCTCCAGTAGGGCCTGACCTGACCTCGTCACTACTCTACCGAGGTTTGGCTTGGCACTTACTGGGTACCGCTGTGGTGTACTCATACTACGCTTCTGTACATTTATTTTGTACACATCTAGGTACATCTTACCAGTCTAGACGCCAGTGAGTTACCTGCGCACGGAGACTTCGAGGTATATCTTCCATAGTCCGCAGACTTCGGAGTCCCCTTCTATCATTTTTATGTTGCTTCCTTATTTTTCTTTAGACCTTGATACATAGAGACATTAAGAATAAATTTTTAGAAGCTTGTGACTTATTTCTATCGGGTTTTGGGAGTTGTAATTATTTGAATTGTAGTTCATTTATTTCAGATATTTATGATTATTCCGCATTGATAGACTTACCTAGTCTTAGAGACTAGGTGCCATCACGACATCCTACGGAGGGAATTTGGGGTCGTGACATCAAGGCATCTAAAAATTTATAAAAAATACATAATTTGAACTTTATTATTTTAGCTATAATTTTTTATATAGCTCTAAATTATGGTGCTCTAAATTTATTTTTTTCTTTTTACAGATTTTACTTGAAAAGGTAAAAATACACAGTTGAAATAAATAGTCATTGCATCAAAAAAAGAAATAAAAAGAGTGTACAATTGCAAGTTCATTATTTTGGCTATACGTTTTTTATTTGGTAAAAAATATTGAAGTTGTATCCAATTCGTTTTATTGATTTGACTCGAAAATAAAAATATACAATTAAAATAAATAGACATTATATATAAAGAAACAAAAAAATAGGAAATATACACAACTGGTACTCCATTATTTTTGCTAAAAGTTTTTTATTTGGCTAAATTATGCAGTTCCTACAAAACGTTTTACAAATTCAGCCAAAAACAATAAAAGAAATATGCAGTTGGAACAAATAAACATTATATCTTAGAAGAAATTAAAAAGAATAAAAGTTAGAGTAAAGTACACATTGTATGTTAAGATGAAGCAAGAAGAAATACATAGTTGTAACAAATAATCATTATATATGATTATATGATAATTAAAAATTAAAAAATAACCTATTTGAAAGTTGATTTTTTAATTTTTCTTCGCTCTCACGCGCTTAAATGAGAGTGCACCCACACGCTTTGCCACATCAGCGTCTAGGAGTGATGACTCTCAAAATGCCAAGCGTAGGGGGCAATTAAGACCACGAATAGTTTAGGACCGTAACTAATAATGTGTGCCAAGCCCAGGGTGCGTTTGACATCCATGCTAAATATTAGTGCTTCCATAGAGTACGGTTTGCAATTGGCAAAGCTGCATTTCTTAAATTTTCTTTTTTATAAATTAAACACATTATTCTCTATTCTTAAAAGGAATTTGAGGCTTATATTTTGGTTTATTTAAGCAATTGGCATGTCTGCTAATGTGTTTAAGTTTTCACCAAAATCACTGTTTTTGCTCCGTGAAACTGAGGTTCCCCAATTAATGGCTTTTGAACGTACTGCTTTCTCATGATTACACACTAGCTATGATTTTGGTGTGTTTTCAATGAAAGCCTTTTGATTTATTTAATTTTTTTAAGGGGATGTCTTCTAAATGTACATGATGTACTGTACTTTTCTTGTTTTTACCAAAATCATAAAGGCACACCCACTGTTGGTGATAGTCGAAGAGAAAAATGTTGTAGTTCATTCAACATTTAATTAGCTGATGTTAAAAAATATGCTGATGGAGGGTATGCTTGAAATCAAAGGTTCAGTAGGAGAAAGGCTCATTCACCCAAAAACTGTTGGGATTTTATATTAAAGAGATGTTGGATGAAGGGGAATATGGTGGTGGAAGAAGAAGTAGGGGGGGGGGGGGGGGGGATAAAATGGAGTTGGAGCGGTGAGACGGCATATTGGGTGGCAGCCACCTAAGCAAAATGTCAGGCCATGTGGGATGGTGTTGGTCATGGTAGAGGGCCTTATCGGAGGAGGGGTATTTTTGTACCAGTTTTATAATGTCGGGGGTAATGGTGGATCGATAGTATAATTGAGGGCATAAATGAACCTTTTCGCATAGTAAAGGGGTATTTTTGAACCTTTATCCTAAGTAATATGAGAAATTGATTACACCGGTTATATTTTGTGATGTTATGAATGTTCCTTTATGCATAATAAAAAAGAATAATCATAATGTTACAGATTTTTAGTACGATTATAGTATTGACACTTGCCAAAAATGAATGTTCATATTGATGGATTTTTGACAGAAAAAAGAAGTCCCACACACGGTGAAAGAAGCTCATGATAAGAATGTCAAAAGCTGTGGGATCACTATTGTTGCAACAACACCTCAATAATATGACAATGCCTGAGAAAGATACACTATTATTGCAACAACACCTCAATAATAGAGAGGCAATAAGTAATCGTGTTCTTGCAAACACAAATCATGCCAATTCCTTTTTTCCCTTTCTGACCTATATAAAGTAGTTCTTTGGTGTTTTTGTTAGATTTCAAAAACATTCTCCCCTACCCATTTATGCAGCGTGTTTGAATGTTAAAAGGATATATATCTGAGTAGCCTGCTGATCTTTTAGTATTCTTTCCCAATGCAGATTAAGACTTTGAACCACACAACCATTTTGCACTTTCTTTATGGAGTTATGATTCAAGGAAATTTCATTTATGTTGAGGATTACTAGTTATTTACCATGTCTCTGACTACTACACCCATACGTAACAATAACAAAGGTCCCAATCAGTATCGTGGGTGACTGTTATGGATATAGATGATTTGTAGTGGGTATTCACAGATAAGTAGAGTTTTCGACCAAATCACAGTTCATCATTTGAAGCTGTAGATATGGCTAGTTATCTTTGGCTAAATTAGCGAAATCTTCAAGAGAGATGCAAGTGTTACCTGCCAATGCTCTTTCTTATAGAGATATTCGGACAAGTAGTTTACAACTATACAAGTAATATTTTCAATGAGGGATAAGATCAGTAATACATCCTAATCAAGGCTCTTTCATAGTTTGCCGTTGCTGCTCAAGCTTCTCAATCAAATTAGCTTTGTCTTCCTCTCGCAAATCGTTGAATATGAATACTGATTTGTCTCCAATATCATCCTGAAATACAAAGAGAGAGACAGAGAGTACCCGTGAAGTGGATTAGAACTTGTCACTGGAATTTTTTCTTGGGGATTTACATTGATAACTATCGGAGACAGCCTCTTTGCCTTTATAGGGTAGGGGTAAGGGTGCGTACACACTACCCTCCCCAGACCCCACGTATGAGATTAAGCTAGGTTTTTTATTAAATTTGAAAAAGTAAAACGGGTAGGTATAAAGAGCACAACTAAGCAAATGGATGGGATCTACCTTGATAGGCTGAGTGAACTTCCTCCCAGCAAAGAGCACAAACAGTGCCATCCATGTGCTCAATAGGGTGATCTTTACTCCATCATCCATCAGACCAGTCTGTAACCCAGAAGATACACCTAAGATCATTATAATATTTGATAAAAAACTATTTCAACAAGAAAATATGATTTTAGACCCTAATTCGTAGATTGAACATAGCTTTTGGACAAATAGATATTATAAAGTGAAATTGAAAATGAAAACCAGTCATGTTTTCATCTCTTGGCCGTTTCCTTTGTTTCTCAACTGTTATGAGGCTAGTCCAACAATCTGAGTGCTGGCCAAAAGAGGAAAAAGAAGTTTGAATTGGAGCATCTCAAGATCTTCAGGGGTAAAATACAGGAGTTGTCGTTTCCTGTCGCTGGAGGATTGACGCTTCAATTGCAAAGCTTGGGAAAGTATATTTCGAGTTTAAAACTAAATAGCTCTATATAGAATGAAATTTTAGGGTTAGCAGCATAGCTGCAAACTTTACCAGGTGCCCAAGTAGGAGTGAAGGGATGACAAATGTCAGAATGCCAGCTTCCAACTTTCCATAGCAAAGTCCTGTTTCAAAGATAACAAAAAATTAACTCGGAGATCCTCAAATGAGCAGACTGTTTTACAGAAAGTGGAAGTTAAAAAGCAGTAAAATTTGGACATATAAATAATATATAATAACCGCTCATGACAACTACAACTAAGGGACAAACAGTATGTTCTTTTATTCTGAAAGAAAAGCAACATATATTTTGTTATATCTCCAAACCTAAAACTTGCAAACCAATGATGGAAAACACTCAATCTCAAGGTTGCCAATTGTTTTCCACAGATATAGTTTGAGGATGATGTGAATCAGCTAATCAGTTGTAGATATAGTTTGAGGATGATGTGAATCAGCTAATCAGTTGTCCAATTTGGTAAGTTGTTAGATTCGCCAATAATGACACCTTGTTGCCATGCACATATCCAGACATCCTTGGTTTGATTAGATCCTTCAGATGGTAGGGCAGAGAGCAGACGATAATGTTGACTTCTCCATACAATTTCAGAAGCCTCTTGTAGGGAACAATACAAAGTTCTATGTTCTCTTATATCTTTTTTGCATCCTCAACTATCGGCCTTGTTAATTAGCTTAAGTATAAGATTTCTAATCTTATAAGTGATCATCACCTCAGCATTACGAAGTCCTTTTAGTTTAACTTATCATTATTTTGTACTAGTTTTTATTAAAGCACTTTTTTTTAGAATGGTTACACTTGTATATATCGACAGCATAAAGGGGATGTTGTAGCCCCTGTACATATTCCGAAACAAAAAGAGCAAAAACAGCTAACTAAACATGCCTTGTTCATGTTACAAGGATTCTAAAATGTCTAGTATGGATTCATCATCACTTAAATAGCTTTCTTTACACCAAAAATGAAAAAGCAGCATAAAATCCAACTTCATCTTGCATCCAAGGGTGTTGCCTAGTCGTCAATGAAGTGGGTGAGAACCATCGGGTCTCAGGTTCAAATCCCAGTGGAGGCACAAAAAATACTAGGTGATTTCTTCCCATCTATCCAAGCCTTGGGGGATATAGTTACCTAGTACATGTTGCTGGCAGAAGGTGGCAAGTATCTCGTGAAATTAGTCGAGGTGCCCGAACACCACGGTTATCCAAAAAAATCCAACTTCATCTTCTGGATAGAACTGCTTTCTCTTCAAAACACCTAGCATTCCTCTCCTTCCAGGCTATCCACCAGATACAGGCTGGGATCAAATTCCACCATTTCTTCTGCCTGACATTGTTGCCCACAATTGTTCCAACATTGCAGAAGAGCTATTGTTGACTGTGGCATAGTCCATCTAAGTCCAATTACTGAAAAACTAGTGCTAGAGTTGCATACTTATTCTGCAGTGCAAAAATAAGTGGTTGTTGCTCTCTGTTTCTACCTTACACAAGTAGCATCTGGAGCTCAGTAGGATTCCTCTTCTCATTAAGTTTTCCTGGGTTAAACAAGATTTCCGTGCCACCATCCAGACAAAGCAATTAACTTTGAATGGGGCCTTGACTTTCCAAATCTGTTTCCAAGGCCAGTTGGATCCTTCCTGATTGTCCCCTGTGTATAGGGAGTAAGCTGACCTAACTGTAAAGATCTTCTTGCTGGAGCCATTCCATGTTATTTGAGGGTGTTTTTAAAATAATTGCATGCTAGTGTCATTTCTATCTATTTGGCCCTTAAAACACAAAAAATTCCATCTTGAATTTCAGGTTTGGGTTGGATAAGATCTTTGAGGATCTGTTATTTGTAACGTGGGATTCAGAGTTCTCTAACATTTCATCATGAAAGATTTCATCTAAAAAGAACAACAATAGATATGTGAGAAGGCACGGGAGAAAATATGTTATTGATATATTGAATGAATGATAATACTACACAAGAGGTCCTTATTTATAGCTATACTATACAAGCACATACTACTCTTCTACCAATGTGGGACAATACTACACTATATACATGCTGTAAAATAACACTCCCCCTCAAGCCGGTGCATACAAATCATATGTACCGAGCTTGTTACATATATAACTAATACGAGGACCAGTGAGAGACTTGGTGAAGATATCTGCAAGTTGATCATTTGACCTCACAAACTTTGTAGCAATCTCTCCTGAAAGTATCTTTTCTCTGACGAAGTGACAATCAATCTCAATGTGTTTAGTTCTCTCATGGAACACCGGATTTGATGCAATATGAAGGGCAGCTTGATTATCGCACACAAGTTCCATCCGACTGATTTCACCAAATTTCAACTCCTTGAGCAATTGTTTGGTCCAGACTAGCTCACATGTTGCCATAGCCATTGCTCGATATTCTGCTTCTGCACTAGACCGAGCAACTACATTTTGTTTCTTGCTCTTCCAGGACACCAAATTTCCTCCTACTAAAACACAATATCCAGACGTAGAACGTCTATCAGAAGGTGATCCTGCCCAATCAGCATCTGAGTATCCAATGATCTGCTCATGACCTCGATCCTCAAAGAGTAACCCTTTGCCTGGAGCCGATTTTATATATCGAATAATGCGGACAACTGCATCCCAATGACTATCACAGGGAGAATTCATAAACTGACTTACCACACTCACAGGATAGGAAATGTCGGGTCTAGTCACTGTGAGATAATTTAATTTTCCAACCAGCCGCCTATAGCTTGCAGGATCGCTAAGCGGCTCCCCCTGTCCTGGCATAAGTTTAGAATTCGGATCCATCGGAGTGTCAACAGGTCTGCAACCTATCATCCCCGTCTCCTCAAGAATGTCTAAAGCATATTTTCTTTGAGAAATAACAATACCTGAGCTAGACTGGGCAACCTCAATACCCAGAAAGTACTTCAATCTGCCTAGATCCTTAGTTTGGAAGTGCTGGAAGAGATGCTGTTTCAGGTTGGTAATACCATCCTGATCATTGCCAGTAATAACAATATCATCAACATAGACTACCAGATAAATACAGAGACTTGAAGCAGAGTGCCGATAAAACACAGAGTGATCAGCTTCACTACGAATCATGCCAAACTCCTGGATAACCGTGCTGAACTTACCAAACCAGGCTCGAGGAGACTGCTTTAGACCATAAAGTGACCGACGCAAGCGACATACAAGGCCACGAGACTCCCCCTGAGCAACAAAACCAGGTGGTTGCTCCATATAAACCTCATCCTCAAGATCACCGTGAAGAAAGGCATTTTTAATGTCCAGCTGATAGAGGGGCCAATGACGAACCGCAGCCATGGATAGAAAAAGGCGGACTGAAGCCACTTTAGCCACGGGAGAGAAGGTATCACTGTAATCGAGCCCAAATATCTGAGTATATCCTTTGGCAACAAGACGGGCCTTAAGTCGATCAATCTGTCCATCGGGACCAACTTTGACTGCATAAACCCAACGACAACCAACAGTAGATTTACCTGAGGGAAGAGGAACAAGCTCCCAAGTACCACTTGTATGTAAAGCAGACATCTCGTCACTCATAGCCTGTCGCCATCCTGGATGAGACAACGCTTCACCTGTAGACTTAGGGATGGAAACCGAGGACAAAGAAGATATAAAAGCATAATGGGGAGATGACAGACGATGATAGCTCAAACCGACATAATGAGGATTAGGGTTAAGTGTGGTCCGTATACCTTTCCGAAGTGCAATCGGTGTACTAGGAGCAGGGTCCGCAGCAGGAGCAGGGTCAGGTGCAGGACGAGAACCAGTTGGGCCTGATGGAGGACGCAAACGACGATGATAAGTCAAGAGTGGTGTTCCTGTGGCCGGGGAACTAGGGGGAACAACACTAGACTCCTCAACGGTTGGTATGGATGAAAACTCTGTGGTCGAAGGTGGAGGAGGAGCTATAGTAAACTCCTCAAAGGTCGGTATAGGTAAGACCTCAGATATATCATGGTGGTCAGCAGAGGTAAAGAAAGGTTTAGACTCAAAAAATGTGACGTCAGCTGACATAAGGTACCTACGAAGATCTGGAGAATAACAACGATATCCCTTCTGAACACGAGAATAACCAAGGAAGACACACTTGAGAGCACGAGGAGCTAACTTATCTTTCCCAGGGGCTAAGTTATGAACAAAACACGTGCTCCCAAAAACACGAGGTGGAAGAGAGTATAAGGGTGACTGGGGAAACAATACTGAATGCGGAATCTGATTCTTGATGGGAGATGAAGGCATCCGATTAATCAAATAACAAGCTGTGAGAACTGCATCGCCCCAAAAACGCAACGGAACACGAGATTCAATTAGAAGTGTGCGAGCAGTCTCAATAAGGTGCCTATTCTTTCTCTCAGCAACCCCATTTTGCTGAGGGGTATAAGGACAAGATGTCTGATGAATAATTCCCTGAGAAGTCATAAATTGCTGAAATTGAGAAGATAAATATTCTAAGGCATTATCACTGCGAAAAATGCGAATAGAAACACCAAATTGGTTTTTGATTTCAGCACAGAAACTCTGGAATATAGAAAATAACTCAGAACGATCTTTCATTAAGAAAAGCCAAGTACATCTTGAATAATCATCAATGAAACTGACAAAGTAACGAAATCCCAAGGATGAACTGACTCTACTAGGACCCCATATATCAGAATGAACTAAGGAGAAGACAGACTCTGCATGACTCTCAACACTACGCGAAAAGGAGGCTCGGGTATGTTTTCCCAAGTTGACACGACTCACAATCTAATGTAGACAAACTAGATAAACTAGGCACCATCTTCTGAAGTTTGGATAAACTCGGATGTCCTAAACGTCTGTGGATTAGATCTGGAGGATCTGTAACTAGACATGTTGTGGAAGGACTGAGTGAGTTAAGGTAGTAAAGGCCTTCTGATTCACGTCCTGTACCAATTGTCTGTCCCGTACTGCGGTCCTGCATAATAAAAGAATCGTCAATAAAGTATATACCACAATGGAGGGCACGAGTCAAACGACTAACAGATGCAAGACTAAAAGGACAGCCAGGGACATAAAGAACGGAATCTAGGGTGATAGAAGACAAGGGATTAGCTTGTCCAACTCCTTTTGCCTTAGTTTGACATCCATTGGCTAAAGTAACAGTGGGAAGAGACTGTGAATATACAATATTTGACAAAAGTGATATATTACCAGAGATGTGATCAGAAGCGCCGGAGTCCATGACCCATGGGCCAAGAGTGCTAGACTGGGAAACACAAGCAAAAGAATTACCAGAAGCAGAAGTATCAGTCTGAGCAACTGAGGCTACTTGTGGAGATGTCTGCTTACTTGCTCGATACTGAAGGAGCTCATTATATTCTTCTTTAGATAAAGAAAATCCTTGGTTACCTGGAGTCTCGGTCTGAGCAATGTAAGCATTTTTGGGTGGACGACCATGTAAGGAATAACACATTTCACGAGTGTGTCCAAGTTTGTGACAATAAGAACACTTGGGTCTAGATCTTCCAAAACGACCTCCTCCTCGTCTATGCTCCATAGTTTGAGATGCCCGAACATCCATTGTCTGGGATGCAAGAACAGAGGAATCAAGTATCTGTGATGAGCTCACTGGTGGACTTGGTGCTGCAGCAAGGCGGAGTAATCGAGAGAATAATTCATCAACTGTCGGGACAGACGGACTAGCCAAAATCTGGTCGCGTACTGAATCAAGATCATTAGGAAGTCCAGCGAGGGTAAGAACGAGAAACATCTTCTGTCGCTGCTCTTGTTGTTTTTCCACACTAGCCGAAACTGGCATCAACTTCTCAAATTCCTCCATGACTGCCTGTACTTGACCCAAGTAAGTAGACATATCCAATTCCTGCTTCTTTAAGTTTGTCATCCGTGATATCACATCATAGAAGCGAGATATGTCATTAGTGTATAAGGTGCGTGCCTTTGCCCAAACCAAATAACATGTCTGGAATGGACGAAACAAGGGCATCAACTTGGAATCAATAGATCGCCACAAGATGCTACATAACTGAGCATCGATTTTTGCCCAAAGTGCTATTGCCTTTTCATCTCCATCGCTAGACTGTTTGATTAGATGATCTTGAACACCTTGACCTCTACACCATAACTCGACAGATGAAGCCCAAGCTAAGTAGTTTGAACCTCCCATTAAAGGTTCCGAGGTAATAATAGCACTAGAGTTTCCAGAACTCATGTTTCTAGACCCAAAAGCATCAAATCCCAAAGACATTGTTGCAAATTATTACCAAATAGGAGAAAGAATCAACTGTAATCCACTGAAACAGTGTATGGAAACACAGAAACAGAATACTGAAAACTGTAGCTGCCGGAATCTACTGTAGCTGTCGGAATAGTACTGTAGCTACCGGAAAAAACTCAAAGTTGTCGGAATGAAATGAAAACAGTAGGGGTAGGATCGGAATTACCAGGCGACCCAACTGTTCTGAAGGAAGATTTTCAAAAAATGGCCGGAAGTGGTCGTACGCGCCGGCGCGTGAGCTCACGCGCGTGAGCTTCTGGTGGCGCGTGAGGCTGCTTCTGCCGGAGTTGTTCACTGGGGTTTGGTCGCCGGACAGTGACGACTCTTGTGGTAGTGTTGGATTTTGCACAACACTGACAGAAATGAAGCAGATAGAAAACAACCTTAAAAAATACTGATTTCTCTTTCCCGGAATCGCTGGAATTT
This sequence comes from Nicotiana tomentosiformis, assembly GCF_000390325.3. Classification (NCBI taxonomy): domain Eukaryota; kingdom Viridiplantae; phylum Streptophyta; class Magnoliopsida; order Solanales; family Solanaceae; genus Nicotiana; species Nicotiana tomentosiformis. The sequence continues at coordinate 123,301,388 of NC_090823.1, forward strand.
ATGCACAGCGATAAGTCTCTCACAATTGCTCTGATACCATGTGAGAAGGCACGGGAGAAAATATATTATTGATATATTGAATGAATGATAATACTACACAAGAGGTCCTTATTTATAGCTATACTATACAAGGACATACTACTCTTCTACCAATGTGGGACAATACTACACTATATACATGCTGTAAATTAACAAGATAAATAATAAGCAAACTCAATTGGCCTCATAACTGCATGTTTATAAAGATGTAACTAAAAACCTAACCTTCCTTGAAGACAAGTCCTGTCAATGCTGCAAATAGCGGTCCGACAAACCAAACAGCTGTTTGATTCTCGATAACATATTGAACTAAAGTCATGCCAACCGGTTGAGCAAGGGTAAAATATGTTGCCAATGAACCGAGAGCACCCAGCAACCATAAAGCTTGAAGAGTACGTTTAATTTCAGTCACATAAATGTGAATAAGATATAATGACAGACCAAGTCCGCAAGATCCAATTGCATAAAATAAATCAAGATTTCTCCCAATCAAGTTGCTCAAGACTGAATCATTGGGAAGCAAAGCCGTAGAAGATGCAAGAACAAATGATGCAGCCGCAGTTACTAATCCCGATCTATATAAAATTACCTGCAAAATTGATATGCATCATCGAAAGTTAGCTATATGATTGTTGATAGAAGAAATATGTGGTAAAATATTTTGCATTCATCATTTGTTTTGACTTGCAAAATTCATTCAGGAAGAATCCTGTTCTTCATTAACATTGTGAAAATGGATGCTTACCGATTTCAGTCTATTAGATAGCTAAATTGCGGCGTCACTAACAAAGTGAGCTAGGATTGATCAACTGCGCTATGCGTAAATTCTGATATAACACCGAGATAACTAATTGTATAAGTTTCTCCTAAAACTGGAGCAACAATGTGGTGGAACGGACTAGAATAGAACAACTCAAGAAGTAGGTGCAGATGGTTTTACCTCTCGAATATCGGCGTCTTCAATAGTCCAAGGGCCATAAACCCCTTGATAAACTGTAGGTTTGGTCGTCTGGGACTGTGACTCTCCCAGCGCCCTGCACTTGCCGTCAAAGTTCGATTTTGTAATTATGGGTTTGCATCGTAATTGAGGCCTCGCTTTTATAATTGGATTTGGTGCCGAGATTATGAAAAGTGAAAGTGAAATGGATGCCGACGCTGTTCCCCAATTCATGCTCCGACTTTTTTCTTATGCTTCTGAAGTTCTGCTACCTGTACGAAACTACAGATTTCTAAAATGCAACCACCATTTCCACTTATTATTCTAGTGTTGTTAAATCCACAACTAAATGAGAATGTGCGGATGTGTGAATAAGAGAAACGAATATCTAATTTTTACCACTATTATGATCCAAACCTTTTTTTTTAAAAGAACCTCCTTATTGATAGTATTATGAATATGAATTTATTATCCAAACTAGGGAATTTTTCGCACTTCGCGCGGTGGTTGAAAAATCTACTCATTTTATAAAATCTACTTTGGAAGAGATAATATCTTTCAATTATATAAATAAAGAAGAAGTTATGATTCATATCGCCAATCCTAACTTTGTTTGTGACTGAGGCATAATTGTTGTCACATCCCTTTTTTACCATAACCCCTTTGAAAGAGAGATAACGTAATTTGTAAAGCTCAAAGGGGTTTCAACAGAAAGTGACGAAAGTTGTATTTCAAAAGATTTTCAGAGTCGTCACTTGACATTTGGTTTCGGTGTGTCAAGTCACCATTTTAAAAAGAAAAATGATTTTTCCCTTTAAAACACATCTAGACTCTAAAACATAGTCTGCACCAGAAATTCCAAATAAGGGGGTTCATTTGACCCAGGGAAAAGGTATTAGGCATTCCCCATGTCCCGTGAAAGACATGGTTGCATCTATGATCTAGTTGACTTTTAAGAATACTCTAATTAAGGTAAAAACATAGGAAAAGGAAAAATAAGCACAAAAAAGGTTCGAGGGGACAACCCACCTAATTAAAGGAAAAATAAAAAGGAAAATAAAATAATAAAAAAAGTACTAAGAGTCCTATCTCTAGCCTCCTCAAACGATGTCCGCCTTTAGCCTTCAATTACATAATACTATGGGTATTCCCTTGCTAAAAATATTTATGAGTTCATGGGGGCATTCCTCAAATAAAACAATAAACTAAGGGACAACCTCTAACTTCAAGAGAAACAGAAAATCCTAAAGTTTGCCTATCCAAGTGTTGACGGCCTAAGACATGCACCTATCGTACCCACAATAAAGTAGCAGTCGAAAACAAGATATGACTTTAAACCCACACCCAAAACGTATCTAAACATTTTCAATTTGTGTTCATCTCAGCTCAAATTCTTTAAATTTATAAATCCCATGGCCAAATTCCTCTTGAGGTCCATTTGAGGTCAAATTCTTCTCATTGTTTCCTTCACGTTTTCAATTACTTGATGAGCTATGGTGTCTACAAATTTTAAGCTAATACAAACTAAATAAAATCATATCAATATAATCCATGGCAACTAACTAATTAAGCAGCATCAGGAAAATGAATAGTCAAGTAACATAAACAGAATAATTAAACAAGGGAAAGGTATGCTAACACAGAAGAGTTACAATTAGTTAATCTAGCACCTACAACCTATTAACTGATAATACCCAACGTGTATTCAACCAGGGAAGATTCAATCAACAACTCAAGTAATTATCATATCTGACTCAATCAAAATAACACGCAATAAACATAATCAAAACAGAGTCAAAGGAAGAATGGACCTCAAGGTGCGACAGCAAGTGGTACGAGCAGGAACTCAACTCAGCTGGACTAAGACGCCAAATCGACTCTGTCTGTTGATGACCCAATGCTTATATGGTATTAATTATTTGATAGTTTTTCTGGTGTTATTTGGATTGATTTCTAAGGTGTTTGTTTTACACCGGTGTAGTACGTGAGTGAATCAGTTCCGGAAAAAAAGGACGGCGGTGATGATGTTGATTTTGGTGATTAACGGCGAGGGGATCTGCTACAGAAGCTATGGTGTGAGATTGAACTTCGGAAAATTCTTGAAAGGGAAGAAAGGTTTATCCCCAAAAGCGTGTGGTCTCCTTTCTTTTCTTGATTTTTCCTTTTGCTTTTTTCCGTTTTCTTCCTCTTTTGTTTTTTTGTTTGTTTTCAAGATGAAACAAAATTGTGAATTATCTAAACTAATAGGACATTAAAAGAAAGAAACAAAATAACTATATTTAAAAATCTAAATTTTTTATTAAAGGCCTACACCTTAAAAGTAACACTGAACTAAGTGAAAATATTTTTGAAACTTTTCATTTTATCTTTTGAAATCAAAATATTGAAACTATATTAGTATTTTCACTTTTATGAAAAGTAAGATAAACTAAAATTAACTAGATAAAATACCAATTAGCTAAAATAAAGAAAAATATTAAGTAGTTTTCATTTTTACGATAAAACAAAGCAAAAAATGAACTAAAAGTTAAAATATCAATATTAAACCTAAAATAAATATCTAAGCATTAAATGGTATAAAATTTGAGAGATGGTCAAAAATTACATGCATATAGTTGTTATTGTTATTGTATATGAACAAGAAAATTAATTCTATATATTAATAGATCACAATATAAATGCTTTTAATAGAATCAGAGCTTAAATGAACTACTTTTTTTAATATCAAATATTCCTTAAAAAGTTCTTCGTATATTCTGTGTTAGGAGGGGTTAATCAGGATCCTCTTAGTCTAATTTCAAAAACATGTAACTAAGAACTTGTATTTTCTTTTAGTTTTGCATTCATTAGATGATATAACTTTTATTTAATGAACTTTTCTTCTATTCAAGTAAAAGAAAATGAAAGGAAAAGCAATGAAACAAAAAATAGGGGAGAAAACGAAATTTATTTTTGTATTCCTTTCCCATTTTAGTTTTATCCCTTTCATTGTTCTTCTTTTTCTTTCTATCATGTTATTTAATACCCCTGATTTTCCCATCCTTTATCATGAAAGTTTCATGTATTCCTTCTAATTTTCATAAACTTTGATTTGCCCCTTCTCTCTATTTGCTTTATAATTCATCAAGTGTTGATCCAACCGCTGGAAATTTCATTACGATATTGTCAAAATTGCAGCCGAGGAAAATGAAAATAATCTGAATTGAGATTTAATTTATTGACACTGAAGTTGGTAACTTTCTTCCTTTTTTCGATCAAAAACTAAAAGGTGTATTTCTTTTGAAACTTCTGATCCAAAATTTCTGGTTCAAATCTGATATTTTTCAGTTTTAATTTTTATTCTGTTGCTTTACCTTTGTTGAACTTATTGGTTTATTCTTTCCTCTGCTAATTACTCTACTCTTTCCTCATGAGCATTTTCATTTGCGTGTTCTAATTACTTAATTCTGGAAAAAAAAAAAACGAATATTCTTATGATTATTTGCTATTTTTCTATGTAGGTGCTATCTATTTTTTTTTATATATAATAAATAATATGAGAAGTTGACTACACTGGTTATATTTTGTGGTGTTGTGAATGTTCCTTTATGCATAATAAAAAAGAATAATCATAATGTTATAGGTTTTCAGTAGGATTATAGTATTGACTCTTGGACAAAAATGAATGCTCATATTGATGAATTTTTTACAGAAAAAAAGAAGAAGCCCACACACGGTGAAAGAAGCTCATGATAAGAATGTCAAAAGCTGCAGGATATATAATGATATGACAGTGCTTGAGAAAGAAACACTATTGTAGCAACAACACCTCTATAACAGAGAGGCAATAAGTAATCGTCTTCTTGCAAACACAAATCATGCCAACTCCACCTCCAATGCAGGGTAATCTTGCTATTACAGCTTCCATGTCTACTTCAGAAATATGTTAGAATAACGAATCTTCTATTTATTTATTTCCTCATATATTATATATATATATGAATATAACAATGGTTATGTATGAATAAATTAATTTTTAAACAATGATATCCGTCCAACTTGCGTGACCAATTTAATTTGTTCCGTGGTGTTGTTGTTGGTGGATTGATTTGACAAGGAATAGTGTGGTTCATTATTTTTGGGTTTTTTCTTTGAAAAATCTAATCCCCAAAATTGTAATGCTTATTTATATATTTTTGTGTATTATGTGCAGATATCTAATCAAGAATCTTAAACAAGATTTTTGGAAGTTCTTAAGTGCAACACTTGCTATCAAGAACTAAACTCTAAATTGAGAAACGTGTTATTATTTTTTGGTAATAACTATAAATATTACCATTTCCAAACCACATTAACTCATACACCTAAAGAGCACCCCAAGCACCAGCCTCGCATTGCTGGCAGCAGTAGGTCTCGCAATCTATTTACAAATTTGCTCAATGAAATCTATGCATCTCCTAGCTAATTTTTCCTCCCTATACATTTGAATCCTCTCTATAACTATACTCTTTATCTGTTGTAATACAAAATCCCTACTAACTTTCTATTTCCTAAAGAAGAGTAAGTTCCTACTCTGCCAAATATTGTATATCACAGCCCCAACCACTGCAGCCATCACTTCTTTTCTGAATTTACTCCATCTTCTGCGCTTGATCTTCATCAATGTGATCGGGAGATCATGTTGTGTAATGTGCACTCTAGTCCACTCCTTCACTTCTTCCTATAACCTTTTTGTCCATGCACACTGTAAGAGCAAGTGTTGCACATCTTCACGACTGTTCAGGTCACATAGTCCACATGTTCCATCTGCACACGGAATTCCCATGCTAATGATTCTATCTTTTGTTAATAGCTTCTTCTGCACTGCCAGCCATAGTATAAACCTATGCTTGGGCTGCATGATTCTGTTCCAAATTAAATCTGCAATATTTCACTTTAGGCTTTCTCCTATTAGTTGGTTGTACCCCATTGAGATCGAGTACCTCCCATTACTAGTGAGACAGTATCTGCCATTCATGTACCATCCTTTAAATTGTTGCTTTATACCATGTAGCTTCCTCCAATACCAGCTGCTATCCTGTATTGGTTGATGTGTCCAGAAATCATCATTTGCTCTCATGTAGATGCGATGTATCCATTTCACCCATAGTACTTCCTTCTTGTTAATCAGTAGCCATACTAACTTTCCAACAGAAGCTATGTTCCACAGTTTGCAGTTCTTGATATTCAGCCCACCTTGGTTCTTAGGTCGACATACTTTCTCTCAGGCTACTAAAGGTATCCTCTTCTTCTCTGTAGTGCTTCCCCATAAGAAGTCCCTACATTTCTTATCTACTTTCTTCAGCACACTTTGTGGGAGGATGAACATTGCTCCCCCAAAGTTATGCAGTGAGAATTAGTACAAGCACAACCACTTGTAACCTCCCTGCATAAGAAAAGTGTATTTGATATTGTGTTCAACTTCTCAGTAATCTTCACACATAATTGGTGACAATCCATTTTACTCCACCTCTTTGGGGATAATGGGAGACCAAGGTATCTCATAGGAAATGTGCCACTTGAGTAGCCTCTGATGTCCAATAATTTCTGTTTTAGCTCATCATCCACTCCTGCAATATACATGATTGACTTATTCGTATTTGCCTTCTGGCCTGTAGTCTCTAAGAAGTGTCTAAGTGCTTCCATTATTCTCCTTACAACTGCTTCATTCCCTTTGCAAAACAGCATTAAATCATCTGCAAATGTCAGGTGAGTGAGTTGTTTTTCCTTATACATTGGGGCGGAATCTAAAATCTGACAGCTGGCTCATTCTCTTCAGAATCCTAAATAGATATTCCATCACGATAACAAAGAGCAATGAGGATATTGGATCCCCTTATCTTAGACCCCTCTTCCCCTCAAAATATCCATACCCCTCCCCATTAACCTTCACTGAGAACTTTGTTGTTGTTACACATGCCATGATCAACTGAATAAACTTTGCAGGAAAACTATATCCCTTTAACATTTCTTCAATGAACTCCCATTGTACCATATCATACACCTTTCTTAAGTCAATCTTCATTAGACATCTAGGTGTAGTTTCCCTATTGTAGTGTCTCAGTAAGTCACTACACATAAGGACATGATGAACTAATGAACTTCCCTTCATAAATGCTGCTTGATTTTCACTTACTATGGTAGGAAGCACATCAGTAAGCTTGTTACAAAGAACCTTCGATATACACTTGTAGAGTATATTACAACAAGATATAGGTCGAAATTGGCTAGCTTATGTTGGATTAGTCGCCTTAGGTATCAAAGTTATCATAGTTGCATTAAGTTGATTGAGCATTTGTCCATTGCTAAAGAACTCTATCACATCATCAGTGATATCTTTTCCAACCACTCTACATACATCTTTGTAGAACCCTGCTCCATATCCATCAGGCCCAAGACTCTTATTGATATTGATACTGAACATTGCTTTCTTGACCTCTTGTGCAGTTACGCCCTCTATCAACTCTAATTGCTGATGTACAGATAACACATGTCCTTGCTTTAGGAACCCCTTCCATGTATTTCTTCTAATTCCTCAATTAGTACCTAATAGCTTCTTATAATAGTTGACAAACATATCAGCAATCATCTCAGGATCAGTTTGCAGTTGATTCCACTCGTCATTGATTTGAGTCATTGATTGGACTAATATTCTCTGTTTAATAATGGAGAAGAAAACTTGGTATTATCATCCCCAAGTCTAATCCATGTGGCCTTACTTTCCTGCATTAAGAAATTTTCTGCCATAAGTGATGATTCTCTGAACTTATCCATTGCATCTTTCTCTTTCTACTGAAGATTCTAATCTAGTTGTGTTTCCTATAGCATAGCTTGCAGTTTCTGCACTTCCTCTATGTCTTTGTTAGCTTCATTTATGACATTACTAAAGTTTTTCTTGTTTAGTGTTCTAAGTTTCTGTTTCAAAGCCTTTAACTTCTTTACTATTTGATACATCTTAGACCCCCCCATTTGCATTGCCCATCCCTCTTCAACAATGTGTATGAAGTCATGATGTTTGCTCCACATGTTGCAATATCAAAAAGCTTTCCCCTTTCTTGCATGTGTCTGGATCATCTCTACCATTAATGGACAGTGGTCACTCACCCCTTCTGGAAGTGCATGAGTTTTACATTGTTGTATTGTATCTATCCATTCCCCATTAACAAATACCCAATCTATTTTTAAGCATTTTCTATTTGCCCCCTGCTTGTCATTCCATGAGTACTTATATCCATTATTTGGTAACTCCATAAGTATGCACTTATCAATGTTCCATCACCTCACTTAGTGCTACTTGGTTTCCTCCAATTCTGTTTTCCTGCTGCAATACTGCATTAAAGTCGCCCATGATTATCCATGGGAGCTGGCAGCCTATGCTCTTCTGGTGTACATAGTCCCACAATGCTTTCCTCTCATCTCTGAGATTATGTGCATACACAAATGTGACCATGAATGTGACTTGCGTAGGAATATACTTTACTTGGCAAGTTACTGCCTGTGCAATTTCATTTATGATCCTCACCTCATACCATTCTGGTTTCCACACTACCAATACTCTACCATTATAATGTGAGATATGGCTGCTATAGTATTGCCACCCTACAAATATAGAATTAATAATATTCTCCACCTTATTACTTTTTATTCTAGTTTCTAGTAGCCCAACTAACCCAACATTCTGATCATTGGAGAAGAGTTTAGCCTCTTTCTGCTTACTAAGGTCATTGAGGCCTCTTGTATTCCTACTCATTAGCTTAACCATCCCCTATAAGGAAGAAAGTACCACTCCCTCCTTTCACTCTTTCATTAGCATTAATTGTTTCTGCCTTATCCTTCACCGAGTTTTGAAATGTATTAGCCACATACACCACTGGATGTGTCTGCTTGACCTCATTGGTTGTGATGACCCAATATGTCATCTTTAATTTTAAACATTTATTTTTATGTTCTGAGACCTCGAATAGCACCTTTCAATATTCCTCGACTTGCGTGCGTAGTTCGTAAAATTTTTTAGAAAGTTTTTATGTGAAAATTTGATTAAAATATGAAATGGAGCTTCAAAACTTAATTGAGTTGACTTCGGTCAATATTTTGAGCAAACGGATCTAGATCTGTATTTTGACAATTTTCGTAGGTCCGTATATTGATTTGAGACTACGACGTATGCCCGAAATTTAATTTGGAGGTCCCTAGCTTGAGTTATCGCCATTTCTTGAAAATTAGAAGTTTGAAAGCTTAAAGAGTTTCCAAGTTTGACTGATGTTTGACTTTGTTGATACCGGGTCTGTATTTTGGTTTCGAAATTCGGTATAGGTTCATTACTATATTTATGACTTGTCTGCTAAATTTTGTGCCAAACAGAAGTGATTTGACGTGATTCGGACGTTCGGTTGTTAAAATAAAAATTCTTAAGTTTCATTGAAAATTTCATTTGGTTTGGTGTCCGATTCGTAGTTTTAGGCATTATTTTGGTGTTTTGATCGAGCGAGCATGTTCGTATGAGGTTTTTGGACTTGTGTGCATGTATGGTTTGGAGCCTCGAGGGCTCGGATGAGTTTCGGATAGCCTACGGACCTTTTGATCTTTGAAAAAATCTGGTTTTTCTGCTACAACTGTTAGCTGGTGCGTTGTGCTTCGCGATCGCGAAGCCATTCTCGAGAGAGTCCAGAACCAAAATGTGGTTCTTTTGGACTCAAACGACCGAAATGTGTGGAAAAAAAATATAGTGACCAAAATATGTATAACGCCCTTTTAAAGGGCACTATACCTTAACAGTCGTTTGCCCGTTAAGGTATAGCGCCATACTTGAATTTGAAAAGACGGGCAAGTATAGCGTCGTTTATTATATCGCCTTAATAAACGACTCTATACCTACATAAAAAATCGTCTCCTTCCCTTCCCCACCAAACTAGAACCTCCCTCCCCTCCCCCCCCCCCCCCAATTAAAACTTAAAAAACCAGCGGTCCCCCCATTAAGGACCAAAAAAGCTTGAGTGGATCCCACCCGTCCCACAAAAAATAAAAATTCTCGATCCCACATTCTAGCTAAGGCGTTATCTCATTGTGGGTTGCTCGTTTCTGCTCCAAATCACCAAATCTTCAACTTTCCAAAAACTTTAAATCGAGGTATTCCGACTTAGTTTTTGTTAAAACTCGTATAAAAAATGCATATTAGTTGTTTTTAATGTGTTCTATGTTGTTTTGTGATTGTTTTGCGATTTAACTAATTTATTATTTTTATCCGGACTATGATATTAGTGTGCTAAAAAAATTAGTAAAAATAGAGAAATTATTATTAGTTGTTAAAAAAAATGTTAATTAGTTACTTTTTACTGTGGTATATGTATTTTCTTGAATGTTTTGTGATTAAATTTATTTGTTATTTTTATCCGATTTAGATTATTTATTTGCTTAAAGACTAGTAAAATAGATAAATTATTACTTTAGTTCCCTTTAGTGGTATCTTGTGGCCTAATGTAGTGCTTGTATTTGTAATGTAGTGCCCCTTTAGCGTAGTATCCTTGTAGTTATTGAAATTAATCATTTAAGTATTGTTTATACCCAAAAATACGTCAAAAAAGTTGATAGTTCAAACACAAACTCTGTCCAATTCTAGTCAACAATCGTAAGAAAATAACATGAGAAAACAACAATATTTTCAGGATACCTTGGTGCTACTGGGCCTCAAATATCGAGCCCGAAACCCATAGTGAATATTTAATAATTAAATCTTGTATAATTATGAAAATTAATTATTTCGTTTTATTATAGTCAAAAATAAGTGAGTCATAAACAAAAATATATAATAATAAAACTAACATATAAATTAGTAAAACTAACATATACAATATTAAACTAACATATAAATAATAAACTAACATTTAAAATAACACACATATTGAGTGATAAATCGAGAAAATTTTTTCATCATGAACACAAGAATTCAGGATATCTTGGTGCTACTGGGCCTCAAATATCGAGCCCGGAACCCATATGTGAATATTTAATAATTAAATCTTGTATAATTATGAAAATTAATTATTTAATTTACAAACAAATATATAAAATAATAAAACTAACATGTAAAATAATAAAACTAACATATTAAAGTAAAATAATGTAATTAATATTGTTTAATTTACAGTAGACGATATGGAGGTTCCGCCTTTGCATCCCGGACCTTCCAGTCTCGAGTTACTGTTGTTACTAGGCGATCATAGGTCGTCGCACATATGGGAGGGACAGTCACTGGCCCAGACATTCCGTGCCAGGAGAGTAGACGATATGTGGGACTTTCTCAGGGACCACCCTCTCTCTCCATCTCCGTATAGTAAGACGCCTCTAGGATACAGACATTGAGGCGAGCCCGAGATGATGAGCGATTAGGATACGAGGCTGAGTATGTGGCGCCAGAGCAGTACCATCATAGGCCACCAGTAGGGTCAGAATGTGGTCGACGTGGTAGGCGTGCCCCACGAAGTAGGGGTATCCCACGAGGTCGTGGGGGTCGGCGAGGAGGTGGTCCCCAGCAAGGGGCGTTAAGTCACCTGTTGAGGATGTTGGAGTTGATCAGCCGGGTGACTTCCATGAGCCAGACCACTCTCACAGCAGCATGCCGTCATTCAGCCTTCAGCTTCAGCTCACTCCAGGGACTTCGCAGGTGACCCCGTCTGCTCCATTGTTGATCGCGGGCACGACTATGACGCGAGAGGATTGGGATCAGTATTTTCCAGATCTTCCCGGCCTATCGACCGTTTCTGATGATCGGCCGACACGAGATATGGATAGTGGGCGCCGGCTGAGTTATGGCTCATCATCGAGGGATGCTGGGGATCTTTCACAGGCGCAGGTATGTTTGTATTACTATTAAATTTAAATTTTTTTATCTCATTGATTAGCCATAAATATCTTTATATATTTTTTTATTAAGGCTTCATCCTCGCCCGTCACAGAGGCCACTTTGTGCGATACTGACCTGGCTGCGACTGATGATTATATTTAGGAGCCCGACGAGACCTTGGTAAGACAATTTAATTTTTTGTGACTTAACACGTACGTTACTAATATATATTTCATATACTAAAATATTTTGTTATTCTGTAGGTTATTACTAGACCGACGACCGCTTCTACCTAGCCTGCCAGTCCTACTAACGATCATGCTGCAGCGCATCCTCCAATAAAGAGGCGATCTGATGAGGATGATCCTGATAGCGTAGCCGGGCGGGATGGGATGCACCTCAGGCCAACGGCTGCATTAAAGCATACAGGATGTGGGACACATTGATTGTTTTTGTATTTTATGTACATATGCATTCAGTAAATAATAGCAACAATTTTTATTGTTTACATTATATGCGCATTATGTTTTTATTTCTCCAGTTCTTCGTTATTTTAATACTACAATACAAATACAAACATAGTAACTTAACATAATTTAAATTCAGTACAACTAATGAAAATACATGACATGGAAAACATAAAGATAAATACTACACTCAACACATACATGTGTTTGTTTAGTCACTACCGCCTATTATTCTCTGTTCCAACCACTTAAATTTCTCTTCCATTTTATTTTTTTCTTCTTCTGCCTCTTTTAGTTTCTCCTGCACTGCCGCAATATTTTGCTGCATTTCAGAGATCCGGTGTTGGTATTCACTGTTCATATTTCAAACATACTGCAAATATGATTTCTAATATTCCTGGTTAATGGGTTCATCATACCATTCCTCAAACATACAATGATTTCCATCATTGCGTCCAAACAATTGTTGACACATCCAGTATCTCCGCCCAACATTACCATCGGACCAATATGCCTTCAAAATCGCACGTTTGCCACAATAGCACCTTGGTTGGTTATTGCGTCCGGACATTTGTTAATGCAAGAAAAATAAAAAATTTATGAAAAGTTTTGCTATTGTTTTGGTTAAGCGCAGATAATAACTAAAATGCGCTAGTTATTTATAGGCAAGACAACCCACATAACGTAGTATTTCACCGCACTGTGCTTCATGTGTTAAAGATTCTTTCGGGTACAATACAGTTTTTTCAGAAGTTAGCTTTTGCAGGCGAGCAACCTTTTAATTCAATAACACAACCCACACAATGTATTATTTCACCGCGCTATGCTTCGCGTGTTAAAGATTCTTTCGGGTACAATACATCTTTTCCAGAAGATAGTTTTTGCAGGCGATCAACTTTTTCATGTCGACAAGACAATTATTTTTTAAAAATGGGTTTATGTTAGATTGTTGTACTGAAGTATTAATGTTAAATATCAATAAGATTTAACAGCAATGGAAACATAATTTTATTTCATACATTCTGCAAGATAAATAAGTACAGACACTTATTACAACACATTATGGAAACAAAACACTACGTGTATACTTGATAGTTGGGCACATTAGATGAACTTCCACCAGGAGCTGGATTACCACCGCCACCCAAACCAGCTGAAGGACATTTATGACGGCTGTGTCCTGTTTGCGAGCATATGCCATATTTACGTGCATAAACGGTATCACCAACATCCATTTGGTGCCGTATACACGTTCTTTTTTGCACTTGTCGTTGACGTACATAGTCCTTGTTACATGCCATTTTAAATGATTCCGGTGGCCAATAATGCTCAGCACCAACTAGCTGCAACTGCCCACTATAGTTGTTTAAATATGCAACAACACTATATTCTTTATCAACGTAGTTGGTGGGCCCTTAACCTGTATGTTGAAAGCACTTGATGGCATGTGAGCACAACATGTGATAGATGGACCATTTCCCACAAGAGCATAACCTTCTGGCTTCATTTACGGTGTGTGTATTATTCTCCCGATTTTGATGGATAGCGGTGCGAACTTCAAAAATATTTTGCTCGTTGCAATACTGTAAATAAGAATGCCAATGTGCTCGCCGCCTGTATTTCTCAAATCTTTTCATTAGTATTGGCATAAATTCAACACCCATTTCCATCAATGACGATGCACCTCTAGCCCTTTCAACAAACCTCTCCGCCATCTTCTTGAATGACATCCGCACTATGGCAGTGACATGCAATCCACATACAGACTTTAATAACCTGTCGAAAGAATTTGACACATTTGTAGTCATAATTCCCCATCTTATTCCATTATACGCATACAAAGTCCACTTGTCAAGATCATGTCGCATCAACCAACGATAGGCTCCCTCGTCTTCCTGCCTGATAGATTCCATGTGCCTCCTGAATTTACACTCTTGATGATCTGTTGCAGCCATCCACATTAAATCATGCAAATCCTTGTTGGGATATGCCTTCTTGAAATTGGCCTTCAGGTGCCTCACACAGTAACGGTGGTAGGCATACGGTTCCTTCCATGCACGCAAATTCTGTACAGAACTTTAAATACCACCATGCCGATCAGATATTAGACAAATACCTGAATGTTGTTTGATAACGTGCTCTTTCAAGTGGTTCAAAAATAGTGTCCACGTCTCTTGGCTTTCATTGACACAAATAGCAAAAGCTAAGGGAAAAATACTTCCATTAGCATCTACTGCAATGACGATCAATAACTTAATATCATACTTTCCATAGACATGAGTGTCGTCTACGGATATTACCGGCCAGTAATGCAGAAAATCATCAATTACTGGTTTAAATGCCCAGAACACATATTTGAATATATGTTCTGGTATTCTCGGACTCCGCTCAAGCTTCCATTCAACAACAGTCCCGGGGTTAAAGTGTTGCAATGCAGCCATGTATTTGGGTAGAGAAGGACTTATCCTAGTTACCATAAACAATTTCAAAAGCACGTTTGCGCCCGAGAAATGCCTTTCTTTTGGTAATGGTGCATCCATATTCCTGGTGGACGGATGTTATATACTCTTTGATCTTTTACCTTATGGACGCTTCAATGTGTGAAATCAAGACAAGAGAAATCAAGTCAGCATTCAAGTTAAAATGATTCCCACTGAATGTGTCCATTTCATAATTGTGGGTGCCAATGTATTTACCCACAACCCACATATTTGTTTTCTTCTTCCTCGCACACAACATCCAATTACAACCCGTAAACCATCTACGGCAGACTACCTTGTATACATCTAGAGATGACTCGCGTACCGTGATCTCATGACACTCTTTTACGATGTACATTAGCACCGCCCTGGTTAGGCGCGCTTTATTGGGAAAAAGAATGCCCTTTGACAACACCGTTGCTCTAGATTCATCCCACATTGCTGTCCGAATTTTGTCAATATCCCTTCTGAGGGCATCCACATCCGGCATACTTTGAAAATGATCAAGGTAGGGAATCTCCCTTGAATGAAACAGCATGTGGGACTCGTACACTCTTGGTCTAACGGGGGTGGAGAATGCTCCCTCGTCAAATCAGGTCCAGCATTCTCTTCCTCCTCATCATCACCCTCATCAGGGAAGGGTGTGTCATCTCCAAACTCATCGGCATTGTTTTCATAATCACTATTCTCTTCTTGACTCTGTGCATCTGCCAGAACCCGATTAAATATATCGTCTTCGGGCAATTGAGTAAGGACAGGACCTTCAGGATGCTCGTTTTCACAACACAACCAACAAAATAATGAGTTACTCAAATTGATAAATACTTTACATATAGCTATATCACTTCACTTACAAATCATAATGTGTTGACATCCCATGATGGACATTATCCTATTGGTGATGACTCCCAGATGGACCACTATAATCCAATGCACCAGAACTAGACATATTCTAACTGGGCATTGGTTCATAACTTGTAAAATTCATATATGGCCGGTACCCCTTGTGGAATATATGAGTGTTAATACAAATTCAATACAGCAAAAATAAATATCGTAACACAAAGAAAAATTGAAGTTTACCACTCGTCTTGTGGATTATGTAAACTAGGAGAGAAATTATTTCCTCGCTCCTCATTCGCCCTTGGAGATTAGTTTAGATCAGGCCAAACTCTTTCAGCCGGAACCTGTTTGGCTAAATCTGCTCCAAAATAACCACCAGATGACTGAGGGATATCCCTGCTTTGCGCAACCTCATTATTGCAAACGTCTTCAACCTTGATGTACATTTCCAACATTTTTATCGCAAGAAATTCCCGGTATTCATCCAGAGTCCTCAAAAAATCTCTCAGAGTTTCATCATCCTCGATGTTAAACTCAGCATAACAAGCAACCCCTTGCGGAGTGACAGAATATGGATATCTTCTAGTTACTTTAAGGTTCACCGAACGTTTGCTCACACTCATTTTTTATATAACAACGATACCAATTTATCGTACTCCATTGTAAGTGGCAACTTAACATGACACTGTGGAGATAAACTATAGGTTACTGAGTTATTCGCCACCACAACCTCCACCCCCCCAATATAATAAATCCCTTACTTTTCGTTCTTCAGACATTATGACAAAATACCAAACAACTTAACGAGGAAATTTCAGAAGACTTGAGAATATTTATGAATGGATTTTTAAAAAATTTCTAACCTCCTTAAATAGGGAAAAAAACCCAGTCCGGGGTATAATTATTTTTAGGTATAGCGCCTTAAATAAGGGCCTATACCCAGTTGAATTATTGTTATGTCAGTTAAGCCCAGAAGAATTATTTGTGGCCCCACAAAATATGTATAACGCCTTAATAAACGGCGTTATACTTCCCCGTATTTTCAAATTCAAGTATAACGCCCTTTTAAAGGGCGTTATACCTTAACGAGCAAACGACCGTTAAGGTATAGCGCCCTTTAAAAGGGCGTTATACATATTTTGGTTACCATCTCTTTTTTCTACACATTTCGGTCGTTTGAGTCCAAAAGAATAACATTTTGGTTCCGGACTCTTCTCAAGATCGCGAAGGGGATCTGGGACTAGAGAGGAAATTGTTCTACGCAAACGCGAGACAACAGTCGCGAACGCGAAGCATTTGGTGGTTACACTTCACGAACGCGGCCTGGCACACATGAACGCGTAGCGTTAGATAGGCCGGGCACGGGAGCTGAGGTAACTCTACGTGAACGCGGAGGTGAGGTGGGCTAGACCTTCGCGAATGCGAGGAGTTATTCGCGATCGCGTAATCCAGTTAGGCCATGCTCTTTGCGAATGCATCAGGTTTCATGAAAACGCGATGAACACCTGATGCCAGCGAATTAAAACAGTCCAAAAAATGGGATTTCATCCCATTTTTTGTTATGCGCGATTTAGAGCTCGGTTTGGGTGATTTTCAGAGGGGTTTTCACAAGTTCGAACTGGGTAAGTGTTCCTTATCCTATATTGATTAAATTTTATGATTCCATACTCATTTCTCTCATGAATCCGTGAATTTAATTGAAGAAAATCATATTTTTTTATAAAATCTTCCAAAAATGTAAAATAAAGATTTGAAAGGTGATCCGATGTCGGAATTCAATAATTTTTGTATGGTTGAGCTCGTATCAGAATGGGTTTTTGGATTCCGTAATTTTTCGTCGGGTTCCAAAAAGTGGGCCCCGCGTTAACTTTTGGTTGACTTTTCCGAAAATGGCTTAAATTAAGTCTCTTTCGAATTGTGAATAATTTTTAAAGCTCCAATTGAATTGTTTGCCAATAATTTGATAGGTTTGATTGGTTTGGGAACTACTTCAAAAGGAAAAGTTGTGGTCGAGTGATCACTTAAAATTGTGAAACAAGGTAAGTGTCGTGGTTAACCTTGACTTGAGGGAATAGAACCCTCGAATTATTTGTTACGTGAATTTCATGTGTAACGACGTATAGGCGAGGTGACGAGTGCCTATACATTGTCATATTTATTGTTTGCATATTTATGTGAAAATTATAAATTATTTTAAATCATGAATTAATTATTGTATTAATTATTTCTCTCATATTCCTTGCCCAATATTATGTCTTGAATTTATGCTATAATTGATACATGCTTATTTGACTTATGTGTCTTAATTGCTATTTGACATTTAACATATTAAATATTAAATTGCCTATTTCTCCCTGATTTCCACAATTAATTGTTACCTGTCATTACTTGTCTCCTAAATAAATCATAATTATTGTATGCTTTGACGCCACATATTTACGTATTAATTTCTGAATTTATTGAAGTAGTTTTACCCTGAGTGTTGTTAAATTATATTGTTGGAGCAGGTTGCACGTCGCAACGGAAATTATTTGAAAGAATATATTATTAGATCGGGTTGCACGCCGCAACAAAATTTAATTAAAAGATTATATTATTGGAGTGGGTTACACGCCATAACGAAAATTAATTAAAGGATTATATTGTGGGAACGGGTTGCACGCTGCAACAGAACGATAAAAGAAATAATTGGTTATGACTTATGAATTAACTTCAATTATTAATACGATTTGCTTGTCTTACCTTTATTATTATTATTATTATTATTATTATTATTATTATTATTATTATTATTATTATTATTATTATTATGATTATTATTATTATTATTATTATTATTATTATTATTATTATATCTATTGCGTATAGGTTAATGTAAGCGACATGCCTTAGCCTCGTCACTACTTCGTCGAGGTTAGGTTCGGCACTTGCAGAGTACATGGGGTCGGTTGTACTCATACTACACTTTACACTTCTTGTGCAGATACCGAAGTTGGTCCTAGCGGCGCACTGTAGATTTTCTCGGAGTCAGCTATCAGAGGAGACTTGAGGTATAGTTGCACAACGTTCGCAACTCTGAAGTCCCTTTCTACTTTATCTTAGCTGTGTGCTTTCTTTCAGACAGCTTTATTTTTATTCAGACCCTTATTTGTATTATTCTAGAAGCTCGTGTACTTGTGAAGGCCCTCGAAAGCAAGAAAGTTGGCCTACAAAGTAACAAGGGTAAAATTCAGGAGATGTTCACACCCAAAAATAGAAGAAGTAATAAAGGAAGAAATGAACGTACCACTGCGGCATTATGCATAGCATTGTTCAACAAGCACTCTCCCCATAGTGCTTGAATCTTTTCCCAGTCTATCTCTGAAGCCAAAGGCTTCAGATAATTAGCAAGCTCCATCGGCCGGGATAGAAGGTTGCATCTGGTAGAGACCGAAGGAGTAACGTTCCTCCTCCTTTGTGGATCTTTAGAAGGGCAGCATAATTTTGCCCCGAATTCCCATTGTAACGATCTGGTCGATCGTTTTGAGAGTAATAGCCTTGATCCCCTATTAACTGCTTTCCCCAAATCTTTTTCTGCTATTGTGACTTGCCGGAATGATTGGTTTTGAGTTTCGGAGTGTTTTGGGACACTTAGTCCATAAATGAGAGCTTAAGCCTTAAGATTTGGACCGTAGTCGGAAGTGTGTGAAGATGACTCCGGAATGGAATTCCATCGGTTCCGTTAGCTCCGTTAGGTGATTTTGGGTTTAGGAGCGTGTCCGAATTGTGTTTTGGAGGTTCGTAGCTCATTTAGGCTTGAAATGGCGAAAGTCGAATTTTTGGAGTTTTGGGCCGGTAGTGGAATTTTTAATATCGGGGTCATTTTCCAATTCCGCAAGTTGGAGTAGGTCCATAATGTTGATTATGACTTGTACGCAAAATTTGAGGTCAATCGGACGTGATTTGAAAGGTTTCGACATCGGTTGTAGAATTTTGAAGTTTCAAGTTCTTTAAGTTTGAATTAGAGGGTGATTTGTAATTTTAGCGTTATTTGATGGGATTTGAGAGCTCGAATACGTTTGTATGGTGTTTTAGGATTGGTTGGTATGTTTGATCGAGGTCCCGGGGGCCTCGGGTGTGTTTTGGATGCTTAACGGGAAGAAATTTGGACTTAGGATAATCTGGTGCCTTTGCTGGTTCTGGTGTTTCGCACCTGCGGAAAATAGACCGCAGGTGCGCGAGCCACACATGTGAAGATGGAATCACATATGCGAGAAGTCAAGAGTTGGCCTGGGGTCACAGGTGCGAGGGAGTTTCGCATCTGCGATGCCCGCAAATGCGCACGATGCGCAGAAGCGGAAGGGATGTCCGCAGGCGCGAGCGCGCAGGTGCGGCCCTTTCGTCGCAGGTGCGAAGGAAGAGGGGGTAAGTGAGTTGCGCATATGCGCACGTTTTCCGCACAAGCGCACCCGCAGGTGCGAGCCCAAGTTCTGCATGTGCGGAAATACTTGGGCAGTGATTAAAACCGAAGGGCTTCGCGATTTTTATCATTTTTGGCTTTGCAAACTCGGGTTAGGGCGCTTTTGAGAGCATTTTTGAGGCATTTCTTGAGGTAAGTTCCTTGTGCTTATTTTTTGTCAATAATCTTGCCTTGCCATATATTTTCCCACCTAGTTAATGTGTATTTAAGGTGGAAATTGAAAGTTGGAGACTAGGGATTTGAAAGTTTGAATTGTGGATTGGAGGACCATTTGGTGTCGGATTTTAGTAAATTTGATATGGTTAGACTCGTGAGTGAATGCGTTTTCTAGTTTCGTAAATTTTGTCGGGTTTCGAGACGTGGGCCCGGGGGCCGAGTTTCAGCCAATTTCAGGTTTTGGCCTAATTTTGTAATTTTTCTTGTGGGATTCATTCCATTAGCGTGTATTGATGGTATTGTACTGTTTTGAATAGATTCGGGCCATTTGGAGTTGGATACTCATGGCAAGAACGTGATATCGAGTTGATTTGAGCGGTTCGAGGTAAGTGGCTTGCCTAACCTTATGTTGGGGACTTCCCCCTTAGGATATCTTGATATTATTTGGTGTGTGGGCGCCGTGTACGTGAGGTGACGAGTACGTACACGGGCTATTATTGCAGAAATCCTATTTAACCTTTTTAAATCATAAATTGCTTCTCTTATTAAGTTGTACTAATATGTTTAATTGTGTAGTTTAGACTAGAAAAGCATGCTTACGTGTTTTAACTACCCAATTGACATTTTGTGCGTCATGTTTAGTTAAGTCCTTATTTTCCTTATCTGTGTCCAGTATAAACTGTATAACTCGATGTCATACCTGTCATTTCATCTTGCGTTGCATATTTAAATTGGGACTACGGACGTATTCCGGGAGATCCCCCTGTACTGTGTATTTACTTGTGGACTACGGACGTATTACGGGAGATTCCCATGTACTGCATATTTATTTTGGGACTACAGACGTATTTCCGGGAGATCCCCTTGTACTGCATATTTACTTTGGGACTACAGACGTATTCCGGGAGATCCCTTTGTACTGCATATTTACTTTAGGACTACGGACGTATTCCGGGAGATCACCCAGCACTGCATATTTACTTTGAGACTACGGACGTTATCCCGAGAGATTTCCCACTGTGTTTACCTTATTTTGAGCCGAGGGCTTCCTTAACTGTTAAATTTTCGAAAGTATCTTTAACTGTTTTACCATAAATTCTACTTATATCCTTTACTGTTTAATTTATTATATTTACTCCGGTAGGGCCTTGACCTGACCTCATCACTACTCAACCGAGGTTAGGCTTGGCACTTACTAGGTACCATTGTGGTGTACTCATGCCCTTCCCTGTACATGTTTTCATGTGCAGATCCAGGTACGAGCTATCACCCTTAGGGTTTGTGCGTGCTGGTGATTCTAGGAGACTTCAAGGTACTTCTGCTTGCGTCCGCAGATCTTCGGAGTCCCCTTCTACTCCCTCGTCTAAAGACTTTCCTTATTATCTTCAGACTTTTATATAGAGCTACACAGATTATAGCAGCTTATGACTTAGTAATATTCCGGGTCTTGGGAAAACTATTTTGTATATGCCGAGTGGTGCTACTCTTGGCTATTTATAATATGCTGTTTATCTCTAAAATGTTGTGTTTTCTTTATATTTTTCGCAATATTAGGCTTACCTAGTCGTAAAGACTAGGTACCATCACGACCCCTTACGGAGGGATAATTTGGGTCGTGACAAGTTGGTATCGAGCACTAGGTTCGTAGGAGTCGCGAGTCACAAGCCGGTTTATTAGAGTCTCGTGGATCGGTGCGGAGACGTCCGTACTTATCTTTAGGAGGCTATGTAACTGTTTAGAACAATCACATTTCTTTGATTTCCTTGTCGTGCGAGTTATTGACACCAAAAATTCTAAGATTCTATTCTATTCTTTCTTATAGATGGTGAGAACCTGCAATGGGAGGACCAACGATCAAGCACCCGAGCCCCCTGCTAGAGCCACCAGAGGCCGGGGTCGGGGTAGAGGACGACCACGCGATGCAGCCCGAGCACCTGTGAGAGTTGCGTCAGAGGAGCCCCCACCAGCTCCAGCTGGTGGGCCAGCTGGTGGGCCAACGCCGGAGATCCCTATTGCTACTCCAGCCCTCCAGGAGACTTTAGCTCAGTTCTTGAGCATGTTCAGCACTCTGGCTCAGTCTGGACTATTTCCGATAGCTCCCGCTACATCTCAGGCCGGGGGAGGGGCACAGACTCCCATAGCCCGCACCCCTGAGTAGAGGGTCCAGGTTGATCAGGCCCCAAAGTATACTCCTATGCCCCCAGTGGCTCCGGTTCAGCATGAGATCAGGGTAGCTGCTTCTGAGGCAGAGCAGCTCAGACTTGAGAGGTACAACAAGTACCACCCACCTACTTTCAGTGGACTAGCTTCAGATGATGCTCTGAGTTTTCTTGAGGAGTGTCATCGTATTCTCCGCACTATGGGCATTATGGAGACGAGTGGGGTTTCTTTCACCGCTTTCCAGCGAGGGATCAGCATATCAGTGGTGGCATGCCTATGAGCTGAGTAGTCCGGACGAAGCAGTCTCACTCACTTGGACTCAATTTTCAGAGATGTTCTTGCGTGAGTATGTTCCTCAGAGCCTCAAGGATGCTTGGCGCGCAGAGTTTGAGCAGTTGCGTCAGGGTTCTATGACTGTGTCAGAGTATGCAGTCCGTTTCAGTGGGTTAGCTTGCCATGCGCCGGCTCTGGTTGCTACAGTCAGAGAGAGGGTTCGTCGCTTCATTGAGGGACTCTACCCCAGTATTCAGACTAGTATGGCCAGGGAGTTGGAGATGGACATCACTTATCAGCAGGCAATGAGCATTGACAGGAGAGTGAAGGGCATGTTCGCCCGGGACCGAGAGGAGAGAGAGGCCAAGAGGTCTCAAGAGACTTGTCATTATTCAGGAGCTCGTGCACCAGCAGCACGCTATAGTAGGGGTTTTTTGAGTCGCCCTGTTCATTCAGCTCTTCCAGCAGCCAGCGGTGTCCCAGCTCCTCCTAGACCTCAGGAGCCCTATTATGCATCGCTAGTATCCAGTATGCCTCCTACTCAAGGTGCTATTACCGGCCAGTCCAACAGGCCAGGTCCAAGTCAGTCTCAGCCGCTGCGTCCTCCGAGAGGTTGTTTTGAGTGTGGCGACACTCGTTACCTGGTTAGAGTTTTCCCTAGAGCCAGGAGGGGTGCACCTCCACAGACTTATCAGCCTCCATGTGCTCTACCGGGTCCTCCGGCCATTCTTCCAGCACCAGCTGCTACCTCACCTCCTCAGCCAGCTCGAGGTGGAGGTCGGGGAGGTTGAGGTCGCACTAGAGGAGGAGGCCAGGCCAGGTACTATGCCCTTCCAGCCCATTCAGAGGTCGTTGCTTCAGATTCAGTTATCACAGGTATCGTCCCCGTCTGTCATAGGGATGCATCAGTATTATTTGACCCAGGCTCTACGTATTTATATGTGTCTTCTTATTTTGCTCCACATTTGGGGATATCTCGGGATTCATTGAGTTCCCTTGTTTATGTATTTACTCCCGTGGGAGATTCTCTCATTGTGGACCGCGTATATCGGTCGTGTTTGATTGCTCTTAGTAGTTTTAAGACCAGAGCCGATTTGTTATTTCTTAGTATGGTAGATTTTGATGTTATCTTGGGCATGGACTGGTTGTCGCCCCATTATGCTATTTTTGATTGTCATGCTAAGACCGTGACGCTGGCTATGCCAGGTTTACCGAGATTAGAGTGGAGAGGTACCTTAGAGTATACTCCCCGCAGGGTCATTTCATTTCTTAAGGCTCAGCGAATGGTTGAGAAGGGGTGTGATGCGTATTTGACCTATATGAGAGATGTCAGTATTGATACCCCTACAGTTGAGTTAGTTCCAGTAGTGAGGGACTTCCCAGTTATGTTTCCAGCTGATCTTCCAGGCATGTTGCCCGACAGAGATATTGATTTTGGCATTGATTTGTTGCCGGGCACTCAGCCCATATCTATTCCTCCATATCGTATGGCTCCTCCTGAATTAAAGGAGTTGAAGGAGCAGTTGCAGTAGTTGCTTGATAAGGGCTTCATTCGGCCCAGTGTGTCACCCTGGGGTGCTCCGGTCTTATTTGTAAAGAAGAAGGATGGTTCTATGCGTATGTATATTCATTATCGGCAGTTGAACAAGGTTACAGTGAAGAACATGTATCCTTTGCCTCGCATTGATGATTCATTTGATTAGTTACAGGGTGCTAGGGTGTTTTCCAAGATTGACTTGCGTTCTGGCTATCATCAGTTGAAGATCCGGGAGCCGGATATCTCGAAGACTTCTTTCAGGACCAGATATGGTCATTATGAGTTTCTTGTCATGTCATTTGGGCTAACCAATGCCCCAGTAGCCTTTATGCATTTGATGCATAGTGTGTTCCGGCCTTATCTTGATTCCTTCATCATCGTGTTTATTGATGACATCCTGGTATATTCCCGGTCTCGGGAGGATCATGAGCAGCACCTGAGGGCCGTGCTTCAGACTTTGAGGGAGAAGAAATTGTATGCAAAATTTTCTAAGTGTGAATTCTGGCATGATTCAGTGACATTTTTGGGCCACATAGTGTCTTGTGATGGGATCAAGGTAGATCCTAAGAAGGTGGAGACAGTGCAAAGTTGTCCCAGACCGTCATCAGCTACGGAGATCCGCAGTTTCCTTGGTTTGGCGGGGTATTACCGTCGCGTTATGGAGGTATTTTCATCCATTGCAACACCTATGACCAGGCTGACCCAGAAGGGTGCTCCGTTCAGGTGGACCGAGGAGTGTGAACAGAGCTTTCAGAAGCTCGAGACAGCTTTGACTATAGCCCTAGTATTAGTATTGCCTATAGGTTCAGAGTCCTACACTGTCTATTGTGATGCCTCGAGGATTGGCCTTGGAGCGGTATTGATGTAGGACGGTAGGGTGATTGCCTACGCGTCTAGACAGTTGAAGGTGCATGAGAAGAATTATCTGGTTCATGATCTCGAGTTAGCATCTATTGTTCATGCCCTGAAGATCTGGCGCCATTATTTGTACGGTGTTTCTTGTGAGATTTACACTGATCACCGGAGTTTGCAGTACTTATCCAGGCATAAGGACCTTCATTTGCGTCAGCGGAGGTGGTTGGAGCTGCTTAAAGACTATGATATCACTATATTATACCACCCGAGGAAGGCCAATGTAGTGGCCGATGCCTTGAGTCGCTGGGTAGAGAGTTTGGAGAGCTTGGCATATCTTCCGGCAGCTGAGAGGCCCTTAGCCTTGGATGTTCAGGCCTTAGCCAGTCAATTCGTGAGATTGGATATTTCAGAGCCTAGCCGGGTATTAGCTTGTGTGGTTGCTCTGTTTTCTCTTTATGACCGTATCTGGGAGCGCCAGTATGACGATCCTCATCTTCTAGTTCTTTAGTACAGGGTTCGGCGAGGTGATGCCAGAGATGTGACTATTGGTGATGACGGTGTGATGAGGATGCAGGGCCGGATCGGTGTGTCCAATGTAGATGGGCTTCGGGAGTTGATTCTCGAGGAGGCCCACAGCTCGCGGTACTCCATTCATCCCGGTGCCGCAAAGATGTATCAGGATTTGAGACAGCACTACTGGTGGAGGAGGATGAAGAAGGATATAGTTGGGTTTGTGGCCAAGTGTCTCAACTGTCAGCAGGTCAAATATGAGCACCAGAGGCCAGGTGGATTACTTCAGAGGTTAGAGATCCTAAAGTGGAAGTGGGATCAGATCACCATGGACTTTGTGGTTGGACTTCCTCGGACTTTGAGAAAATTCAATGCTATTTGGGTGATCGTGGACCGGCTAACCAAGTCAGCCCATTTCATTCCAGTGTTGACTTCATACTCTTCAGAGAGATTGACTGAGATTTATATCAGAGAGATTGTCCGGCTTCATGGTATTCTAGTATCCATCATTTCAGACAAAGGTACACAGTTCACATCTCGATTTTGGAGAGCCGTACAGCAGGAGTTGGGTACTAGGGTGGAACTGAGCACAACCTTTCACCCTCAGACGGACGGGCAGTCCGAGCGAACAATTCAGATTCTTGAGGATATGCTTCATGCCTGTGTGATGGAGTTCGGAGGGTCATGGGACCGATACTTGCCACTTGTAGAGTTCGCTTACAAAAACAGTTATCAGTCCAGCATTCAGATGGCACCGTGTGAGGCTTTGTATGGTAGGCAGTGTCGGTCCCCTGTGGGATGGTTTGAGCCGGGCGAGGCCCGATTGTTGGGTACAGATTTGGTCCAGGATGCCCTGGATAAGGCAAAGGTGATTCAGGAGAGACTTCGCACAGCCCAGTCCAAGCAGAAGAGTTATGCGGACCGGAAGGTTCGTGACTTGCATTTATGGTTGGTGAGCGGGTCTTGCTTCGGGTATCGCCTATGAAGGGCGTCATGAGGTTCGGGAAGAAGGGCAAGCTGAGCCCGATGTTCATTGGTCCTTTTGAGATATTGCAGCGAGTTGGGGAGGTTGCTTATGAGCTTGCCTTGCCTCCCAACCTAGCAGGAGTTCACCCGGTATTCCACGTGTCTATGCTCCAGAAGTATCACGGTGATCCGACTCATGTATTGGATTTCAGCTCAGTCTAGTTGGACAAAGATCTATCTTATGTTGAGGAGCTAGTAGCCATTTTGGATAGGCAGGTCAAAAAGCTCAGGTCAAAGAATATTGCTTCAGTAAAGATACAGTGGAGGGGTCAGCCGGTCGAGGAGGCGACTTGGGAGATCGAGCAGGATATGCGCAGCCAGTACCCTCATCTTTTCAAAGTTATAGGTATGTCTTTACACTCGTTCGAGGACGAACGATTATTTTAAGAGGGGGAGGATGTAACGACCCGACCGGTCATTTTGAGAGTAATAGCCCTGATCCCCTATTAACAGCTTTCCCCAAATCTTTTTCTGCTATTGTGACTTGCCGGGATGATTAGTTTTGAGTTTCGGAGTGTTTTGGGGCACTTAGTCCCTAAATGAGAGCTTAAGCCTTAGGATTTGGACCGTAGTCAGAACTATGTGAAGACGACTCCAGAATGGAATTCCGTCGGTTCCGTTAGCTCCGTTAGGTGATTTTGGATTTAGGAGCATGTCCGGATTGTGTTTTGGAGGTTCGTAGCTCATTTAGGCTTGAAATGGCGAAAGTTGAATTTTTGGAGTTTTGAGCCGATAGTGGAAATTTTGATATCGGGGTTTTTTTCTGATTCCGGAAGTTGTAGTAGCTCCTTAATGTTGATTATGACTTGTACGCAAAATTTGAGGTCAATCGGACGTGATTTGATAGGTTTCGACATCAGTTGTAGAATTTTGAAGTTTCAAGTTTTTTAAGTTTGAATTGGAGGGTGATTCATGATTTTAGCGTTGTTTGATGGGATTTGAGAGCTCAACTAAGTTTGTATGGTGTTTTAGGATTGGTTGATATGTTTGGTCGAGGTCTCGGGGGCCTCGGGTGTGTTTTGGATGCTTAACGGGAAGAAATTTAGACTTAGGAAAATCTGGTGCCTTTGCTGGTTCTGGTGTTTCGCACCTGCGGAAAATAGACCGAAGGTTCGCGAGCCGCACATGTGAAGATGGAAGCACAGATGCGAGAAGTCGAGAGTTGGCCTGGGGTCGCAGGTGCGAGGGAGTTCCGCATCTGCGATGCCCGCAAATGCGCAAGGCTATTCGCAAATGCGCAAGATGCGCAGAAGCAGAAGGGATGTCCGCAGGCGCGAGCGCGCAGGTGCGGCCCTTTCGTCTCAGGTGCAAAGGCAGAGGGGGTAATTGAGTTGCGCAGATATGCACGTTTTCCGCATAAGCGCACCCGCAGGTGCGAGCCCAGGTTCCGCAGGTGCAAAAATACCTGGGCAGTGATTAAAATCGAAGGGCTTCGCGATTTTTATCATTTTTGGCTTTGCAAACTCCGGTTAGGGCGATATTTGAGAGCATTTTCGAGGCATTTCTTGAGGTAAGTTCCTTGTGCTTATTTTTTGTCAATAATCTTGACTTGCCATATATTTTCCCACCTAGTTAATGTGTATTTAAGGTGGAAATTGAAAGTTGGAGGCTAGGGATTTGAAAGTTTGAATTGTGGATTGGAGGACCATTTGGTGTCGGATTTTAGTAAATTTGATATGGTTAGACTCGTGAGTGAATGAGTTTTCTAGTTTCATAAATTTTGTCGGGTTTCGAGACGTGGGCCCGGGGGCCGAGTTTTAGCCAATTTCAGGTTTTGGCCTAATTTTGTAGTTTTTCTTGTGGGATTCATTCCATTAGCGCATATTGATGGTATTGTATTGTTTTGAATAGATTTGGGCCATTTGGAGTCGGATACTCGTGGCAAGAACGTGATATCGAGTTAATTTGAGCGGTTCGAGGTAAGTGGCTTGCCTAACCTTGTGTTGGGGATTTCCACCTTAGGATATCTTGATATTATTTGGTATGTGGGCGCCGTGTACGTGAGGTGACGAGTACGTATACGGGCTATTATTGCAAAAATACTGCTTAACCTTTTTAAATCATAAATTTCTTCTCTTATTAAGTTGTACTAATATGTTTAATTGTGTAGTTTAGACTAGAAAAGTATGCTTACGTGTTTTAACTGCCTAACTGACATTTTGTGCGTCATGTTTAGTTAAGTCCTTATTTGCCTTATCTGTGTCCAGTATAAACTGTATTACTCGATGTCATACCTGTCATTTCATCTTGCGTTGCATATTTAAATTAGGACTACAGGCGTATTCCGGGAGATCCCCATGTATTGCATATTTACTTTGGGACTACGGACGTATTTACGGGAGATCCCCTTGTACTGCATATTTACTTTGGGACTACGGACGTATTTCGGGAGATCCCCTTGTACTGCATATTTACTTTAGGACTACGGACGTATTCCGGTAGATCACCCAGCACTGTATATTTACTTTGAGACTACGGACGTATTCCGGGAGATCCCCCTGTACTGCATATTTATTTGAAACTACGGGACGGTATCACGAGAGATTTTCCACTGTGTTTACCTTGTCTTGAGCCGAGGGCTTCCTTAACTGTTAAATTTTCGAAAGTATCTTTAACTGTTTTACCGTAAATTCTACTTATATCTTTTACTGTCTAATTTATTATATTTACTCCGGTAGGGCCTTGACCTGACCTCGTCACTACTCGACCGAGGTTAGGCTTGACACTTACTAGGTACCATTATGGTGTACTCATGCCCTTCCCTGCAATTGTTTTCGTGTGCAGATCCAGGTACGAGCTATCAGCCTTGGGGTTAGTACGTGCTGCTGATTTTAGGAGACTTCAAGGTACTTCTACTTGCGTCCGCAGATCTTCGGAGTCTCCTTCTACTCCCTCGTCTAGAGACTTTCCTTATTATCTTCAGACTTTTGTATAGAGCTACATAGATTATAGCAGCTTGTGACTTAGTGATATTCCGGGTCTTGGGAAAACTATTTTGTATATGCCGAGTGGTGCTACTCTTGGCTATTTATAATATGTTGTTTATCTCTAAAATGTTGTGTTTTCTTTATGTTTTTCGCAATATTAGGCTTACCTAGTCGTAAAGACTAGGTGCCATCACGACCCCTTACGGAGGGATAATTTGGGTCGTGACACCCATGAACTAGGGACTGTGGAAGAGGAACACCTTCTTCGTGGTCAGACATGGCCAACACATGTGGTGTAGCAATTGTTGGTAGAAGAATGGATGAAGATGGAAGTAATGTAGCGGTTGCTGGTGTTGGTGAAGATGGAGATGAAGCTGATGGAGTTGCAGAGTGAGAAGCAGTTGCATCAAATGCAGTTCTGTTTGTTGGATGCTCGCCAACCAAAGACGGCAAGGGTCCTGTACTCCGCTTCGCAGTACCGGACACATCAATTGGGTCCCGAAAATGGGAGTTGACATTATCTACTAAATCAAATTCTCCCCAAAGTGCCGAGGCATCATCCTTGGTTAGTGTAACTCTCTTAACAGGTTGAGCATCCTGTTGAGATGATGAGGATCGTCGTCTTCTATGTAGAGAAGCTCTCTCATCACTAGCATCTTCATCATCATCGATCATCATGGTGTCTATGACCGGCTCGGAAGGAGGGCCATCCATCATCGCTACCAGAGATGACTCTGGGGCATCGGTCCTCGCCATTTTATTCTTTTCCCCGGCTGCAGATGAGCGTCTTCTCTTTGGTTGTTTGTCTTCCATCGGGGGACTCCGAAAAGAAGCATTTGCTCACGAAGCAGGCCCGATGCCACTTGTTCGAGTAAGCTCCTCCTGAAGCAGCCTCGCTGCATCAGCAGGATCAGCCAAGACATCCTCCTCGGGAACAACACCAGAGTCCGCGGGTAGACCTAATTTCATAGACAGGTTAGAAGAGATCAATCAAGTTCCTTACATGAAAAATTGAAACAAGATGAGTTTGAATTACCATGATTCTTGGCCTTCCACTCGTATTTAGGGGCCAATTCTTTCAACAAGCGAGTCTCGGGCGTCGTAACTTCCAAGATTTATTGCACCCACTGGTCCAAACCTTCAATCACTGGTGGGACCCTTCGAGTTGTTGAAATAAACGAAGTATGGAGAATCAATACGACCGTTAAAATTTTTTAGTAAAATAAAATACTAAACAAAGAGCTTACGAGTGCGGTTCCAAGCGGCCGGAAACGATGAAGCCAATGTTGGAATGATATCGTTGGTGGCAATTGCAATAAATCGTTTCATCCACCCACGGTCGTTGTCATCATCCATGCTCTACAATAAAGCATGGTGGCCACGCTTGCAAAGGTTTATCATTCCCCCGCTGAAGATTTTGGGAGAATAAAGATTCATCATGTGAGCTAAGGATAGCTCCTCTCCAGTTTCCTGGCATAAACGCCGAAGGCAAGCAACCGTCCTCCACACAGAAGGAATTACTTATGCCAAACACACCTGATAACGGAGGCAAAACTCCGCAATCACGGAGTCAAACTCTCCGCTCAAAGAAAATGCACCCAAAGATAAGGGATACGTGTAAACATATGTAAAACCCTCCTTGGGAAGGGTTACTCGCTCTGATAGATCAGGAGCAATAATTTCTAAGTCATGGCATGTCACGACCCAATTCTCTTATAGGCTGTGATGGCGCCCAGCGCCGCCGCTAGGCAAGCCAACAATGAAGTAACCCCGTAATTCCCCTTTTAACTTTTTACTAGATTTCCAAGTAATTAAACTTTCCTTAATTAAAAGACGTAAGAAACAACAGGTTTAAATAAGTAAAATGAAAGCAGCTGAGTGCGATCATAACCATAGTAATGATCCAAAAACCACAAGTCTACTAGTGCGTGCCAAGATCTGGTGTCACAAGTGTATGAGCACTAATAGATTATACAAAACTCTAGCTACTATCTGAAATAAAAATAGATAGAAAGAATGCAAAGGAGAGACTCTAGGTACTGCAGAACGGCTCAGGAAGCAGCTCACTACTAGGCCTCCGGGTAACGGGGAAGCGCGCCGGTGTGATCACCAGATGCACCTGCCTCATATCCTGCACGGTCAGTGCAGAAGTGTAGCGTGAGTACATAAACAAGATGTACTAAGTAAGTATCAAGTCTAACCTCAAAGAAGTAGTAACGAGGGGTCGACATCGACACTTACTATGGGCTAACAATAATAATACATAAATTCTAAATAAGCATGGGATGTGTAATAACAATAATAACTCATTAACAATCAGGAAAAAATAATTCTTTCACAATTAAATAAATTCCAAGTAAATTCCTGTTATTAATAATTGTAATCTCACAAGTAATAAAATAATATCAAGTATGATTAGGCTCCGAGTACAATTAAGCATGATTTATGCCACGATCGTATGGTCCGATCCAGAATAACGTGTACATTGCCGAGGGACGTGCGGCACGATCCATAGATACATCTATTCTACTGCCGAGGCGTTCAGCCCGCTCCACAGGAAATGAGAATATTTTATAAGCATTTGACTTAATCATTATTACAAGGCTAATACACAATGTAAAATAATTTCTATTGACAGTCAAGTAATCCGCTCTAAATTCAAGCAAGTGAAATTCGGTCTCTTACAATTCCTTTATCAAGTTCCAATATGATTTGGATAATTTAATTAACAGGACGGGCACAAACATTACAAGTATTTCATGATTTGGGGTCCTAAACTACCTAGACATAAGCATAATTAGTAGCTACGTAAGGACTCTCGTCACCTCATGCGTACGTAGCCACCACAATTAGAAGCAATTTTTAATTTAAATCACCTATGGGGTAGATTCTCTCTTACAAGGTTAGGCAAGAGACTTACCTCATCTCAAAACTCACTTTCCAGCCTCAAATTCACTCATAAGCTTCGATTCGGTGCCGAACAATCCGAAACTAGTGAAAATGTTATATAAATTAATTAATACATGCTCAAAAGGTCGTATCCTAACTATTAGAGTGATTACCCGACCCCAATTAAAAGATTCATAAAATACACCCCTGGGCCCACGTGCCCGGATTCCAGAAATTTTCAAAGATAAATGTTACCCATAACCTCACGAACTCAAATATATAATTTTCACTCAATTCCATAACCATTTTCGTGGTTAAATCCCATTTCTATCAAAACCTAAGTTTTTCATCTAAGCCCATAATTTCCACAATTTTACATGTTAAAATTTACCCATAATCTATATATTAAACTCATATTGGGTAGGAATTACTTACTTCAAAAGCTAAGTTGAAATCCCCCTCTTTAAAGCTCAAAAATCGCCCAAAAGTATAATAAATGAGCTCAAAATAGCCTAAGTCCCGATTTAAAATAAGACACTGCCCAACTGCCCCTTCTTCGCGAGTGCGTAAAGGGACACGCATTCACGAAGGCAAATGGCCCAGGCCCAGAAAATTTGGCCATCGCCAACGTGATCAGGGCCTCACGAACGCGGAGGCTTACCTGCCCTGCCCTATGTGAACGCGAAGAACAACGGTGCCACCCCTACCCTCGCTACTCGGGTCCTCCGCATTCACGAAGAAGGAAACTAGAACTGGAAAATCTGGTTTTTCTAACTTAGCTGCGGGTGGTTCGAAACACACCCGAGCTACTCGGGACCCCGTTCAAATGCACCAACAAATCCATAAACATAATACGGACCTGCTCGAACTCTCGAAATGCGTAAAATAATGACGAAACTAAGAATCGTACCCCAAAACGTAATTGCATCAATTTATGAACTTCAAGTTCCCAAATCGCTCCGAACGCGCCGAATAATACTTAGACTACTCGGAATGACACCAAATTTTGCGTTCAAGTCTTAAATAACCATACGAAACTATTCCCTAGCCCAGAATCCCAAACGAACCTTGATAACACTAAATCCTACTTCAAACCCAATTTAAAGAACTCTAAAACCTCCAATGTGCTAACTTTCACTATTAAGCGCCGAAATGCTCGCAGGTCATCCAAAACCCGATCTGAACATATGACCAAGTCCTAAATTATTATACGATCCTATTGGAACTATCAAATCCCGATTCCGAGGTCATTTACTCAAAATATTGACCAAAGTCAAACTTAGCCTTTTTAGGCCAAACCAAGGAATCAAGTATTACGATTTCAACCCGAACCTTTCCAAATCCCAAACTAATGATCCCCGCAAGTCATAAAATAATAAAAGCATATACGGGGAGT
The DNA here is from genome assembly GCF_000390325.3 of Nicotiana tomentosiformis. Taxonomy (NCBI): domain Eukaryota; kingdom Viridiplantae; phylum Streptophyta; class Magnoliopsida; order Solanales; family Solanaceae; genus Nicotiana; species Nicotiana tomentosiformis. Next base: position 123,335,200 of record NC_090823.1, read on the forward strand.
CTTATTTAGGGAAAAAGGAATCTAGAAAGTAAAACGACCGGTCGGGTCGTTACATGGCAGCAACAATCTTCATTCACAGCAGGAATGCTCGAAGGACGTATGGAAGAAGGATACCTGCTAACAGCCCATGTACGAGAATTAGCTGTAGGGAATTTATCTTCGAAGTCTTTTGTGGTAATAAGACTTCTAGGGATGATGGAGCCCACTGTTATAGGAGAAAAGTCCTTGGCTTTGTTTTTGCTTTTTGAGGAACCGGTACGTTTTGAGGAAGAAGCCATTATAGGAAAGGAAAGGACTTTCGTTTGAAGAGAATTAGAAAAAAGATGAAGAAATAATATGCAAGTTAGATGAAGGAAGTTTGAAAAGTTATAAAGTATAAGGGTAGAAGTTGATACATATAAGTAAAAGTTTTGGCGCCTAAATTCATAGCCAGGATTATCACGATAATCGGCAAAAGATATGCTGAATCATGGGAAAACGTGTATTCGAGGTATTAAATGCGGAGAGACATGCATCTAATCAACCGTCAGAAGCCTTCAGAGGGAATTATAGTAATTCCCGCCGAAAGAGTGTTTCTACCAACATCCCGGTAACAAAACGTTATGTCACCGAAAAGCAGGGGGACTATATATTTGGGTAAAATATGTTATGACATGTGGCCGTCCGAGAAAGAGACACGTGGAACCCAAGACAGGGGGATGACTTAAGACTGAAGACAATTGTTTCTTTTGTCACCGGAAAGAATAATGCTCATAAAGATGTGATAAATGCTCTTCTCCGGTAGCATTCAATAGAGAATATTCATAGTATTAAGAGCAGTTACCCGTTAGAAGGAATTTGATATTTATGTTCACCGTTACATCTTCATTAATGCCCCTCATAATTGACACTAAAGAAGGGCACGACCTTAGGACCTTCTTCATAGCTATAAATAGTGAGATGAGTTATCATTGTAAAGGGCACAGATTTTCTGGCAAACTTACACTATATTTTATACAATGCTTAATCCAATCTTATCTTCTGATTTCTCGATTCTTTTGTTGTTTTGCCCGGAAACCTTATTCCCGGAATTGTTGCTTCTGTTGTTTCGTCTATATCTTAAGGTTAAGTATTGCGTAACTTTTCAATTATTTATTTATTTCAGGATCAAATTAATTCACTTATCTAGAAACTACGTATAAATTCAACTGTACTATTTTACGGGTAAACATATATATAATTGAGGGCAAAACACCCGATTACATGGCACTCCCATTTAGCAGAAGATGCTTTTCTCAGCCTCTACGTTTTTTCGTCTTTCAAACCTAAAATTTCACCACCAAACAACACAATTCTTCGCACAATACAAACAGACCGATGCAAATAATACCTATCCCTCTCTTCAAACGAAGATTGTTAAGTGAGCGTCTCGACATAAGAATTGTAAAATTCCGAAAAACGTGAAATATATTTTGAAGTGAAAATGATATTTGAAATTAGAGTCATGTTTGGACATGAATACAATTTGGAGATATTTTGGAATTTTTGTGAGTGAGTTGAATTGTTAATTTTGAAAAATAGTTTTTTTTGAGTTTTTAAAAATTTTACAAAATTTTGAAATTCAACTTCAAATAAAATAAAATTTGAAATTTTCATAGACAAACATGAAAAAAGTAAAAATTTTCTTATGGCCCAACGGGCCTTAATCTCTCTTTTTTCCTTCACATGCACGTCCTTTTCTTCCCGAGACAATTCTGCGCTCGCTTTCCATACCATAACAACTAATCTCTAATATTTGAAAGATTAACTACTTCTGCGCATGGACTAAGGAAATATTGCTATTCCACTTCACAGATTCCGGTATATAATTCTTAAACTTCCACATTTATATATGCCTTATAGCCCGTTTGATCAAAGCTTCTAAAATCAACTTATTTTGAGAAGTATTTTTTCTTGAAAATGCTCTTTTCTAAAAGTACTTTTGATGAAAAATAGTTTGTGTTTGGCTAATTAATTGAAAAAAATACTTCTGAGCAGCAATTAGTGTTTGACAAGTTTTTAAAAAGTATTTTAAGCTTATTTTTCTCAAATTTGCTTTTTAAAAAAGTGCTTTTGCGGAGAAACTACTTTTCTTTGCTTCTCCAAAACTGTTTCTGCTTCTACTCAAAAATATATTTTTTTCCTTCTAAAAGCTTGGCCAGACACTTCAACTTTGGGGAAAAAGCACTTCTTTTGAAAAGAAAAAAATACTTTTAACCTTGAAAAAACTTGGTCAAACAGACTATTATTCTGATATATTTTTAGCATGTAAAATTTAAAACTCCCAAATCTAAAATTTATTGGTCTAGATTCAGCAAATATTTCTATTCGCTCCACAAATTTCGATATAAAATCATTTCATGCATATACTTCACCATATATTTATACCTTATTTGGATATATTTGCAGCATGTAAAATTTCACCCTCATCTAATTTTACAGGTATGGACAAACAAGGATTACAAGGGCAAAATGTCGTTAAAAGATTGAAGTACACTCCACAGATTCTTCACTACTAAAATTCTTTGCCTACTAAATAGCTAAAGGGTGTAAAAATTCTAAGGAACCTTTATAAGGTGTATTTATTTTGGAGTTCAAGACTTTTGGTTTGCTTCTTGTATGACCCAAAATATCGATCTAGTTTTTATACAACTACATTTATAGAGAAAAAGGATAATCTGAGTCAATATTAATACCCAAATGATAAATCTAGTGTGTTTATGAAGAGTACCAAGCAAATGTCGTTAGATAGTAATATCTTACAGTAATAATGAAGCAATAGTGATTTAAGAATGTAAAAGATAGCAATAAATAACAATAAATAGCATTTAAGTAAATAACGGAACAAGGTTCACCCGACAAGGGTGGGATTTTCCTCTGATTCTTCTAACAATGATGGATAATGATAAATACTTGAATATTCCGACTCTTCTTGGATCGGGAGAGAAAGATAGAAAAAGAAGTGTAAAGAAAAACTTTGTATGTATTCAACAAAGAGAGAATCTTCAGAAAATGTCACTGTTGTTCTTTACAAAAATCTCCCAATCCCCCTCCTAAAACTATAGCTCTTCTATTTATAAGGGTAGATGTGCCTCAAAACCCTAGATAGTATAAAAAAGGGGAATATTTGTGTTACACCCCATATTTTTGTACGTGAAAGTACGTCGTAAGTCAATTGATGTAAGCTTGAAAATGAGATCCTTTTTGAAAGTATATAAAGTGATTTAATAATATTACGTCCCATTTTCGTAAGCCTTTAAGAGCTATCATTCGGGGACAAATATTTTTAAGGGGACATGTTGTTATACCCCGTACTTCAAACGTCACTGTCATTATAGGATTATCTAATGTAAGCTCAAAAAGGACGAAATCCTTCTACAAGGATAATAAGGGTTTACTGAAATCTTAAATAAGTTAAGAGGAATATGAGACTTATTAATCATGATTTAAATGAGTTTAAAGTCATGATATGACTATATGATGTTTGGATATAAAATATAAAGTTTGGAAAAAATTCGGATTTAAGTTGTGGAAAAACCGACTAAAACTTTGCCTTGTAATGAAGCTTTATGAGAAATACATTTCGTACATTATATGAGGCCTTTTGGGGACATATTATATACCAAATTAAAGGTCTATGAGTCTAGTTTCCAACGCATTAAACCGTTTATTGATACGACATCGAAATAGAGAGATATCCGTATTTTCGCAAGACTACGCAAGCAGCTTGGTTGGGACCCACTTGAGACGACCTCCGACCTTACATTTTTTTAAAGGTGTTTCAGACTCATTTCGGGTCATTTCTAAACCAAATCTCATCTAACAGCTCTCAAAACCCTCCCTAACATATCCCAAGATCCCAAGAACCAAACTCAAGGAAAATCAACTCAAATCATCATCAAAGGTTAGCCTAAGTGAAGAAGAGAGTCTCTATGGTGTCGTGATGTGATTAAGGGTGGTTGTAAGATAAGGAAAGCTTTGGTTCGAGTTTTTTCAGATTCTTTAAGGTATTTATAACACCTTATTTCTTAGATTAATATTATATATGTTGGTTAAGTTATTGGATGAAGATTACAAAATAACACTTGAAATGGGAAGAGTTGTTATTATCTTTTGTTGGGTTATTTTAAGGCTATATATATATATATGTTGTTATGGCTGAAATTTCAAGTTGTATCTACTTCCTAAGGTATGTAAATCATGTTCTTAGTTATGCTTAAGGTTAATCATATGTTGTTTGAGTTAAAATCTTCAATATAGTAATTGACATGGCATAAGGAATCATTATTTATTTTTTTGGGCTGTGTTGAGGCTATATATATGATTGGTTATGGCTGGAAATTGTTATAAATGGTTTGATTATGTTGTGGCTATTGTTGTTAAGCTTATCTATATACTAATTCAGTGGATTAAAGAAGATAACATGAAAAACAAGAGGTTGCCGATAAAGTTAAGGTGCTAGGCGTATGGACTATTTTTGACGATTATTCTTATGATGTTTTGGAATGAAAATGGTATGGTAAGCATAAGTATGATGTTGTACAAGTTGTAGGCATATTCATGAAAAATAAATTAGATTAAATTATATTTTTTGTTAATTGTAAATCGAGTTTGCCGCTCAAAATAGTTGTTGAAGTAATCAGAGAGCTTATTGTGAATTATATTGTTGTTGTTTGGGATGTTTGGTGACTTTAAGTAACTTATGGGATGTAGTAAGAATAGGGGAGGTGCTGTCCGTTTTCTTGTAGGATATTGGTTTTGAAATATGAGAGTTACAATGCTTATATAATGACGGCGAAGTCGGGTTACTCATTGTAGACGTAAGAAGATCATATTGAGCTTGGTTGAAGATTGGAGAGAAGATTGCAAAGGTATGTTAAGGCTATCCCTTCTTTCCTTTTGGCATGATCCATATGATGCAATGAAATGAGCAAACACGCAACTTTCACAAATGATTCTATTCCTAGAAGTACTAGGGTTGCCTATGTTCTTGATTCCCTATGTGTCCTATTATTCTATCGTCTGTTCATGGGTCTCAGAAAATACATAAGTTGATAAAGTTTATTTTATGATATTAACCGAAGACATATTGATCTTATGACATTCCGAGAGATCTTACTGACTTACTTCATTATGCATTGCATTCATTTATACATATAAATTGACCCATGACAAGATGGCGTTATATACACGTATATTATATGTATATGGGATATGAAAAAAGGTTATGGCGTTATATGCACACCACCACCTGATCAACTGGTATACATTGATGATTTTGCCCACAGTGGCTGAGATGATATAATGGGATGCCCTCGGAGGCTTTGATGATATTATGTACGCATTTACCTATGCATGGTATGATATTTATACACACATGCATGACATTATAAATTTTTCATGATTCAAAGAGCTATTCAGAATTACAGGTTGAGTTCTTTACTCCATATTTCTTTCATGTCTTTTATATACTACTGTCATGCTTTACATACTCGATACTTTATTTGTACTGACGTCCCTTTTGCTTGGGGACGCTGTGTTTCATGCCCGCAGGTCCTGATAGACAGGTTGAGAGTTGTCCTAGTAGGTTATCAGCTCAACGGAAGGTGTTTGTGCACTTCACTTGCTCTGGAGTTGCCTATTTGGTCAGTATGATTTAGACATGTATTGATTAGTATGGCGGGGCTCTATCCCAACCTTTATGACATTTATGTACTCTTAGAGACTTGTAGACAGATGTCATGTATATGGATACTTGTATAGCCTTGTCGGCCTATGTTTTGAGTATACAAATGATCATGTCGGCCTTATAGGCCCATATGTCACGGGTATAAGTTTGTATTACATGTTGGGTCGTCCTATGTCGAGTATTTCATTTTGTTTTATTCTGGTTATCTCATGACGCCCCTTCTGGCCCATTTACCCATGGTTGTATGATAAGAAAGATATGTTACATTAGTACTCGGTTGAGTAAGGCACCGAGTTCCTGTCGCGGCCCATCGGTTTGGGTCGTGACAAAAGTGGTATCAGAGCAGTTCTGTCCTAGGAAGTTTACAAGTCGTGTCTAGTAGAGTCTTATTTATGAGTGTGTTGTGCACCACACTTATAAGCATGAGGCTACATGGCATTTAGGATTGTCACTCTTTCTTCTTACTCTAGATAGTGTGGTAGATCTCAGTTGTAAGAATTCAAACTCCTAAATTTTATTTTATTCGTAATACAACGATACCTACATCCAGAAAGACAGTTGGTAAGAGATTAAATATGGCTGTGGAAGAGTTGAGTAAGGGGAACTCGATTTTGCATCATGCTTATGATGAGTAAATGTGAGATATTCAGCATATCATGTGTGTACTAAGATGTGTAAGCTTCTTGATAAGGAGCCCTAAGGAAAGAATATCTATCCAACCATATGGTAAAAATAAATAAGAGAATTAGAAGGTAGATACAAGTTTCGGCAAGTAGAAGAAGCAAGATGAAGAAGGGCACGAGGTACCTAGTTAATAAAGATTATAAGTATATGCAATACAGACAGAGAAAACCAAGCATTATGAGTTACTTTCAACAGTAACAGAGATATATACAATTGACCATACCCGTCTTAATTATGCCCTATAGGAGCCAGCAGATATAGTTTAAGAGAACGATAGGATATCAGGATTGTTATCATTAGCTAATATTTTCGAAGATAATGCAAATGTGGTAATAGATCTCCTTGTGAGATACCCAGATGGTGAACTCTAGAATAGTACAGTCAGATATGAATACTAAAATGTTCAGAAATTTCAGAAGATAGGTAGTGGAATCCTAGAAGGAATAAATATTTACCTTTGTATGGATCCCGCCTGTAGTAAAGAGAGAATGTTAGGCGACCCGAAGAGCCAGCGGATAGATCAAGGGGAGCTAAAAGTGAAAGAATATTTTGTTGAAGTTTTCAGAATAAAGTGATAGACAAAAATATTAGCAGGAGAATAAGAAGAGAGTAAATGAAGCATCAAGAGTAAGATGTCATAAATGGATGATAACGGCAAATCAAAATATGACACGATGACAAAGTCTATAGTCAAGTGAAGGAAAAGACAAGAGCAGACATGCCTTGAAACAATAGAAGAGTATAAGCCATAAAGTCATATTCTCATTTCGAGAAATGAGTTGGTGACTCTAATGTGATTACCAGAAGGAAAAGTTAGACCCTCCGGAGTAATAAAAATCGGTATGGGCTAGTGAATAAGATACACTGAACATGAATTAGGGACCGAAGAATTTTTATAATAGTCGGTATCGTGAGAATTTCAGAGATAGCATTTCGACAATATTATAATGGACAACAAAATAATAACCTTTAAAGTTCATTCAGGAAGACGCTTCCCAAAAGCCAGCACGGTGAGCAGAGTTAAGCTTAAGGGACTAAGTGTGTCAGTTACACAAAGTGTCACCCTTGTGCGTAAGAAATTCAATTATCCCTGGTATAGAAGGGTTACCTCAAGGCGAGTAAGATGTCAGTGAAGATATGGAAAAAAAATGCCAAAGATGAAGAGGTAACTATGGAATAGTAAAGGAAGAATGCGGTAAAAAGGTGAAAGGAATGAGATTGCATTTATTCAGATCCTATAGATATGATATGACTCTAGAACATTATGCAAGCATGATGCTAGGGAGAAGCAGTAAGGGTTCCGCACCCGATGATATTGATAAATAAGTGGGAATGAACACTTGATACATAAGGAGCTCATACGAGAGGTAAGTTAAGACAAAGGACATAACCCAAGAGGGCTTATGCGGAATGTAGATATGAGAATGGACCAACGAGTAGTCTATAGTTGATTCAGGAAGAGCCTAGTTATGGCTAGACAAGAGGTCATAAACAAATCAACAGATTATGCAAAATAGACATAGTGAAACCCAACATAAGGAATTTAATCTTGCAAATATGATGACATCGTGATCCTTGAGAAATATTTAGATAGGAGTTAGGGTTGTTAAAGGTACTGTATAAATGTTACAAAAAAATAGACGGCACCACTGAGAAAACAGTCAACAATTTTAGTTCAGAAGCAACCCTACAAGCACAAGGGAGCAGAGGTAAATAACTAAGGATAATTATAGGTGAGTAAGAACATCAAAAATTCTTTCGGGTATACGATGTAATAAGATCGCAGATTTATATGAGTCAAAGGGTCTCCCTTAAGTACTACAAAGAAAGACTAGCTGAGAAAATAAGGAAGACGACTTCAACTTAAGCATAGTGACATAAAGAAGAAATGGTCTTGTAACAACAATCTCACTACAACATTGTATGTACTCCATAAGAAAGTGGCACCTATCATGGCTAATGAACGGGAAGAAGAAATAAAATCAAAAGGTGATATTTGAGATCATATGAGTTACAGGAAATTCCAGTATTCGTGGGCAATGATATAAGCCTTGTATTCATGCAACAAGTGGCAGAACGACCAGGAAAAGTAATTGCTACATTTAAAGGTAACTGAGAAGGCACGAAAGGAAATCTATGGTGCTAGCAAGTTAAAGAAAGGTTGTGAGTAGTATGAATAGATATGTGTAGGTCGCAAGCTAAAGTACCGTAGAACAATAAGGGTTTAGGTAGATAAGAGTAAGGACAAGTAAAGATGAGTGAGAAGGTGACAAGAATAGGTAAGGCCTGTGATTAAGCCCATCAAAATAAGAGAGCTGATGGTTTCCGTAAGTTATAGAAATCTCAGTATAGCTTGAATTGACTTGAAGGAGTCTAAGACTAGCAGCAATTAAAAGAGATGAAATGCTGCCCTAGTAGTAGAATAAGAGTGTAATGGTGATAGATAAGAGGACGACGTTTAAGCTTTTGAATGAGTAATGATTTTAAGAAAAGGGATTTCATGAATTGCATGGGATTAGAATACCCATATAAGATGAATCACGTAGGGATGCTATGAAATACTGTTATTAAAGTATAGTATCACCCCTAGGTGGATCAAGAAAATCACTTCAGATGTTCCCCGATGAGACGTGAGCCCTAGTGATAATGTATTACATAAGAGGTCTCAAGTTATCAGTGGTAGATATAGATCAACATTAAGGTGAATCAACATAAGTTGTCACGACCCGGAATTCCCACCGTCGGGACCGTGATGGCGCCTAACATTTCACTTGCTAGGCAAGCCAACGTTAGAGAATCATTAAATCAATCCTTATTCCATTCAGTAAATAATAGCGAATTAGCTAAGATGAAATATAGTGAGTGCGGAATAATATAAAAACTGCATTAATTACTATCACCCGGATCTGGAGTCACAATTCACGAACTTCTAAGATTTTACTAAAAGTAAATGCTTGAAGGAAATACAACTATTTTCGATACAAATGAAACAGTAAAGGAAATACATAGAAGGGGATGCCAGGGCCTGCGGACATCAACAAGACTACCTTGGGTCTCCAAACGGATCAAGCCAGCAGCTAGACACAGGGTCAACTCGGTCCGGTACAAAAATCTGCACAGAAAGTGCATAGTGCAGTATCAGTACAACCGGCCCCATGTACTGGTAAGTGTCGAGTCTAACCTCGGTGAAGTAGTGACGAGGCTAGCACAAGACACCTACAAATAAACCTGTCCACTATATCAATATATACAACCATAACAACAATTAAAGAAGCAAGGCAAGAAATATTGGGAAGGGTACATGCTGAGGGGGTTACATGACAAGGAATCACAACAGGAATGAGAACATGATCAATCGATATATCTTTAACAGAAAGAAACAAGTAAACACAGTAAAGAAAAGTGCACGACATCACTCTTCGTGCTTTTACTCTCAACCTCACCATACGAAATAATAGAAACGGAATGATATCATCCTTCGTGCATTGACTCTCTCTCTCATAACATGGCACGACATCACTCTTCGTGCTTTAACACTCCCCCTCACCAAGACAATGAATAATAACAACAGGGAGATAGAAATATCAAGATCAAGTCTTACTTCAACATCTAATTCCACATTACTAACCTCAACTTTGAGTCAATACTCAATCAATACCAATTTCTGTAAAACATAATAAGAGTGGTTCAACATAACGAATAGCTAGTCTAATCATGAACAATATGATCAAGGAATACCATGATTACAATAATAAGACTCACTCGCATGTTATAACTCGACAATAATGCATAGGTACTTGTCACCTCACCTATACGTTGTACTCAACATACAAACACATAGCAAATAAGTGAATAATGCCTAATCCCTCAAGCCAAGGTTAACCAAACACTTACCTCGCTCCGAAGGCCACTCAATACTCAATCACAGCTTTTCCTCTAGAATCCACCTCCAAACCACTCGTATCTATTCAAAAACGACTCAATAATATCAAATATTGCTAAAGGAATCAATTACATTGCATAAATTTAGATTTCCCAAACTTTCCCCCAAAAAGTCAAAAACCGACCTCGGGCCCGCTTGGTCAAAACCCGAGGTTCGGACCAAAATTCATTTATCCATTCACCCCGAGCCCGGATATATAATTGATTTTGAAATCCTACCTCAATTTGAGGTCTAAATCCTCAAATTTTTAAATCCCTAGTTTCTACCCAAAACTCCCCAACTCCAACCATGAAAACCTTAGATTTTGGGTTAAAGATTCATAAAATGTAATGGGAAATTGAAAGAATATGGTTTAGAATCACTTACCAAAACTTTGGAGAAGAAAATGTCTTTTGAAAATCGCCTCTAGGCCGTCTAGCTTTTGAAAATGTGAAAGAATAGCTTACGTCCCGTTTTGGGACTGTTTTATGAACTGGACGACAGTGTTCATCGCGTTCGCGAGCACACTGTCGCGTTCGCGAAGAGCTGCCATGCCAGGCTTACGCGATCGCAAAACCCTCACCGCATTCACGAAGGCTATGCCCCCTGTCCTTCGTGTTCGCGAGCCCGTGCTCGCGTTCACATAGAAGGAAAGTCTGACCCCTCCCCCATGTCCCAAATACTACGCGTTCGCGATGAGCCGGTCGCGTTCGCGAAGGGTAAAGCCCCCATCACTCCGCGTTCGCGACCAGGCCTTCGCATTCGTGAAGAGGAAAACCTCACCCTGACCAGCTTACCCTTCGCGTTCGCGAGAGTATCTTCACGAACGCGAAGAAGAACACACCAGAACAGCTGCTGCAGCAAAAATACCAGATTTTCTAAGTCCAAACATCCCGTAGCCTATCCGAAACTCACCCGAGCCCTCGGGGCTTCAAACCAAGCATGCACATAAGTCCTAAAACATCATACGAACTTGTTCGCACGATCAAATCGCCAATATAACACCTAAAACTACGAATTGAACACCAAATCGAATGAAATTTTCAAGAAAGCTTTAAAATTTTTATTTTCACAACTGGACATCCGAATCACGTCAAACCAACTCCGTTTCTCACCAAATTTCACAGACAAGTCTTAAATATTATAATGAACATGTACCGAGCTCCAGAACCAAAATACGGACCTGATATCCACAAGGCCAAACATAAAACAAATTCTTAAATCCATTAGATTTTCAGTCTTTCAATTTTTCAACAAAAATTCATATCTCGAGCTAGGGGCCTCGGAATTTGATTCCGGGTATTCGCTCAAGTCCCAAATTATGATACGGACCTACCGGGACTGTCAAAAAATGGATCCGGGTCCATTTGCTAAAAATAGTGACCGAAGTCAACTTAAATTGATTTTTAAGGCAAAACAAATCTCTTTTTATAAGCTTTTAACATATAAGCCTTCCAGAAGAACACTCGGACTGCGCATGCAAATCGAGGAAGGCTAAGATGGGGTTTTGAGACCATGAAACACAGAATTAGGTTCTAAAATATAGGATGGCCTATCGGGTCATCACATTCTCCACCTCTAAAATAATCATTCGTCCTCGAACGGACATAGAAAAGTACCTGGGCTGGTGAAAAGATGTGGATATCTACTCCGCATGTCCGACTCGGACTCCCAAGTAGCTGCCTCGATGGGCTGACCTCTCCACTGCACTCAAACTGAAGGATAAATATTTGATCTCAACTGGCGAACCTACGAGGCTAGAATGGCCACCGTCTCCTCCTCGTAAGTCAAATCCTTGTCCAACTGGAGATAGCTGAAATTTTTAACACATGGGACAGATCGTCGTGACAATTTAGAAGCATGAACACATGGAACATCGGATGAACTGATCATAACCCGGTGGAAACACAAGCCTGTAAGACACCTCTCTCACTCTCTCCAGAATCTCAAAAGATCCGATATACCTAGGGCTTAACTTGCCCTTCTTTCCGAACCTCATTACATCCTTCATGGGTGATACCCGAAGAAATACTCTCTCCCCGACCATGAATGTAACATCACGAACTCTACGGTTGGCATAACTCTTCTGCCTAGACTGAGCTATGCGAAGTCTATCCTGAATAATCTTGACCTTGTCCAAGGCATCCTGTACCAAATCTGTACCCAATAGCTGAGCCTCCCCCGGCTCAAACCATCCGACCGGCGATAGACACCGTATTCCATATAGTGCCTCGTAGGGAGCCATCTGAATGCTCGACTAGTAGCTGTTGTTGTAGGCGAACTCTGCAAGGGGCAAGAATTGATCCCACGATCCTCCGAAGTCTATGACACATGCCCAGAGCATATCCGCCAAGATCTGAATAGTGCGCTCGGACTCTCCGTCTGTCTGAGGATGAAACACTATGCTCAACTCAACCCGCGTGCCCAACTCACGTTGTACTACTCTCTTGAAGTGTGAGGTGAACTGCGTGCCTCGGTCAGATATGATAGACACGAGCACACCGTGAAGACGGATGACCTCACAGATATAAATCTCGGCCAACCGCTCTGAAAAATATGAAACTACAATAGGAATGAAGTACGCTGACTTAGTCAGCCTATCCACAATGACCCAAATGGCATCGAACTTCCTCTGAGTCTGTGGGAGTCCAACAACGAAATCCATAGTGATACGCTCCCACTTCCACTCAGGAATCGCTATCTTCTGAAGCAAACCACCAAGTCTCTGATGCTCGTACTTTACTTGCTGACAATTTAGACACCGAGCTACATAAGAAACTGTATCCTTCTTTATTCTCCTCCACCAATAATGTTGCCGCAAGTCCTGATAGATCTTGGCGGTACACTGATGGATAGAATACCGATAAATGTGGGCCTCCTCAAGAATCAACTCACGAAGTCCATCCGCATTAGGCACACAAATAATACTGCTTCCTTAAAATTCCATCATCTCCAACAGTAACCTGCTTGGCATCACCGTGTCGCACCGTGTCCCTAAGGATAAGCAAATGAGGGTCATCATACTGCCGCTCCCTGATGCACTCAAACAACGAAGACCGAGCGACGGTACAAACTAGAACACGACTGGGCTCAGAAACATCTAACCTCACGAACTGATTGGCCAAAGCTTGAATATCTAGTGCAAGCGGTCTCTCACTAATTGGAATATATGCAAGGCTACCCACACTAGCTTTCTACTCAAAGCATCGGCTACCACATTGGCCTTCTCGGGATGATACAATATGGTGATATCATAGTCTTTCAATAGCTCCAACCACCTCCTCTGCCTCAAATTGAGCTCCTTCTGCTTGAACAAATACTGCAAGCTCCGATGATCCGTGAATACCTCATATGGCACGCCGTAAATATAGTGCCTCCAAATCTTTAGCGCATGAACAATGGCTGCCAACTCTAAGTCATGGACATGGTAATTCTTCTCGTGAACCTTCAACTATCGCAAAGCATATGCAATAACCTTGCCACCCTGCATCAATACGGCACCCAGACCAATACGAGATGTGTCACAATATACTATATAGGATCTTGAACCTGAGGGTAACATTAATACCGGTGCCGTAGTCAAAGTAGTCTTGAGCTTCTGAAAGCTCTCCTCACACTCGTCCGATCATCTGAACGGGGCAACCTTATAGGTTAACCTGGTCAACGGGGCTGCTATAGATGAGAACCCCTCCATAACCGACGGTAATAACCCGCCAATCCCAAGAAACTACGAATTTCTGTAGGTGATGTGGGTCTCGAATAGTTCTGAACTGCCTCAATCTTCTTACGATCTACCTAAATTCCCTCTGCTGATATAACGTGACCCAAGAAAGCAACTGGACTCAACCAAAACTTGCATTTTGAGAACTTAGCATATAACTAGTTGTCTCTCAGAGTCTGAAGAACGATCTGAAGATGCTGCTCATGCTCCTCTCGGCTGCGGGAGTAGATCAAGATATCATCAATAAACACAATCACTAAGGAATCCAAGTAAGGCTTGAACACCTGGTTCATCAAATCCATAAATGTTGCTGGGGTATTTGTCAGCCCAAATGACATCACTAGAAACTCATAATGCCCATACCAAGTCCGAAAAGCCGTCTTAGGGACATCGGATGCCCTAATCCTCAACTGATGGTAGCCAGATCGCAAATCAATCTTCGAAAATACCTTGGCACCCTGAAGGTGATCAAATAAATCATCAATCCTTGGCAATGGATATTTGTTCTTGATTGTGACCTTGTTCAACTACCGATAATATATACACATCCTCATCGATCCATCTTTCTTCTTCACAAACAACACAGGTGCACCCCAGGGAGAGACAATATGTCTAATGAAGCCCTTATCAAGCAGATCTTGCAACTGTTCCTTTAATTCTTTCAACTCTAGCGGGGCCATGCGGTATGGCAGAATGGAAATGGGCTGAGTGCCCGGAGCCAAATCAATGCGGAAATCAATATCTCTGACGGGTGGCATCCCCGGCAAGTCTGCAGGAAACACCTCTGAAAACTCACGAATAGCCAGTATTGAATCCATGGAAGGAACCTCCATACTAGATTTACGGACATAAGCCAAATAAGCTAGACACCCCTTCTCGACCATATGATGAGCCTTTATATAAGAGATAACCCTGCTGGTAGAATGGCCAGGAGTCCCTCTCCACTCTAATCGAGGCAACCCCGACAAGGCTAAGGTCACCATCTTAGCATGACAATCTAATATAGCATGATAAGGTGACAACCAATCCATACCTAGACTGACATCAAAATCAACCATGTCAAGAAGTAGAAGATCTACACAAGTCTTAAGGCTCTCAATGGTGACCACACACGAACGATAAACACGATCTACAATAATAGCATCTCCCAATGGTGTGGACACATACACAGGAGCACTCAAAGAATCACGAGGCACGACCAAATAGGAAGCAAAGTAGGATGACACATAAGAGTAAGTAGATCCCGGATCAAATAGAACTGAAGCATCCCTACTGCAAACTGAAACAATACCTGTAATAACGACATCAGATGACTCAGCCTCAGGCCTGGCTGGAAAAGCATAATACTGGGGCTGGGCCCTACCACCCTGAACTACGTCCCTGGGACGGCCTCTAGTTGGCTGGTCTCCACCTCTAGCAGTCTGGCCCCTACCTCTAGCTCCCTGACCCCTGCCTCTGGCTGGCTGAGTAGGTGGTGCAACAACTGGTGCCGGAACCATGGCACGAGAACCCTAATGTTGTGAGCTACCCGATGTCCGAGGGCAAAATCTAGCAATGTGCCTCGGATCACCACAAGTATAACAAGACCTCGGCTGCTGTGCTGCTGGCGATGAAATTGACCCTGTCGACCTGAGTAACCACCCTGAAAACTTTGGAGCGGAGGTGCACTAATAGGGGCTGGTGGAGCACTATAGGCTAGCTGGTCGGAATAATGCATTTGAGAGACACGACCACCTGAGGCATCATGGGATGCCTGGAGTGCTGAATGAAATGGCCTGGGAGGATGGCCTCTGCCATAAGTACCCCGGCTTCCAGATGAGGCTTCACTGAATCCACCGGAGTGACGAGGCCTCTTGTCAGACCCCTGACCACTCCCCTGAGCTAAAACCATCTCGACTCGCCTAGCAACATTAGCAGCTGCCTGAAAAGAAATCTCACTCCCAATCTCCTTAGCCATCTGCAATCTAATAGCATGAGCAAGTCCATCAATAAACCTCCTCACCCCCTCTCTCTCGGTAGGAAGTAGAATAAGAGCATGATGGGGCCAAATCCACAAAACGGGTCTCATACTGAGTAACAGTCATACTGCCTTGCTGGAGACGCTCGAACTGACAGGCATGCTCCTCTCTCAATGTGATAGGGAGAAACTTCTCTAGGAAGAGTTGAGAAAACTTATCCCAAGTAAGAGCAGGCGACCCAGCAGGTCTGGTCAACAAATAATCTCTCCACCATTTCTTAGCGGAAACAATCATCTGAAATGCAGATGTCATGCCATTCCTTACCATTTTTAGTTCAACAATCTTCCTACACCCCTTTGATAACACATGCATGTAAAATAAACAACTCTTATGCCCAAAAATTATCTTGCTAATTACCGATTTTCAGAAAAAATCGAAATTAGGGGTTAGGGTGTAGAATCTTACCTCTAGGATAAAGACCTTGTGAGGTTTCCTTCTTAATCTTCTAAGATCTGAGCAAGAATTGAAGAACAATTATTGAGGAACACCTTCTCACTCTAGGACACTCTCTCTCACTCTAAAATGTCAGATTTTTTGTCAAAAATGGTCCATTACGTCTATTTAATGAAGTAGTGTCGGGTTGTAAAAACCCAAAAATGAAGCTCCGGAATAGGGTCCGCATAATGAATGTGCGGTCCACAGAACAGGCCATATATGTGGTCTCTAGAACTGGGCATGACTGACTCGGTCTGCGGTCATTATGCAGCCTGCAGACCTGACCTCCAAAATGGCCCATCCCTGCCTCACTCTGCCTTACTCTGCGACCATTATGTGGTCCGCAGAGTGATTCTGCTGTCATGACCCAACTGGAGGGTCATGACTAGCACCCGGGCCATACTTGCCGAGCACCAACGTACATTTTATCTAACCTTCCTTATTATCTTTAAGGGCCGACAAGACCAATATAAATGGTAGACATGGATCATGAACATCCAACAATGAAAGATAATGTAATGAACATACGTAACATGGGACGACAAGACTGTCAAGAAACTATATATAAGGTACGAGCTACCATGGTGCCATGAAAGACTATACAACAAAAATCAGCCGACAAGGCATTCCAAACCATACATGAGTCGACACCTGTCTATGAGCCTCTAAAAGAACATAAGTGCTACAACATTGCCGGAACAGGGCCCCGACATACCCATAATGTCTATAACAAAAATGCATACCAAGACCACGGCAAGTCCGGAGAAGGGATCTCGCCAATAACCGCTGAACTGGACAGCCTACTGTGGTGGGGGAGCTACGTCTACCTGTCTATCAGGACCTGCAGCACGACATGCAGCGTCCACAAATAAAAAGGACGTCAGTACGAATAAAGTACTGAGTATGTGAGGCAAGAAAGCATAAGTAAGAACAGTAATGTAAACAGGGATAGAGAATATACAACCTGTGACATCTGGGTACCTCTGAGGGCTACTGACATGAAATACATGATACATACATATATATATACATAAACTTTTAAAACATACGCCTTTGTGGGCATCATCATCATCATATCGTACCCGGCCGTAATAGGCTCGGTAAAACGTACCCGACCATCATAGGGCTCGGTAGAATCGTACCCGGCCACGTGGAGCTCGGTAAAACCCAACTGATCAGTGGTTGCACAATAGGTGCCATACCCGGCCGACTATAGTGCAGCTCGGTAGAGTAAAATAGATACATATATATGATGCATGCTGGACTCATTGGAATCACATTTTGAACCTTTCGGAGTGACGTAAGGTCGGTATCCTTCGTACACGTTATTAGGATTAACTCTTCATCAAGAATCTTATAAGAATCAGGAACTACCAACAACATTGATAATATAAGAATAAGAGAAGTAACATCAATATCAATCGTTTCATAAGAAGGGCAGCAATGTAAGTACTGCTAGCTTCTAAGAGTAGAGTATCTTTGGGAGCTTGTTCATTACATTATGTACAATCAGAGTCATGAAAAAGAATGAAGGGGATAGCCTCACATACCTTGTATATACTGCCCAACCTCAAGCTATGCAAATGTCACGACTCCTTAGTCTACAATAAGAGAAATGACACTATCATTATCGTTTAAGCGTCGTAACTATTATGTATCGACCGCAACCTATTTTACGATGAAACGGACAGCACCTCCCCTATTTATATGACTTCCCACAAGTCAATACAATCACCAAACAGCCCAAACAACATCATTAATAATCATATTGAGCCTCCAAAATAGTCCACCAACTAACAACATTACTACCAAGCCTTTCGATATATATTTCACAAGTTCTAGCATCAACGACTTAGCCACAACTTGGATAATCTTAAATATATATAGAGTAAGAGGTTCCTTACCTTTAAACAGAAAGAACAACTCCAATTTGACCTTAATTTTCCACGAAATATCCCTTCAATTCTGCCACAAGAACAAGGAAGCGAAACTAGCAATTAATTCGGGTTTTTCGGCACTAGAATTACTTTAGAAGACTTGAAATCACTTAGGGTTGATATTAAAAACTTGAAGGTGTATTTACAGAACATAAAACACTTAAAACAACCTCCCACACGAGCTGGAACAACACAAAAATCAGCAACAACAAGAAGAACAAGAAACTTACTAGCGCCACGGGATTCCCGACATTTGATTTGTGTTGTTTGCCCTTTGTTTGGGTCTTGGATCATGAGAGAACCTTGAGAGACTGTTTTTAGGGTTATAAAGTCTGAATATACTGAAACATAATAACTTAAAACGGGGTTGAGGTATCTTATATATGTCCATATGTCTTAAACCGCCTTTGTGGGCCCCATAGAGAGCAGCTTGGCGCACTCTCGCGAAAACGCGAATATCTCTCTATTCCGAGATTGTATCGACGAACGGTTTAATGCGTTGGAAACTAGACTCATAGATCTTCAATTTGATAGGTAGATCACCCCATAATTCCAAGCACATTGGGATAAAAATGCAGTAACATTTGACCTAAAGTTTAAGTAAAATTATAAACCTAAGTTGCGACAACTTTTATCGACTTTTGTTTCATAACTCGCTTGACTTCAAGACTTATGATACGGATATTATATGATTCAAATACATTAAAACAAGACCTCTTGGGATAGTTAATCACCTCTAGTGTTACTCGAAAATACGGGTTACAACATCCTTGATTCGTTTAACTTCTAATACTTGTTAACCACTCTTATACACCCTTGTATCGTTTAAGACCAATAGGATTAACTTATTATCATCTCAAATATAATCTCTTCTTGGATTTACGTCGACTAACTTATGGCGTGATCTATGGTATGCGAATTTGGGTTGTAACACCCTCTCCCCCTTAGGAACATTCGTCCTCGAATGTAAGGGTTTATGGGGTGTCTAACTCATCGTGGATTCCGACGGAGATTTCCGGCTGAGTTTCCCCCATAAAATGGACACTAGCCAAACTTGCAAGCAGTTAAACCCAACCTATGGCCTTACAAGACTATACAAAGCATTATGGATATGTACATTATCTGCATATCACCATTTTGTATTAAAAAAAAGAGTATTCACAAGCTATTGCTTACCTCATAGAGCCGTTTCACCTTATAATGCGTCCTTCTTTCCCCCGGCATCCTCGTTATCTTCACTCTGGAATAGGTAAGGGTATTTAGACTTCATCTCCTCTTCTGCTTCCCATGTCATTTCTTCTATATTCTTGTTCCTCCATAATACTTTCACGGAAGCTACATCCTTTGTTCTCAGCTTGCGGACTTGTCGATCTAATATAGCCACTGGCACTTCATCATATGATAGATCCTTTGTAACTTGTACATCTTTGATAGGGACAACCCGAGAAGGGTCTCCAATACATTTCCTCAACATAGATACATGGAATATCGGGTGGACAAATTCCAATTCAGATGGCAATTCTAACTCGTAAGCAACCTGTCCAATTCGTCGAAGAATTTTGTACGGCCCAATATACCGCAGACTCAACTTACCCTTCTTCCCAAAACGCATAACACCCTTCATCGGCGAGATCTTCAGGAAAACCCAATCACCAACCTCAAATTCCAGATCACGACGTCGGACATCGGAATAAAACTTTTGCCTGCTTTGTGCCGTCCTCAGTCGCTCTTGTATCACTTTCACCTTCTCAATGGCTTGGTGAATCAAATCTGGCCCATATAATTCTGTCTCACCGACTTCGAACCATCCAACTGGTGATCTACATCTCCTCCCGTACAGTGCCTCATACGGGGCCATTTTAATACTGGAATGGTAGCTATTATTGTAGGCAAATTCTATAAGTGCCAGATGGTCATCCCAATTCCCCTTGAAATCTAGAACACATGCTCGTAGCATATCTTCAAGCATCTGGATGGTACGTTCAGCCTGTCCGTCAGTCTGCGGATGGAATGCAGTGCTGAGATTTACTTGTGTGCCTAAACCCTTCTGAAAAGACCTCCAAAAGTTAGTCGTAAATTGAGCTCCTCGGTCTGATATAATAGATACCGGCACACCATGAAGCCTAACAATCTCCTTGATATACAACTTCGCATAATCTTCAGCCGTGTAAGTTGTCTTAACTGGTAGAAAATGGGCAGATTTTGTAAGTCGATCAACTATCACCCAGATGGAGTCAAACTTATGATAAGAGCGAGGTAATCCAATAATGAAGTCCATATTAATCACCTCCCATTTCCAGGTCGGAATCTCTATATTCTGAATCAATCCACTGGGTTTCTGATGCTCGATCTTTACTTGTTGACAATTAGGACACTGGGCTACAAATTCTGCAATAGACTTCTTCATGTTATCCCACCAATATTGCTCTTTAACGTCATGATACATCTTTGTCGAGCCAGGATGGATAGAATATCGGGACTGATGAATCTCAATCATAATCTTCTCTCGCAACCCTGCCACACTAGGCACACATAATTGGCCCTGGTATCTCAGTGTCCCATCTCCTCCGATCTTGAAAGCTGTAATCTTACACTGCTGAATTCCCTCTCTCAATCTTACTAAGGTAGGATCTTCATATTGCCGTGCTTTTACCTCGGCTACCAAAGATGATTCTGCTGTATTCTGTACAGTAACACCTCCGTCATCAGAGTCCAACAATCTGATTCTCATATTGGCCAGCTGGTGAAGCTCTTTGGTCAACCCTTGTCTACCTGCCTCAATATGTATTAAGCTTCCCATTGACTTACGGCTGAGAGCGTCTGCCACAACATTGGCTTTACCGGGATGGTACAATATCTCGACGTCATAGTCTTTCAGTAATTCAAGCCACCTACGCTGCCTCAAATTCAACTCCTTCTGCTTGAAGATGTATTGTAAACTCTTGTGATCTGTGTAGATGTCAACATGGACGCCGTATAAGTAATGCCGCCATATCTTTAAAGCATATATTACTGCAGCCAATTCCAAATCATGAGTCGGGTAATTCTTTTCATGCTTCTTCAATTGTCTTGATGCATAAGCAATCACCTTCCCACGTTGCATCAATACGCATCCCAAACCTATACCTGAGGCATCACAATATACCACATAACCTTCTGTTCCTTCTGGGAGAGTGAGCACTGGCGCAGATGTCAATCGATTCTTTAGCTCCTGAAAACTATGTTCACAAGCATCAGACCACTGGAACTTGGTAGCTTTCTGTGTTAACTTAGTCAATGGTGCTGATATAGAGGAAAACCCTTCTACAAACCGCCTATAATATCCTGCTAGCCCCAGGAAGCTGCGGACTTCTGACGGTGTTGTAGGTCTCGGCCAATTCTTTACTGCATCGATCTTCTGAGTGTCGACACTAATACCCTCATCAGATATCACATGGCCAAGGAATGCTACTGAGTTCAGCCAGAATTCACATTTAGAGAGCTTAGCATACAACTTATGATCCTGAAGGGTCTGTAATACTATCCGCAAGTGGCCCGCATGTTCCGCCTCCGAACGAGAATACACCAGAATGTCATCAATGAATACGATCACGAACACATCAAGATAGGGCCTGAATACACTATTCATGAGATCCATAAAAGCTGCTGGGGCATTTGTTAGCCCGAACGACATCACCAAGAACTCAAAATGCCCATATCTTATCCGGAAGGCCGTCTTTGGAATATCCTTCTCCTTAACCCTCACCTGATGATACCATGAACGCAAGTCAATCTTGGAGAAATACTTGGCACCCTGGAGTTGGTCAAATAGGTCATCAATCCTTGGAAGTGGATATTTGTTCTTTATTGTAAACTTATTCAACTGTCGATAATCGATACACATCCTTAACGACCCATCTTTCTTCCGCACGAACAAGACTGGTGCACCCCAAGGTGAAGTGCTAGGCCTAATGAAACCCTTATCCAGCAAGTCCTTCAACTGCGCCTTCAACTCTCGCAACTCTGCCGGGGCCATCCTGTATGGAGGGATAGAGATCGGTTGAGTGTCAGGCAACGCATCAATGCTAAACTCAATCTCCCTTTCAGGAGGAAGGCCTGGGAGTTCATCTGGGAAAACATCTGGAAATTCATTGACCACGGGGATTGATTGTAGAGTAGGCGGCTTCGCCTCCGCATCCCTAACGTGAACAAGATGATAAATGTAACCTTTTGAGATCATCTTCCTTGCCTTAAGATAGGAAATAAACCTACCTTTTGGCGTAGCAATGTTCCCCTTCCATTCAATGGCGGGTTCACCCGAAAACTGAAACCTAACCATCTTCGTACGACAGTCAACATTTGCATAGCATGAGGCCAACCAGTCCATTCCCATTATCACATCGAAATCAACCATTTCTAACTCAAATAAATATGCCGAGGTTTGACGACTACAAATCATCACAATGTAACCTTTATATACCCTTCTAGCAATCATAGAATCTCCTATCGGAGTGGATACCGCAAGTGGTTTACTTATCAATTCAGGTTCAATGCCAAACTTATTAGCCACAAAGGGTGTAACATATGATAAGGCAGATCCTGGATCAATTAGCGCATATACATCATAAGAAAACACAGACAATATACCTGTAACAACATCCGGAGACGACTCGAGATCTTGTCGACCTACTAGAGCATAGGTTCGATTTTGAGCACCACTCGAACTCGGCACTGAACCTCTTCCTCTACCACAACCTGTCGACTGTTGAAAACCTTGTGCTGGAGGTCGAACTGATGAGGAAGAACCAGACACAGATCCAGTCAGTTGAGCCATACCACCACCTCCTCTGTTAGGACAATCCCGCATTATATGGCCAGGCTGTCCGCAAGAATAGCACGCATCGGAACCTTGACGGCACAGTCCAAAATGGGCCTTGCCGCACTGATCACAATGAGGTGTTGGGGGTCTCGTCTGACTAGTATCTCTATGAAATTGTGAGCCTGATGCCCTCGAACTCTGACCTG
The DNA here is from genome assembly GCF_000390325.3 of Nicotiana tomentosiformis. NCBI lineage: Eukaryota > Viridiplantae > Streptophyta > Magnoliopsida > Solanales > Solanaceae > Nicotiana > Nicotiana tomentosiformis. Next base: position 123,358,628 of record NC_090823.1, read on the forward strand.
AACCAGAATAGGTAAATCGATCATACCGAGGCCTCTGAAACTGTGGAGGAGCACTAGCTACAGGTGGCACCGAACTCCTCAAAGATTGGGTCCTGATACTACCTCTGAACTCATCAGAATACCCTACAAATCTCGCCCTCTTATGCTGGCCCCTATCCTGCTCCCTATCTACCCTTTGCTGGCGCTTACGATCCTCTAGGGTCTGGGCATAAGCCTGAATACGGGAAATATCCACTCTCTCTACCAAGGAGGCTGTTGTGCACTCACTTATCAGATGTGGTCCCAACCCGTTCACGAACAAATGCACCATATCACTCATCTCGGCCACCATATGGGGAGCATACCTTGCTAAAGAATCAAACTGTATACTATACTTTCATACACTCATATTACCCTGTCGAAGGTTCAAGAACTTATCAGCTCTAGCTCGTCGTATCTCAACTGGCAAGTAGTGACGAAGAAAGGCCTCAGAAAATTCCTTCCACACGGCTGGAGGAGCGTTCGGACCCCAAGATCTCTCCCAACTATCATACCAGAAAACCGCTAAATCCCGTAACCGATAAGAAGCCAACTCTACTGCCTCCGTATCACTAGCATGCATAACCCGCAATGTACGATGAACCTGATCAATAAATATTTGTGGGTCCTCCTTGGGGTCTGATCCGGTAAAAACTGGAGGGTCTAGATTATTAAAATCACGAACTCTCGCACTAACCGGTTTATCAGCAGCACAGGTATTCTACCTCTGAGCCTGAGCAGCTACCAAGCTAGTCAACAACTGCACTGCACTGCGCATATCGTGGTCTGTAGTGCCAGATGGAGGAATTGGATGTACTGGGTGCCTCCTAATATCCTCTTGAGGAGACGGAGAGGTATGAGACGGCATCTCACTCTGAGCCTCACTTTGGCCTGCTCTGGCTGGAGGCACTTGAATGTTACCCTCTCCCACAGCTGTATCAAGCCGTTTACTAATCGCTTGCTTCCTAGTCGAAGGCATCGCTGAAAGAAAATAAGGTGAATATTAGATATGAACACTTACGACTCAACTCTACGCACGATCTAGATTCAGGAAGAAGGTAACAACCCTAGATGTCACGTAGCCTCCTGATTATAAATGTGGCGCGCTACACATCCATAATCAAAACTCTACTAGACACGGCTCATAGACAACCCCTAGGACAGACTTGCTCTGATACCAAGTTTGTCACGACCCAACTGGAGGGTCATGACTAGCACCCGGGCCATACTTGCCGAGCACCAACTTACATTTTATCTAACCTTCCTTATTATCTTTAAGGGCTGACAAGACCAATATAAATGGTAGACATGGATCATGAACATCCAACAATGAAAGATAATGTCATGAACATACGTAACATAGGACGACAAGACTGTCAAGAAACTATATATAAGGTACGAGCTACCATGGTGCCATGAAAGACTATACAACAAAAATCAGCCGACAAGGCATTCCAAACCATACATGAGTCGACACCTGTCTATGAGCCTCTAAAAGAACATAAGTGCTACAACATTGCCGGAACAGGGCCCCGACATACCCATAATGTCTATAACAAAAATGCATACCAAGACCACGGCAAGTCCGGAGAAAGGATCTTGCCAATAACGCTGAACCGGATAGCCTACTGTGATGGGGGAGCTGCGTCTACCCATCTATCAGGACCTGCAGCACGACATGCAGCGTCCACAAATAAAAAGGACATCAGTACGAATAAAGTACTGAGTATGTAAGGCAGGAAAGCATAAGTAAGAACAATAATGTAAACAGGGATAGGGAATATACAACCTGTGATATCTGGGTACCTCTGAGGGCTACTGACAGAAATACATGATACATACATATATATATACACATAAACTTTTAAAACATATGCCTTTGTGGGCATCATCATCATCATATCGTACCCGGCCGTAATAGGCTCGGTAAAATGTACCCGGCCATCATAGGGCTCGGTAGAATCGTACCCGGCCACGTGGAGCTCGGTAAAACCCAACTGATCAGTGGTTGCACAATAGGTGCCATACCCGGCCGACTATAGTGCAGCTCGGTAGAGTAAAATAGATACATATATATGATGCATGCTGGACTCATTGGAATCACATTTTGAACCTTTCGGAATGATGTAAGGTCGGTATCCTTCGTACACGTTATTAGGATTAACTCTTCATCAAGAATCTTATAAGAATCAGGAACTACCAACAACATTGATAATATAAGAATAAGAGAAGTAACATCAATATCAATCGTTTCATAAGAACGACAGCAATGTAAGTACTGCTAGCTTCTAAGAATAGAGTATCTTTGGGAGCTCATTTATTACATTATGTACAATCGGAGTCATGAAAAAGAATGAAGGGGATAGCCTCACATACCTTGTATATACTGCCCAACCTCAAGCTATGCAAATGTCACGACTCCTTAGTCTACAATAAGAGAAATGACACTATCATTATCGTTTAAGCGTCGTAACTATTATGTATCGACCGCAACCTATTTTACGATGAAACGGACAGCACCTCCCCTATTTATATGACTTCCCACAAGTCAATACAATCACCAAACAGCCCAAACAACATCATTAATAATCATATTGAGCCTCCAAAACAGTCCACCAACTAACAACATTACTACCAAGCCTTTCGATATATATTTCACAAGTTCTAGCATCAACGACTTAGCCACAACTTGGATAATCTTAAATATATATAGAGTAAGAGGTTACTTACCTTTAAACAGAAAGAAAAACTCCAATTTGACCTTAAGTTTCCACGAAATATCCCTTCAATTCTGCCACAAGAACAAGGAAGCGAAACTAGCAATTAATTCGGGTTTTTCGGCACTAGAATTACTTTAGAAGACTTGAAATCACTTAGGGTTGATATTAAAAACTTGAAGGTGTATTTACAGAACATAAAACACTTAAAACAACCTCCCACACGAGCTGGAACAACACAAAAATGAGCAACAACAAGAAGAACAAGAAACTTACTAGCGCCACGGGATTCCCGACATTTGATTTGTGTTGTTTGCCCTTTGTTTGGGTCTTGGATCATGAGAGAACCTTGAGAGACTGTTTTTAGGGTTATAAAGTCTGAATATACTGAAAAATAATGATTTAAAACGGGGTTGAGGTATCTTATATATGTCCATATGTCTTAAACCGCCTTTGTGGGCCCCATAGAGAGCAGCTTGGTGCACTCTCGCGAAAACGCGAATATCTCTCTATTCCGAGATTGTATCGATGAACGGTTTAATGAGTTAGAAACTAAACTCATAGATATTCAATTTGATAGGTAGATCACCCCATAATTCCAAGCACATTGGGAGAAAAATGCAGTAACATTTGACCTAAAGTTTAAGTAAAATTATAAACCTAAGTTGGGACAACTTTTATCGACTTTTGTTTCATAACTCGCTTGACTTCAAGACTTATGATACGGATATTATATGATTAAAATACATTAAAACAAGACCTCTTGGGACAGTTAATCACCTCTAGTGTTACTCGAAAATACGGGTTACAACATCCTTGATTCGTTTAACTTCTAATACTTGTTAACCACTCTTATACACCCTTGTATCGTTTAAGACCAATAGGATTAACTTCTTATCATCTCAAAGATAATCTCTTCTTGGATTTACGTCGACTAACTTATGGCGTGATCTATGGTATGCGAATTTGGGTTGTAACAGAAGGTGAACTTGATGTCGTTGATGGAGGCGTCGTCGCTGCCACCAATAATCAAGTTGATGGTGCGAGCGGGCGAAGGCGGCTTCGGTGGGCCTGGGTGTTCTCGACCCCTTGCTAAGGTATTCCTTCCTGTATCGCTGAGTAATTCTTTGAGGTGTCCTTGCTGCAGTAGGTTTTCTACTTCTAATCTCAGAGCGTGTCAATCTTTCATTTTGTGTCCACGTTCTTTGTGGAAATTGTAGAAGGCATCAGACTTCCTGTTGCTTGGGTCAGACCTCATATTTGGTTGCCACTTCACCTTTTTTCCGATTTTCTCAAGTGCGTAGACTACCTCTGTAGGTAACACACAAAAATTATGATGAGATAGTAGGGGGAGGGCATACCTCAATCGTTTCTATGAATATCTGATCTCGGCCTAGAGTGGCTATCTTTGTGGCGGAAGTTCGGAAACGGGTGCCCTGATGTAGGGTTGATGTCGCTCTCTGCATGGTCTCGATACCGAAGGGTCTCTCCTCACATTTTCCATACATTTCCTCTTGAGTTCGGATTGTACTGAAGTGAGTCTCGAGTTGGTCTGTTGAGGTTTTCGTCATTTGCATTGACTTTGGCATAGTAGGCATTATGGATCTCGTCCCAAGTATCCGGTGGGTACTTCATCAATCAGATCAGTAGCTTTCTGGTCGCCTTTGAACCTTCTCTATTCAACCTATTTTGAAAGGCTGCCATGGCCATTCCTTTTGAGTCGTACGCTTGGTAAAGTCATTCTCACCCTGTTGAATCGGGTAAGGAAGTCCCTCAGTCCCTCCCCTAGGGATTATCTGATGGCGAAGATTTCATTCACCCTTATTTCAGCTTTCTTGGCACCAGCATGTGCCGTCACGAACCTGTCTGCCATTTATTCAAATGTTCCTATGGAATAGGCTGGCAGTTGTGAATACCATGTCAACGCCCCTCCTGTGAGGGTTTCACTAAATGCTTTCAATAAGATGGAGGACACATGTTCTTTAGTAAGGTCGTTGGCTTTTACGACAGTGACATTGTAGGTTACATGGTCTTCGGGATCAGTCATTCTGTCATAGATTTGGAGGTACAAAGGCATCTTCAAAGTTTTTGGTATAGCATTGGGAGCCGCTTCCTCCCTATATGGCTGTTCCACGAACCTACTGGCATCTTTTTTTGTAACAATTTGGGAGCACCTGGTATTTTGTCTACCCATTCGTGGTGCTCCTTTATCTTTTATTTGAGCGCCTTGTTCTCGATTTTTATTTTCTCCATTCTTCTTAACACAACGGCGAGGACGCTGTCACCTACACTGTCAACAATTATATGAGTGTTACCTGAAGTAGGAGGATTTGGTTGGTCGTATCGTTCATCCCTATGCTATGTTGCATGGATCTTTGTTTTTTCCATGATCGTGCATGGGGCTTTCTTGCTCATTATGCTTTCCAGGGTGTCGGTTAGTCAAGCTTCAAGGAGCTTTTTCATAGCGAGTGGCCCCCCTCCCCCGTGGTCGTGGAAGCCCCCTTTCTGTTCTGTTTGGTTGTGCTGCAGAAGGGTGCAGGCGACTTCACTAATCTGGGGGACACTATGGGGGTTACCTCCTCATCTTGGATGTCATACCCTTCGTCGATGGCACTCATAAGGTTGAGTGGGATGTTTTTTGTTGCTTTTGTTCTGTTTCTTTGGTTACATGCCATGGAATCCTTATATACAAAGAGAGAAAAAATAACCCTATTGCACCTTAAGTTCATAAGTCATGAAAGTTGTAGATCTGGATGGAAACTAAAAGTTTGACTAAGAAAATCCCTACAGACGGTGCCAAACTGTATGACCCAAAATGTAGATCAAGATTTTTATACAATTAGATTTATAGAGGAAAAGGTTAATCTAAGTCAATATCAATACCCAAATAACAGATCTAGTGTGTTTTTGAAGAGTACCAAACATATGCCGTTAGATAGTAATATCTAGAGTAATAACGGAGCAATAATGATTTAAGAATGTGAAAAATAAAAATAAATAACAATAGATGACATTTAAGTAAATAACGGAACAAGGTTCACCCGACAAGGGTGATATCTTCCTCTGACTCTTTTGCCAATGATAGATAATGATAAGCACTTGAATATTCTGATTCTTCTTGGATCGGGAGAGAAAGATAGAAAAAGAGAGGTAAAGGCAAACTTTGATGTATTCAATAAAGAGAGAATCTTCAGAGAGTGTCACTGTTGTTCTTTACAAAAATCTTCCAATGCCCCTTCTAAAACTACATCTCTTTCTATTTATAAGGGTACATGGGCCTTAAAACCCTAGATAGTATAACATAGGAAAATATTTGCTAGAATATTCTCTAGGGAATATCTTTAAACTATTCGTTACTGCACGTAGAAGACGGATGCTCATCCCCGACCTCGTCTTCTATTAAGCCACCTCGACGACGATCTGCCTTCTTTATATGACCTCGACCTTCTGATATGTTGTAGTGCCAATGTATAGCAGCCTTCAAAGTCTTTTATAACCGTTGACCAGGTTAACTACGTAAAGTTTTTCGCTCATACACTTCTATTTGTTTGGCCATAAATTTCGACTACAATGTCTTAAAATGTTTATTTGATTTGCTGATACTATGTTACATTTTTCGCCTCAGAAATTGAATAGTTCATTAGATTGTGTAAAATGTTTTACATTTGACTCTCGTACTCCAAGGTTCAAACAAATTAAAAAGAAAGTGAGTATTAATTTTGAATTTTTGCCGGTATATTATGAGTCCATTATAAGGGTGGCATGTTGGCCGGTTAGGACCGGGACCGGCCCAGGACCGCAAGCCCAAATGGGCGGTGGGCCTAAACGGTCCTAACCGGATAGGACCGAGACCGTGGGGAGGTGGGTTGGGTAATGGGCCGGTCCTATAAGGGAGGCCCGCGAGACCGGGACCGGCTGAGAAATAGGCCGGTTCAAGCGATCCTAAACGGGCCTATCCGGGCCCAACGGATAATTTTAAAAAACAAAATTGACTGTTTGGCCATTTAGAAACTAACCGTTTGGTTTGCCAAAATAGCCGTTGGCTATTTGCAAAATAGCCATTTAACCTCCCAAACTTTGTTTTAACCCCAAACTTTTTATAATTATACTTTTTCCCTATTTTCAACTATAAATACCCCCTCATTCTTTTATTTTTCTCACAAAATCATCAATCTCTCTCAATCTCTCTCTAATATTTTTCTATAATTGCTTACTTAATTGTTACATTTTGTGCAAAATTGTGAAGTTGGTGAATTAAAGTCTTCAAGTCTTCAACGATAATTAATTTTCAACAAGTTGTTCGTCAATTCGGTAAACTCGTTCCAACTCTTAAGTTTTAATATTATAGTTTTGTTTGTTTTATTTACTTTGCTTGATTAATTAAGCTTATTCCTTAAAAAAAATGTTTAGTAAAAATAAGGAAAAATCCAAGAGTAGTGAATCTAGTGGCCAATCTGTTCCTCCTCCACTTCCCCCGGCTCCCCGACCCAAACTTGTTACCCGTCCTATACCTTCTATTCTTGATAGTGATAATAGTTTATTACAATTTACCGAGAGTCAATTTTGCCATAATATTGCACCCGATGAACAATTAAACCATGAATATATGAATGCTCTTTATGGTAATCCAACTATTGATAAAAATGATGATGAATAAATAGATTTTGATGAAACGTAACCGGATGAAGATACACCCACTAGTCCTGCTCCTGAAGTTAACCCAACTAATAATAATCTAAATGATGCCCCGTCTGACCCTCCTGTTACTGCCCCTACTTTTTCTAGAAAACCTTCTAAACGGGCAGAAACATCTCTTGTTTGGCCATTTTTTACTCAACTAAGAGAAAAAAATAGGGCTAAGTGTAAAACTTGTGGCAAAGAGTTAGTTTTTAAATATGTTGGAAGTCGGGGGGGGGACAGGAAGTTTGACTAGACACATATTGCTACACCCTCAAGATAAAGCTAGATAATTTCGTATGAAAGCTTTGGCCGAGGGGACAAGTGCACTTAGTCTGGCTGACCTTAGTACCGGGTCAAATCAATTTTAACCGGGAATTAACACTGTTATCGGTGGTATTTTATATTATGATCCAAAAAAAGATCAGGAAGAATTGGCAAAAATGGTTACCGTTATGTGATTACCCTATAGTTTTCCTTCTAACCCTCACTTTGTGCATTATATTAGAAAAGTTTATAATCCTACTTATAAAGGTTTTTCTCGCACAACCGTAAAGAGCAATATTTATAAATATAAACATGAATATGAACAATATTTGCTCTATTTATTTACTCATATAAATTGTCGTGTTGCTATTACAACTGATATTGGTATAAGTGGTAATGACTGTGATTACCTTACTGTTACCAGTCATTGGATTGATGAGGATTGGATAATGCAAAAGTGCATTATTGCTTATAGAATAATTAATTCACATCACACAAGGCAGTTTATTTCTAGCACGATTACGGATATTTGTAGATATTTTTGCATTAATGATAAAATAATTTAAGTTTCAATGGATAATGCTACTAGTAACACAAATGTTGTAGCCTTGCTTACCACTACACTAAGTCCTGCATTTAGTAATATTTTTCATGTTAGATGTATTTGTCGTATTTACCATTTAATTATGGGTGATGGTATGCGAATTTTAAATGTTGAAATTGAAAAGGTTAAAATGGCTCTAATTAGCTTTTTTATTCAAACCGTAGAAGTAGACTTAGAGAATATTTTAAAAGATGCGATGAATTTGGCCTAAGAGAAAGAAAGGTTCCAAAACCTTGTCCGACTAGATGGAATTACATGTATGAAAGTTTAGTTATTGCATATGAATATAGAAACCCCATAAACTCAACGTTTAATGTTCATGTAAGTGATGATGATGAGCACCTTACAAATGCGGATTGGGCTAATGTTAAAATACTTGTAGATTTTTTAGAAAAATTTCATATTGCTACAAATGAATTTTCTGGGCAATATTATCCTACTATTTTTAACTGTTTAGTTTATATTGCAGAACTTGCAAATTTATTTGATCATTTTTCAGAGGGTGAGAAAATTTATCAACTTGCTATTGATTCTATGAGAAAAAAATTTAAAAAATATTTTTTCCCTATTCCTCCTATTTACGGTGTTGCTGCATTGTTAAATCCTACTATGAAAATAGGAGGTCCTTAATTTAGGTATGAAACTGTTTATAATGGTTTAACACTTGAAGATGAGGAGTTGTCTAAACTTCCGGACGCAATAGCTTCAATTAAAATAAATGTTCAAATAATTTATAATGCTTATCAAGTTGCATTAGATCATGCTAGACCAAATGTTCTAACTCCTTCTTCTTCTAGTTCTCAATCATCTAAAAGAACTGCGGGAGTAAGAGCACTTAGTGCTTGGGCAGGGTTCAAGGGTTCTCAAGGTTCTAGTACTAGTGATTTTTCACAACTAAATGAGCTTTAAGTTTATTTGTCATAGGGAATTGAAGAAGTGAATCCCGGCGGCTCCTTTAATATTTTGGAATGGTGGAAGGACAAAGAAAAATACTTTCCGATTCTTTCAAGGATGGCCCGAGATATTTTAACTATTTAAGCTTCAACAGTGGCATCAGAGAGCGCTTTCAGTCAAGCAATACTTCAACTCGGTGATTATAGAGCGTCTATGAGGGAGAGCTTGGAAAACTCAGTACTTTTCAGAGATTGGATCCGTTCGGAAAGAAGAAATTTTGGACTTGCTGAATCACGACCAGAGGTAGACGAAGCTTACGAAGAAATGCTAGCTGAACTTGCGGAGGATGATGCTTCGCCTGGAAGCGGTGATGACCAAGCTTCTTTTCCGCCACCACCAACGAAAATTCCTCCGGACCTTGAAGGATTTATGTAATTTGTAAGAGATACCATGTAAATTAATATGTAACTTGTATTTTGGCACATCTTGATTAGTTTCTTTTTCTTCTCAATGGTGGTATTAGCATCTTGTTGTGCTCATTCCATAAGGGGGAGGAAGACTAAGAAATATATGGTCATGATTTTTTAATGCTATAATAAAATTATAACGCATTGCTTTGAATATCTCTTTAAAATATTTTTGTCTTTTTATATATCTTAAGCTGTATATATAGTATAATATAGTATAGTATATACTATATATATATATATACACTATATTATACTATATATACCATTATAATTAGTACGTATTTCTTCTTTGGACTCCATTATAATTAATACGTATTTCTTCTTTTAATTGACTAACTCCTTCCTTAATTAATTCTTCTCACAAAGTTATCTTTAAAGGAGTAATAATTTAATGTGGGCCTACATTTGCTGCTATTTAATTTTCTACCTAAAGTACAACAACCAAATACAGTGGGATCGGAGGAGAGAATCAACCTTGACTAAAAAATTTAATTTGTTACTTAGTGTTAACGTTTCAACGTGAAAATAGGAATTTTAATAGTTCTTGAAAGTTATTTTCGACTCCGACCTCTTTACTCTTGTAATCAGTCAGTATTGTTTATTTGTTGTTTTTGGAGTTGATCGTTAGATTTATGATTTTCCTCTGGTAGCACAATGTTTTGTAGTGTTCTACTGTTCCATGAGAACTAAGGAAGCCGCTTTGCAGTTTCTCGCTTTCTTTTTCTTTGCTGTTTGGCAATGATGCTTTTCGATTTTTTCCCCTACACGATATTGACTCTCTTTTTCTCGGGTAAATTGATTCAAAGATTTAAGGGAGGCGGAATAGTTGTTACTCTCTTGAACTTGATGATTTTTATTTAGTTCCTTTTTAGACTTTATGTGATCTTTAATACACCTTTAAACTTTGTATTTTAATAGTCTCAACCCCCTAAAGTGTGACACACGCCATATGAATTTTTTTAGTTTATGTGGAGTTTTTTTAAAATAAAAAATATATTTTTATCTTTTAAGTACACCAATTATTTAATTTCTTTTTTGTGCCAAATCTGTAAAAAATAACTTGGAACAATATTATTTTGACTATAATTTTTTATTTGGCTAAAGAAAATAATATTTTAATCAAGTTATTTTTACATATTTGGTCAAGAAAAGAAGGAATATACAGTTAAAACATATAATCATTGCATCTAAAGAAAAAATTAAAAAAACTATTGTTGGAACTCCATATTTTCTAAAATTAGTAAAATTTCAATCAAATATTTTACGAATTTGACCCGAAAAAGAATAATGCATAGTTTAAATTAATATCCATTGCATGAAAAAGAAAAATATACTGTGCATTTTTAAAAAAAATGGAAAATACACAATTTAAACTCATTACTTTGGCTAAGCCTTCTTTTTATTTGGCGAAAAGAAATAGAATTTCAACTAACTTTTGTAGATTTGGACCGAAAAAAAATACATAGTTAAAATAAATATTCATTTTATCTAGAACAACACAATTGAGATACACTATGCAAGAAACAACGACAAATTACAGTTGGAACAAATAAATCATTATATTTGATTATGTACAATTAATATTTGTAAAATAAATCACTTGGAAGCTGATTTCTCGATTTTTCTTCCTTCCCACGCGCATAAAAGGGAGTATATTTACGCTCTTTTACTACTAGAAATTCAGAAAAAACTGTCCACAAAAATCGACCAATGTCGGTCGGTAATGGCCAATAACCGTCCAAAATACGACCATTAACGTGTGGTCGGTATTTTGAAGGTCGGAGGAACATACCGACCAAAGACAGTCGGAAATTACGGACCAACATTGGTCGGTATATTCTACATGACCATCTGACAATTTAATTGACTTACTGACCAACATTGGTCGGAATATTATTTTAATAATTTAATTTTACCGACCAAACTTAGTCGATGTTTTAAATTTATTAATTTTGCTTACCGACCAACGTTGGTCGGTATTAGAAAATATATATTTTTATAAATAATTAAAAATTAACAATACCGACTAACGTTGGTCGGTAAACTGGACAGTGCAGGCAACTTACCGACCAAAGTTGGTCGGTAATGTTGAATGTCTGGGAATTCAATGTGTATTAACCGACCAATATTGGTCGGTAATTTGGAATTTAATTTTTTTTTATTAGTTACTGACCAAGGTTGGTCGGTTTTCTAGGATTAATTTTGGCAAAAAATGCCTGTTTTGGTAGCTACACCGCCTGCCAAATAAAAACAGCATACCAATACCCCCAATTCACATCTAATAGCCACTAATTCACCACATGCAACCCCTAATTCACCGCAAATCTAACCAAATATCCAACAACAACAACCAAACATCCAATTAATACTTTAAAACTAACAAATTAAAGTTCAATTAAATATCACAACCGAAAACCAAATAAAACCTAAGCAATTACAACAAGTTCAAAATTGTTCAATCTAATTTAAAACTAGTTTTATTAGTCTAGTTCAAAGTATATCAAAGTATTGGTCAAGGGGTATTTTCTACAACATCATCATCATTTGATGAACTTTCATCTACAAGACGATATAGAGAACGGTCTTGTGAAGGACGGGAAGAACGATCATGGGTCGGACGAGAGGAATGATCACGGGGAGGACGGGATGAACGATCACGTGGAGGCCGAGCCTCTGCCGATGACTCACGAGACCGGGGCAACAGAAAAGCTCCAGTAGAAAGGAGAGTTCTGATTTGAGCTTGCATACCAAGGAATTGAGTATCTGTAAGCCTTTCTCTTTCCTTGGCTGCTTCTAGCTCGGATGTAAACTTTGTCACTGTCTCCGGTATAGACGAGAGGCTCTCCCTATTAAGTTCCCCACCCTATGAGAAAGTCCATATTCCTTGCATTCAATACCTATAGCGATGTAAGTTTTTCTTAGGAAGTCCGTATACCTTTTTTCTTTTTGGACCGCTAACAGCCTCCAACTATATGCTTTTAGCATCCTCGTCCGAAGGTTGGGTTGGCTTGCCTGATTCACCAGCTAGCTGACTACGAATGAATTCCTCCACGTTACTTTGGTAGCGACCCTATATTATTTTAAATTAAATTAGTATTTAAAAAATCTTATAAAAGTAAATTATAACACTTAAAGAAAATTAAAAGTTTACATATGCAGTCTCTGCCCATTCCTCGACCCACCTATCTCTATTCCCCTGTTTCTTCTTCTTTAATTTATGCGTCTCCTTGAATAGCTCATCATGACTCATTGGATGCACATACTTCTTTTTCTGAAAATAAATTAATTTAGTTAATAAATAGAATCGATATACTTAGAAAAGTAAAATAATTTAAGCAATTACCAATCTTCTTCTTATTGTCCCGATGCTGATAGCGTGTGCAAGAAGCCTCCCTTCTCGGATGAGCGAGCTTTCTTTCCTTTTTCGCTCTTCTGTAAGAAATCCTCGGTCTGCCATTGCCTTAACAAATCATCCCATAAATGCTGCAGACATCAGTCAGGCTTCTTATTCTTCTTTCTACCATCCGAGAAATGATCCAACAATCTCTTGCGGGCTTTATGATAAAAATTTACAGCCACTTCCTCTCTATAGTGGTCTTCCCATACACGTTTGCTCTGCATTTCAAAAGTTAAATATTAGATGGAAATATCATAATATAAATTATTAATCTGCTTAAAAGAATATTTATACCTTAAACTGATTGAAAATTTGCTCATTCACTGAGTATGGAAAATCAGTCCAAGTCGCATAAGGGCCATCATAAAGCTTTTTGATCGCATTGGTGATTATCTTCGTAGTCTACTTACCCGACCTGAACCTGCAATTTAACAATAAAAACACATGAATATATTAGTAAAAACATCCAAAAAGTTTAACCATTACCCCTAAAAGTTTAATTCATATCCTAAAAGTTCAACTCATACCCTAAACTATTCAATTAACCTCTCACAACATAAGCTCTATCCGAAAAGTTCAACACTTACCCCTAAAAATTCAATTCATACCCTAAAAATTAAATTCACAAGAACAAATCCTAAAAACACAATTCAATTCAAAGTTAAATATTCAATTCCCAACAAAACTACTTAAATCAATACAAACTTAAATATTGAATTTACACCCTAGGTAATCAATTCAATTCAATTCAATTTTAACATGACCTAAACCCTAGATTTTAATAAAATTCAAATTTAAACAATAATTAACTAATTCATAACGAAATAACAAAATATTAAAATTATATAAATAATGTAAGTTCAAATCGAAACCTGGAATTTTTAGGAGGTGGAGGGGGAGGGGCAGTGGAGGCCATAGCAACGGGCAGCGGCGGCGAGGGACAGTGGCGACGTGGGGTGGAGAATGGGATTTGTGTGAGGGAAATAGAGAAGGAGAGGGGGAAGAGTGTTGTGTGTGTGAGGGAGAAGAGTGTTGTGTGTGTGAGGGAGAAGAGTGTTGTGTGTGTGAGGGAGAAGAGTGTGTGGAGTTAAAAAAATTTGAGAAGAGAATAACAGAAATGAGGGGGAAATCCCGTATTTGGGATCTAGAATTAAAATTACCGATAGTTGGTCGGTAAAGTTGATCGGTACACTAAGTGACCGCGCGTTGACTATGTTTGACCATTAACCGACCATCTTTGGTCGGTTATTGTCACGACCCCAAATTCTCTCTGTAGGAGGTCGTGATGGCACCTAGTCTCTAAGACTAGGTAAGCCTATCAATGCCGAATAATCATAAATATCTGAAATAAATAAACTACAATTCAAATAATTAAAACTCCCAAAACCTGGTAGAAATAAGTCACAAGCTTCTAAAATTTATTCTCAATATTTCTATGTATCATGATCTAAAGAAAAAAAATAAGGAAACAACATAAAATGATAGAAGGGGACTCCTGAGTCTGCGGACGCTGGCAAATATACCTCGAAGTCTCTGTGCGCAGGTAGTTTCACTGACGTCTAAACTGGTAAGATGTACCTGGATCTGCATAAAAAGATGTGCAGAAGTGTAGTATGAGTACACCACAGCGGTACCCAGTAAGTGCCAAGCCTAACCTCAATAGAGTAGTGACAAGGTCAGATCAAGCCCTACTAGAGAATAGATAATGACATGGAAAAATATTTAAATAATTTAATAAGATAAAAATGACTGCGGAGATGAATCAAATAGTATGTCACATTTAATGACACCAATTAATTGCAAATAATATCTCGTGGAATCAAAACACAATTTTCTTTCAGCTTTATGAAAATCACAACAATTAATCGAAGGCAACTATGACCATAAATCAATATTAACAAGGGCACTACCGAGGTACCACCTCGTAGTCCTAAATCATAAATAAATTCACAATATCTCATTTCCTTATATCACCGCGGGAGCCTTCACAATTTATTTAAAAAAAATATTTTTTCCGAAATAGCATCCCGCGTTTTAGCCTCCCTTATCATACCGCATGACTTCTAGTAGTCACCCCTACTAGTCACGCGTATCAAGCCACCCTTATCTCACCGCATACATTTCAATCCCCAGACCTTATACCACCGCATGCGTATCAATATCACAATTTGCACCTCAAGTTTCCAATATTTCAATTTTCCAAAAATAAATCAACAACAATATTTTTCAATAATAAAGAGCTCACGGCTCATGCCAAAATATTTCAAAAATAATATTTTTTCACAATAAAGAGCTCACGGCTCCATCACAATGAGTACCAAAAATCTTGCGAAAATAATCAGGAATAAAATAATTCAGGAAAATAATATTTCATATTAATAATACTTAATTTAAAAAAAATCAACCTTCAAATAATGCACAGTATAAAAGAAATCAAGTTTCAATCAAGCAGGTAAAACAATTAGCTGGAAAATGTCAAGCAAATTTAAGGTATACAAATCAAATCATTAATGGAGAATATAACAAGATTTAATAATTTAATTAATATATAACAGTGATCTTCATAATTTGAACACATAATCCTTCACATTTAGTCC
Organism: Nicotiana tomentosiformis; assembly: GCF_000390325.3. Taxonomy (NCBI): domain Eukaryota; kingdom Viridiplantae; phylum Streptophyta; class Magnoliopsida; order Solanales; family Solanaceae; genus Nicotiana; species Nicotiana tomentosiformis. The sequence continues at coordinate 123,374,269 of NC_090823.1, forward strand.
GTGTACACACTCGTCACCTCGTGTATACGACTTTCATCACATTATAATTAATACCAATCCTAGGAAAATTTTTCCCACACAAGGTTAGACAAGTCACTTACCTCGACTTGCTCCAATTTAACCAAGTATTATGCTTTTTCCTCGATTTTTTGACTCCGATCGACTCGTATCTAGTCATAAGTAATTCGATACAGTCAACAAAAATTATAGGAATCAATTTCATAAGAAAATACTACATTTTTCAATAAAATTCGAAATTAGCTCAAAATTTGCCCGTGGGACCCACATCTCGGAATCCGGCGAAACTTATAAAATCCGATAACCCATTCAATTACGAGTTCAACCATACCAGTTTCACTCCAATCGGACTCCGGATCGACACCGAAATCTCAAAAATTCAATTCTCTGAGATTTCTAAAATTTTCCAAATTTCAATCTCAAAACACTAATTAAATGGTGAAAACAATGATATATTTGTGTATACAGACCAAATCCGAGTTGGAATCACTTACCCCAAATGTCTTTCCTTGAACATCTGTCAAAAGTCGCCTCTGTTCAAGCTCAAGTTTGTCAAAAATAGCAAATGTTGAATGCCACTGTTTTTATAACTTATAGATCTGTCGAGTTCGATCTTGGGAGCTCGATCTGTCCAGTTCGATCAGGGACCTCGATTTTGTCAGGGACCTCGATTTGTCAGGAACCTCGATTTTGTCAGGGAGCTCGATTTTTGTCAGGGAGCTCGATTTTTGTCAGGGAGCTCGATTTTGACAGGCAGCCCGATTTTGATAGCATTTCCAGCAGAAAAATTGCAGCAGCTTTTGCAGCAGCTAAGTCCCACTTTTGATCTGTTAATTATCCGAAATTCACCCGAGGCCCAAGGGACCTCAACCCAAAACACCAACAAGTCCTAAAACAACATACAAACTTATTTGAAACCTCAAATCACATCAAACAGCGCTAAAATCACGAATCATGCTCCAATTCAGGCTTAATGAAACTTAGAATTTCTAACTTCTACATTCGATGTCGAAACCTATCAAATCAAGTCCGATTGACCTCAAATTTAGCACCCAAGTCATAACTGACATAACGGAGCTGTGAAAATTTTCAGAACTGAATTCCGACCCCGATATCAAAAAGTCAACTCCCCGGTCAAACTTTCAAACTTTAAATTCCTATTTTAGCCATTTCAAGCCTAATTTCACTACAGACTTCCAAATAAAATTTCGATCACGCTCCTGAGTCCAAAATTACCATACGGAGCTGTTGGAATCATCAAAATTCTATTCCGGAGTCATTTGCACATAATTCGACATCCGGTCACTATTTGAACTCAAACTTTAAATTTTTTATCAAAATTCCATATCTCGGGTTAGGGACCTCGGAATTTAGTTCCGGGTATACGCCCAAGTCCAAATTCACGATACGGACCTACCGGAACTGTTAAAATAATGATCCGAGTCCGTTTGCTCAAAATGTTGACCAAAGTCAACTCAGTTGTGTTTTAAACATCTAATTCACATTTTAATCCATTTTTCACCTGAAAACTTTCCGAAAATTTTTTACGGACTGCACACGCAAGTCGAGTAATGGTAAATAGTGCTTAGACCACATAATTAATCATTAAATTTAAAGATGACATTTTGGGTCATCACAGTTATTTTTTTAAAAAACTATTATTTTTTTTGTGTTTTTATTTCTTAAAATATTATAAACTATAAAAAATTATTAAAAACTATAAGCATTTCTTTTATTCACATATATATTTACTATAAATAATTATAAACTATAATTATAATCTTTATAAATAATTATATAACTAATTACTTTTAATAAATTATGAGCATATATTTTATTCACATATATATAATTAATAAATCATAATAAAATAAAATAAAAAGGTATATATATGAGACATTTATTTTATTCGAATTTCACATTTCGTCTTATATATTTATTTATTTTATAACTAATTATAAATTACATAGATTAATAAATATTAGTCAAGATGTTTTACCTTTTGTATTCATCTATCTAAGTTAAGTTTCTAAGTTATAATTAAGTATATGAGTAATTTCACACACACAAACACACACACATACATTATATTGTAATTGATGATCAATCACATACACTACTACGTACGAAAACTTTATCAATTGATGAATTGATAAACCAATATTATTCTATTTTAAATATGTTTAGTCGATTGTTATATTATTAACTCGTTTACGTAATGCTAATAACTTATTTCGTTTCTTTTATTTGTGATCCATATATACATGTCAAAGATGTTTAGTATTAATTCTTCTATATTTCATTCATTCATCACTAATAATGCATGACAAAGATTAATTAATATAGGTCGAGACGTTTTATTTTTAATATTCATCGATATAGGTCAAGACATTTTATTTTTAATATTCATCGATACATCTAAGTAAGTTATAAGTCGATAAATCAATTTACAAATAGATATATTTGATGATGATCAATTATATATACTAATTAGATTATTGCTTCTTCACAAGTCTATCCCCAAAAGAACCCGATCTTGTGGCCCTAGAACCTCGTGTTCTTAGATGCGGCTATACCTATATATATATATATACACACACACTTTATTGTACGACTTTAACTATATATAGCTTGTTATAGTATATGTTAGGTTATTCATTATTTGTATTACAAAATAGTGTTAACGAATGACATTTATATTATTTAGATAGTAAATATTAATGTGATTCAAAAGTTTGACCATGTTTGATCTATGAACCGACCGAAGTTGATCGGTTTTTTTCCAGAAATTACATCTACCGACCAAAGTTGGTCGGTAAAATCTTCTCCGGCAATAACCGACCGACTTTGGACGGTAACTTTAACTATAAATTTTATAAAATATTTTAAATAATAATATAATTATTAAAATTTAAAATGTGGGTCCACATTACCGACCGATGTTGGTCGATAATAAAAAATGTGCTTTGACTAAGTGTAATGATCCGACCGGTCGTTTTGACTATTGCAATCACGTTCCCCCATCTACTACTCAAATTGTGAATTACAGTTGTTATTTGGCTTGCTGGGGTAATTGGTTTGGGTTCGGTGAGGTTTTGAAATGATTTGGAGCGCTTAGTTCCAAGGTTTAGAATTTAAGTTGAAAAGGTTGACCGGATGTTAACTTATGTGTAGCGACCCCGAAAAAATTTTGCTAAGGAATTTAAGGTTTGGTGGTGCCGAGGTAGATCAATTAGTACAAAGAAGCTCGCCACGGCTCGGACTTTTTGGGTTGAACAATGCACCGATGTGTAAAGAAAAATTTTGTCGAAAAAGGGTCATTTCTGCGACTACTATGCGGTCGCAGAATCACTCTGCGGACCGCATAATGGTCGCAAAGTGGATCAGGAGAGGGGCAAGATTTGAGAAAAATCTGCAGTGCACTATGCGACCGCAGACCTGTTTTGCGGTGCATTATGCGACCGCGGAACAAGTATGCGGACCGCATAATGACCACAGACCGGGTCATTAACGCCCAACTTTGGAGGCCAAATTATGCGGCCAGTATGCAAACCGCATACCTGTTATGCGATCGCATATGCGACCGCATAACTGCGTTGGAGCTTCCATTCTTTCTAATTTTTGACTCGACCCATCTTCGATTTATAGCCCTTGAAGCTCATTTATGAGCCAAAATCTGATATTTTAGAGAGAGGTGAGAGCATTTTAGAGAGAGAAAGTGAAGACTTGGTCATTTATCCATTAATTCTTGTTCAAGGTTTGAAGATTTCACAAAGATCTTGCTAGGGCTTCAAAGAGGTAAGAATTTCTTTCCTCAATTCTTCAATTTCGGGTTTGGAGTAAAGATGGGTGATTAATAGTATGATTCTTGGGTGTAAGAGTATTATGTATACATACCAATAAGGTTGTGGAAGGATTGTTAAGTTCAAATGGGTAAGGATTGGGTTGAAAATGGTAGAAATCTTCATAAACTTTAATTGAAGATTTGAGGGTCGAGTTGATGTCGGATTTCAGTGAAATTTATATGGTTGGACTCGTGGTTGGATGGGCGTTCATATTCTGTAACTTTTATCGGGTTCTGAGACATGGACCCTACGGTCAATTTTTGAGTTAATTTCGGATTTTATTGGAAAAATTAGTATTTCCTTATGGAATTAATTACAATAATTTGTATTGACTGAATCGAATTAATTGTGGCTAGATACGAGGCTTTCGGAGACCAATTCTCATGGCAAGGGCATAGCGGAATAAATAATTATACGGGTTGAGGTAAGTAACAATTATAAATCTGGTCCTGAGGGTATGAAACCCCGAATTTTGGTATCATGTGATTATTTTGGAGGTGGCGCACATGCTAGGTGACGGGCGTGTAGGCATGCACCGAGGGGATTGTGACTTGGTCCGTTCCGAAAAACTGTAAAGTTGAATAATTTATTGTTAGCTATATGATCTCTATGTGTTGAAGAAATTTGACTATAAATCATGTTAGAAATCATGCTTAGGCTATGTTATAGTACTGTTGAGACCCGTAGAGGTCACATACTTGTTAAATTAATTGCTAATTGATGTCTTGTACTCAGTCATGATTTTTCTTGCGTATTATACCTCAGTCTTTCTGGATATTTGTTAATATACTATGTTATCTTTGTTTGGGCTGATCTTTGTGATTTCTGAGAGCCCGAGAGACTTGAGAGGTTGAGGACTGAGTAAGGCTGAGGCCTGTCGGTGAGGTAAGGATATTATGGCACGTGAGTTGTCCGTGCAGGATATTATAGCACGTGAGTTGTCCGTGCAGATTATGGCGTTTGGGCTGTAGGAGCCCCTCCGGAGTCTGTGCACACCCCCAGTGAGCGCGGGTACCCATTGAGTGTGAGTGCTGAGGGCTGAGAGCCGAGTGATTGTGCTATTGTGATGAGCTGAGTGACTGTTGCCTGAGAGGCTGTACTTGCTTTGAATATGTTGTTGCACTTGGTTGCTACTTGTCATTGTTGTGAAATCTCTAAAAGAATTTATATCCGGATTACTTAAAATTGAACTGTATAAAATTGATTTGACTTAAACTGCCGGATTTGAAAGCATGTCTATTCTTTGCTGGAACTATTGAAAGTGAACTATGACTGTGTAGCTCGTCATTATCTTCAGTTCCTTAGTTATTATTGTTACTTGCTGAGCTGGTTGTACTCATACTACACCCTGCACTTCGTGTGCAGATCCAGGTATTCCTGAATATAGCGGGTGTTGATCATTTCGCGCAGTTTATTTTTAGGAGATTTTGAGGTAGCTGACGTGTTCCGTAGACCTTGTCTCTCCTTGTCTATCTCCTTGTTTACTGTATTTGGTCTCAGACTATTGTAGACCATATTTTCCAGACTTGTACTCATATTAGATGCTCATGTACTCAATGACACCAGGTTTTGGGAGTGTTGTATCGGAAATTGCTAGATTTTTGGTATTGTGTTAAACGTTACGTTTTAAATTTAAAGGAAATCATGGATTATTGATGTTGTCGGCTTGCCTAGGACTGAGATAGGTGCCATCACGACAGGTTAGAATTTTGGGTCGTGACACTAAGCAAGTCTAACCATTGTGGTCAAATGTTTGACCAATATACCGACCAATTTCGATCGGTATGTAATTTAAAAAAATATAAAATATTTTTTGGTAGTTTCAGTCCATTGTGGACTGTTTTTTGATCGCTTTTGTGGACCGACCAATGTTGGTCGGTATCGCTTGGTTGGTTTTTTCTGGATTTCTAGTAGTGTTTGCCATATCAGCGTTTAGGTGGGTCGAAACTATCAAATTTTTAAATTTAGGGGGGTGGGGAGGGGAGGGAGTATTAGAGACCATGTAAAGTTTAAGGAGGAACCAAACAAAAGTTTTCAAGTTTGGGGGAGTCCGAAATATTTTTGCCTTTAAGGGACGGATTGCATAAATAGTTATTTTTTCGTTCAACTTCAAATACTCTTTTTGTTTTTCAATTTCAACTATTTACATATTTTCCACACGTATACTTGGTGCCTGTCACCTTCTTCTCTATTTTACATTTCTATATTCCCATAATAAATAGAGAAGTCTGAGGATAATAGTGCGATTATAGAAATTTCATCATGTCTTTCTTTACTAATCACAATTACGATCACTTTCAAACCAAATTTGTCTGGATCCTATATATATGTGACTGTCTTGACTATAAGGTATGGAAGAGAAATTTAGCTACCAAAATCGAAGTTTCCTACTAATTTCTGTATGACCAAGTCAATTATAAGAAATATAATATTTAATGTTCTTAGCTACATGTAAACCACAATACTCAGTATTGCATTTCATCAAACATCATGTGTCCAAGTCAATTATTCTCCTTCTTCTTCGTCTCTCTCCTTCTTTTCTTCATCAACTCCAGTGGAGCTAATACTAATACTATTACGTCCTTTGCATATTGCCCTTCATCTATTTGCCATGGACGTAATATTTCGTATCCTTTTTGGAGCCATGACAGTTTCAACTCATCATCTCCGCAGTACTGTGGTTATCCAGGATTTGGGATCCACTGCTCTCAAACCGATCCAATTCTTAACATTTCAAATGTTTCTTTCGCCGTTAAACACATAAATTACACCACGTACTCCCTTACCCTGGAAGATATTGATGCTTTTGATAGCAGAGATTGCCCCAGGGCACATCATAACCTCACTCTGGGAGATTTGCCATTGAAATATTCAGAGCTTGATCTAAACCTTACTTTCTATTTTAACTGTATCAATTCGCTTTCATCTGGTCTTTCGTTAGATTGCTTAAATTCAGGTGGAAACAAGTCATATTTATATATTGAGGATAATGAGCCGGATGATTTGAATTGGTACGGAATTTGTGAGAAGAAAGTGGTGGCGACGGTGATGGACAGTGGGTGGATTCGAGAACTCGGTGCGGTCATAGGTGAGGAGTTGACTGGAGGACTTAGCGCGGCTATGAAGGAGGGGTTCGTGCTGGACTGGGGGGTCGCAACGGAGTGCGGCAAGTGTGAGGCATCAGAGGGGCGTTGTGGTTACGACAATTCAACCAACGAGTCCTTGTGCTATTGCAAAGATGGCACCCTAAAGTTTGATCGCTGCAACGGTACGTTTTCTTTCCGATGGATTTTACACAAATCACCTGTCATATTTATTATTTACTTTTTTTTAGCCATATACATTAATTATACATAATTATATATATAAATTATATGTCTAACCTACTATTTTTAGTTTAAGTGGTTGGGTGAGCGGTTATTTGGTTTAATCCTTACTGATTAGTTTAAGAGCCCGTTTGGACATAAAATATTTTTTTACTTTTTTTCGAAATCAGTGTTTGACCATAAAATTTTTAATTTTCATGCAGCAAATTGTGTGTCTTATGTTTCAGATAACTATATTTTTTTTATGAGTAATTAATTACCTGTTAAATGATCCGTAAAAACTCTTTACATTGTTTGTGTCTATGTGTTAAATCCTTGTTCTATTATGAATTTGAGTACTTAGGTATTTATCTTTCATTCCTAATAATATTGTGATCAAAATTGTCCTATTTTGCTGCTTTGTGTAGCTGTTGTTCTTTCTATGTCAAAGTTAAACTTTTGGTGGGTGTATGATTGAATGGTAGAGGTAACGCGAAGACTTTTTCCTCTCATTTCCATGTCTGGCTTAGGTGTTTCGTAGGACAGTCATTAACGGGTATTTGGTTCATTGACTAGTTGACTTTATAATTTTGACTTTGTCACAAAATATCATAGCCCGATCACTATAAGTCTCAACATTAGTGCCTTGTTTGATGTCATAACTCAGCAATAGGCGGATTCTTTACGGTTCAACTTTACAAAAAAATTAAGTAAACGAGTAAAGGCAAGAATATTGATGAATCCAATAATGTGGCTGAACAACTTATTAACAAACTAGTACTACATGACTGCTAAAATGCTCTTTAATGCTTTGAGTTGCCGTTTGGTCATAAATTTTGGCTGCTTTTTTTTTAAAAATAAATTGAAAAAATTGAAAAAATTGTTTGTTCTTGAAATATGATCAATTTTTGAAAAAAACATTAAAACAATTTTCAAGTTCCCAAAAACTGGTTTAGGACAGCTTTTGGGTGAAATTTTTTGTTCCACTCACAAAACTTCAACTTTTTTTTTAAATAAAATGCATGTCCAAACACAACTTAAACTTTCAAAAATTATTTTTCAACACAACTTCAAAAACTCTTTTTTTAAATTTTAACCAAATTTATATTCAAACGCTAGCTAAGTTCCAAACCTAAAACCTTAATTTGGAAACTGCAAGTTCTACTCCTTTCTTCCTAATTTATTTGACACTTTTAGCTTATCAAAAGCTGTCAAATCTAAATCACCCTAAAATAATTAATTATATTAAAAAATATAATATTTAAAAATACACAAAAGTATTGCTATATATTGCAATTCTCCTAATATCAAAATGGTGGTAAATACGTTGTAAAATGTGGGCAACGCTCAGGCTGTTTGAATCTTGTGAAACTACAAACAGATAAATTCAATGAAATCTCATAAACCGAGAAAGGTAAACTTTCTCTCACAAATGCATGTCCAAAATTTCCTCTTCCTCTACGCCACCTCATTCTCACCATCATATTCTTTTTTGATTACTTCCTCATCATGCTGTGGCAAAAAATATGAATGGCACTCCATTTATAATTGCTCCTATAGTCATATGATAATTCGATGTAAATATGTTTTAGCTCTTTCGTTTGTTTCCCATTTAATTTTTGTACTTTTGCTGGACCGTTAACAAATATAATTCATTATTTGTAATGTTTTGTACTTGTTAGTCGTCTAGCTCTTCATAGGTCCACCACAAAGTGCATTTCTCTAACCCGTACCAAAAACTATTTACATCTGGTAGCTGAAAAAGTATATAGAATATGTATATTTCGTTTGTATATAATATAAAATATATATAAGAGTGACTATACAATGTCATTTTTTCAACTAGGTAAAAAGGGACGAGGTCAATGTAGGCCTTAAATCTAATAGCCCATTAGAGACTGCCAAAAGGCTAGCCCAAATAATAAGGTAAGAGTTGGAGACCATCCAGCGTAAGCCCATTTAAGCGATGCCCGTTTCAATACCATAAACCTAGATAGCATTTCCCGGTAATAGGCAAGGGGGGAGTGCAGACATACTCATTTTTTGGGCCATTATTGAACTTATAATTGCGTTGCACAATTTTTTTTGTTTTTTTTACCCACCTTGGAACAGACTTCATATGTCGCTCCTAAGTTCCAAAAATTCGAAAAATTCGGGTAGTTTTCGCGTCTGAAGTTATACTCGTGACAGTGCAACTTCAGACGCAAAGTTATAATTTTCAATTAATGTTCGCGTTTAAAGTTCTTTCCTCAGCGGCGAAGGAGGAGGAGGAGTCGGCTTTGTCCGAAGTTATCTTACTTTGAGTGCTAATTATTTAAAAAAAAGAAGTTAAGTACAGGTTAAATAGGGGCGACTCTAGTAAAGAAAAATAGGGGTGACTAAATTAGGTGTCCCGTGGAATTTTTATTGGGAAAAAGTTCAAAAAATTTCATCAGGTGTCCTCTTATTGGTTATTACTTTTCCGGCCCGTTAAATTTTAACAAATATAAATATCGGCAAAACTTGTGCTCCTCCTCCTCTTTTTTCCCCTCCTTCTCCCTTCTTTGCCGTCTTCTTCACATATATTGTGAAAACTTGAAGACTCATTGCTTATTTGTTGTCAATTTGGTGAAGAAACTTGAACATTATTAATAGATTTTTTGAGCTTAAATGTTGAAGAAGGAAGCGTAAGTTTATTGCTATTTGAAGGTCTAGGATTAATCCAACCATTGGGAATTGTTAGGATTAGTAATAGAATATTGAACATCAAATTTGGAATCATTTAGAATTTATGGACCAGTTGGATCAATTTTGAAGCATAATATTATGACCGAAAAAATCAGGTGTCATGCGGGAGCTAGTAAAGCAAGCCTTGAACAACGATAAATCCAATAACAAAAGATAAATTTACCAAAAGAGACAAACATTTAGCGTGGTTCAGTCAATTGACCTACGTCAACGGGCGGAGATGAGCAATTCACTATAATAAAAGAGAGTACAAAATATTGAGAAAATAATCTCACGAATAGGCAAATATAAGTGACACACTAACACTTGTCCCCTAAAGTTCTCCCCCTAAACACGACTCTCAAACCTCATATGGCTACACTGTAGATGCTACTGAATGAGAAGGAAAGATCCTCAATTTATAGAAGTCCAAACATTTTCCTACAAGAAAAGGGACTCGCCAAATGGGAGATTTATGTTTTCTTCTAAGAATAAGAAAACCCAATTAAAGTAAACATGTTTCTCTTTCCTTCAAGAGGTAGGAAACCCAAATATGATAAGAAAATTAGGATAACTCCTAACGTGAAATTTCTTAGAAACTTCTTGTGATTCGTTAGCAATTGTGAGTAATTTGTCCCAAATTTACGATACAATTTCGACTAAAGTCCTGCCAATCTGCCAAGACTTATAGCAAGCCTATCAATCATAAACTCTGGGTGTTCCATCAGATTCTGTGAATAATTTATTTTAAAGTTACGATACAATTTATACCAAACTTTTGATGAATTGTCAGGCCTTTTGGCAAGTCCATCTATTAGAAAATCCTGCTGATTCACTAGGACATTTTGTACAAAAGTTTCACTACGGTCAAAACCTATCGCTGTCAACCGACTTCGATCGGTTAAAAAATCAGCCGTCGATTTTTTAAAATATTTTATTTTTTAAATTCTTTTACGATGCCTTATTTTTGGCACAAAATGCGGGAAACTATATTTTGCATCCCGCGAAATTTATTTTTCAAGAAATCGATCAACTTTGATTGGTTTTTCATTTAAAATAAATTAATATTAATATTCAAAAAACCGACCGAAAACTGTCAGTTATTTCGGCCGGTCATTTTAAAATACCAACCGAATTCGATCAGTAATTTTATTTTTTTAATAGAATTTGATCGTTTGTGAAATTTAATTGACTGATCGAAATCGGCGGTCGAAAAATATCTACCGAAATAGCTCATTTAGCGTTACATGTCGCCATCGATATTTCCTTTAAGATAGTTAGTCCTTAAAAGGGAATGTGAACATGGTGACTAAACAGAAGTTAGAGTACTCTTTTTTCCTCCTCATTTCTTCACTTTCGGTTCAACCAACTCAATTTAGAAACCTAAGGTCCTACACTCAATCTAAACTCAAATCATTTTATCCCCACATTGCTCAAATCTCAATTTTTCCAATCTCCCTTTTCCTTATACTAATATTTTAACTATATCTTGACTTACATAAAAAGTAGTAGTTGGAATTTGACGTCAGCTAATAGTAAGACTTGCATCTTTTGTTATTTGCTTCTACATAATGCAATTACTATGTTTTACTTTCACACCTGAATTTCATTTTAACCTGACTTCACGACTCAGGCTTTTCTATTGTTGGTGTTAAGTTAATACAGAAGTTTTCGTGTATCAACACAAATATTCATGGTTTGCTTGTCAACATTTAATTTAAGTTATTGATCAATGCATAGTTACTTGTAATTACCTTTTAAATAACCTGATAATTTAAATATTTCTTACACTCTCAGTCCATAAAATTTAAACTCATCTCCATGACTACACAATAACATTTTAACGCGTCCCAATTTGATGGATTACTTGGCCTTAAAGACTTAACAAAAACTGGAATGTAACAACAACCTTAAAGTGGTCAGAAATGAAATATAACAACCCAATCATTGTATTATACTGGACTGGAGTCAAGTCAATAATAACTGTGTAGCTGGGGATGGGGACCACTTTTTTTTTTTTATAGTTGCTTCAAGTTTTAAAACATAGGTTGTCTTCATTGGGCAACAAGGTACTAATTGTCAAACTCTCACAATTATTTAATCAAACCAAAACAAAGACAAGTTTGAAATATTTGATTTATAAAAGATAAATTACACCAATTGCTTACAACTATAATCCTAATGCTTTCCTCTATACCAAAATACTTTGTCCTGTTCCTCCTTCTCCCTTTGCTCTTTCTTCTTGTTTTAGACATAATATGAACCTTCAAAGCCTATTCATGGTCAAGAAATCTGTTTCTGTTCTTGTCATTGCTATTCTTTTCATTACCTTAGCAGATGACACTCTCTCTATATACCTCAATTCTACTGCTTGTATTACACATAGTTGTGGTAATGGAGTTAAGATATCATACCCCTTTTGGATTCCTGAGAAACAACCACCTTATTGTGGCTTACCAGCTTATAATGTCGCCTGCAATAAGGATAAGTCACTTCTTCATATTTCTGGAGATGAATTTATCATTAAAGAAGTGTTTTACACAAACAACTCAATTCTCCTAGCTAAAGCAGATGTGTTTGATGAAAACAACAAATGTCCAGTACCAACACATAATTTTAGCCTCAGGGGTACTCCGTTTCGCTCAGGGCCTAACACTGCAGATCTCTTCTTCTTCTATGAATGTACTCAACCTTATGAAAGGGAGACATATGCTGTTAATTGTGCCAGCAATGCCACTCATCATTCTTTTGCTGTTTTCCATACTGAGCTTTTGGAGCACTCTAACTATTCAGTCGAATCGTGTCAAGATCCTGTTTATGCCCTTGTTGAGACTGATTCTTTAGATAGATTGCTAAAAATGAATTACATGCAAGTTCTGCAAAAGGGATTCTTTCTACAATGGGATGGGACTAATTGTAGAGATTGCCAGCATAGTGGAGGGCACTGTGGTGTTCAAAACAATGAATTTATTTGCATTTGCAAAGACCAACCCCAACAAAGGACTTGCCTTCATGGTAAATATAGATACTATACGTTTAAATTTACTGAGTAGAAAATATCTTGTCAAATCCTAAATAAAAAAAGGCAAGCCATTCTATTATTTATTGATCATGTTAAGGGAAAAAAAGGTTTCCAATTTAAGTGATAGTAGCTGATTAGTTCTACTTAGTACTACTGAGATACATTATTATTGTTTGGTATCAGTTGATCACCTGCTATGTTTTCGTTTCAGGAAGAAACAAAATCGGATTGAAGGTTGGCATAGGTGATTGTCCATTGAAGTTGTTCACCTTGATTTATCTTATTATCCTTCTATTCTCAAGAATGCTCAAAAAAATTCCAATGTACATTTCTTCTTGCAGGAGTTGGTGCAGCTGCATTTACTGCTTTGATGGCAGGTGTAATTTTCCTTTTCTATCGTCGTAGACAGAAGAAACTTTATGCTGGTTCGTCCTTGTTCTCGACAAGCATTCTCTCCTATCCCTCCTCAACAAAAGATCCCGAAAAGGCTACTAGCTTAATCGGAGTTCACCTCTTTGATTACAACGAACTAGATGAAGCCACTAACAATTTTGATTCCAAGAAAGAGCTTGGAGATGGTGGATATGGCACAGTATACAAAGGTAAGAATGATCCTATATTGAACTTCTAGTTGCTAACGTGTGACTGAGCTAGGATATGATGATTATAGGTAAACTTCGAGATGGGCGTGTTGTTGCTGTAAAACGTTTATATGAAAACAACTGCAGGAGGGTTGAGCAATTTATGAATGAAATTGATATCTTAACACGGTTGCATCATCCAAATCTAGTCACCCTTTACGGATGCACATCTCGCCATTCCAGGGAGCTTCTACTTGTTTATGAATACATTTCCAATGGAACAGTTGCTGATCATCTACATGGTGTACATTCAAAGCCTGGATCGCTTGCTTGGAATACACGAATGAAGATTTCCTTAGAAACAGCAAGTGCATTAGCCTATCTCCATGCTTCAGATGTCATTCACAGAGATGTAAAAACTAACAATATCCTCTTAGACAGCAATTTCTGTGTTAAAGTAGCAGATTTTGGCTTGTCTCGGCTTTTTCCATCGGATGTTACACATGTCTCAACAGCTCCACAGGGTACTCCTGGATATGTTGATCCCGAGTACCACGAGTGCTATCAGCTCACTGACAAAAGTGATGTTTATAGTTTCGGAGTGGTACTAATTGAACTTATATCATCACTGCCTGCTGTTGATATCTGTAGGCACCGACATGAAATAAATTTGTCGAATATGGCCATTAACAAGATTCAAGGCAATGCATTACATGAGTTGGTGGATTCAAATCTTGGGTTTGACACTGATGACAAAGTAAGGTCAATGGTTACTGCAGTGGCGGAGTTGGCATTTCAGTGTCTGCAGAGTGATAGGGAATTGAGACCGTCTATGCAGGAAGTCGTGGAGGCGCTGCTGAGAATTCAGAGAATTAATAACACAACAGGGAAAACAGATAAGGGATGTCCTGATGATGATACAGGGTTGTTGAATAGTATCACGTTATTAGTATCACCTGATTCAGTTACTACAAAATGGAGTAGCAGTCAAACGACACCCAATGCCAGTACCTAGTTTTTGCCCACATTGCAAGTTTTCTGCTGTTCTCTAGGGTGGTACTTGAGCACCTGCTATGTTGGTTGCCAAAACCTGAATTTCATAAACTTTGATTACCTTGGTTTTCTATGTGAAGTAGAATGTATATATTTCAGTGCAGCTCGTTTAATTTGACATTTCTTATTCGATTTCATCTTCTCAAGTCTGCTGATTAATTTTTGTAGCTTGCAATAGAAGATTAGGATAAAGCTTTAAAAGAGCGTTTAGTCAAGAATATATTATCTGCATAGACCATAGTGTAGTAGACCTACTTGACTGATTTTGAACATAAAATAAAAGTTTAGTGCTACTAAGCAAGACAAAGTGTTTTTACTTTTTACAATCCAGATTCTACAAGGAATTCACTGGGTTTGTTGTTGTTGTTGTACAATCCAGATTCTACGTGATCGCTCCTTTCTATTGATTTAGCTTTTATTTTCGTTACTCGAGTTGCTTTCAGCACAGTGCTCTTTCATCAAGACCACATCTCAGTGATATCTTCTTCTTTTTTTCGTTGTGGCGGGGGTTAATGCAGTGATCAATCTGAGACCATTCTTGATCTGATAAACTGAAGAAGCAGAACAGCTCATGTAATTATTGTACTGTCATAAAAGAGGAAATAAATGAGAGCCTGTTCTTGATATTCTAATGAAACTCTCCACATTATGTGTAATTAGAAATGTGGTTTTCTTGATAGAGAAGTGTTTCAGATACTGAAGGGGATTAGAGACTAAAAGGGCAGCCCGCGTTCACGCAGGGTCCGGGAAAGGGCTGCATCCCAAGGGTGTGTGATATAGGCAGCCTACCCAAGCATCAGTGGCCGATTCCACGGCTCGAACCCGTGACTTATAGGTCACACGGAAACAACTTGACTGTTGCTCCGAGGCTCAAGGGGATTAGAGACTAGTCTTCATAAATCATAAACATTTCCTTAGATACACCCTAGTACAATATACTGAAATACACATCTTTCGCGGTGAATTATTCAAGTCAAAAACTCACAATTACAGACACAAATTGAAGTTCATTACAACTCTTGTAGAAAGTTTCTTCTTTGGTAGCCATGAAAATATATGAAGGGCTATAAAATAGCAGATGCTTCAAGAGAACTAAGAGCTGAACTTGAAGGAGAAATCAAGGAGGCGTTGAGGGGCATTCCTCGCGCGCTCAAAGAATGTCTTCCTGAACAATAAGGAGTACATAATAAAGGTTTTGGTGGTACTTGTAAGGTCAAATTACCTTCTAACATGTCAATAACTTTGCTCATCGATGGCCTTACTGCTGGATCGGTTTGTATGCACCACAGTCCTACTAATATCATCTTCCTTGCAGTTTCTTCTTCTTCTTCTTTGTTTATAATCCCTTGTAGTTTCAGCTCATCGTCTAGCTGAACGTGCTGATACGCCCAGTAAGGAAAATATATCTCACTTGTATGGCTTACTTCTTCTTTCACATTTTTTCTTCCTCCGACCATTTCTAAAACCATCATTCCATAACTATAGACATCAGACTTGTGTGAGACTCCTCCAAAACTCCTACTGATGACTTCAGGAGCAATATAACCAATCGTCCCTCGTGCTCCTAACATAGATACAATGCTTTCTTTCCTTGTGCAGAGTTTAGCCAAACCAAAATCTGATATTTTAGGACAGAATTCCTCATCAAGGAGTATGTTATGAGGCTTTATGTCAAAATGCAAAATTCTTGTGTTGCATCCCCGGTGCAGATACTCCAATCCTTTAGCAATTCCAACTGCAATTTGATACAATCTTTGCAGTCCCAAGTGAGAGCCATTACCATAAATGTATTTCTCTAGGGATCCATTTGGCATGAAGTCATAAATAAGAGCTCTTTTGCTCCCATCAAGACAATATCCCAAAAGAGACACGACGTTGACATGGGAAGTTTGACTTATGCTCGCGACCTCATTGATAAATTCTTCTCCATCACCTTTAGTTGCTTTCAGAATCTTTACTGCAACAACTCGGCCGTTAGCAAGAATACCTTTGTAGACCCCTCCATAACCTCCTTCACCAAGCTTATCGTTGAATCCATGTGTCATTTTCTTGATTTCCTTATAGCTGTATCTCTTTGTTGCCAGTGATCCATATTGCTTAAGTAAGGCCTCTAGACTCTGATCTTCTGTTTCGCCGTTAATTAATCTTATGCACTTCTTGAATGATTTTCTATATTGTGTATACATAATTCCAAAGAAGATTAACATCCCAATTCCAGCAACCGAAATTCCTATTACCAGAGGAAGAAAAATTATTGGTAGGCTTTGAGAGGAATAATGAATCTCAAGTAGGCTGAAAATCGTTTCATTAAATATTAGCATACCTGTTGTCAACTTGAGAAAATGAATCTTTCTTGCTAAATTAGTGTTTGGTTGCATCAAAACTGACTTTACATTAACTGGACAGGTAAAAGGAAGAGTTGTATCTCCACAACGACAACGAAACTCGATATCAAATTCACATATCCCTCCTGAATCTTGACAAGCCAAACAGCCACCTGAGGCATCACTATAATCCACTTCAAACCCCTCATTCACAGCCTCCTGCAGCTTTAGAGTTGCGTCCCACAGTTGCGTATAAGCAGTAGAAACAAGAGGAACCACTATACTGAAAGAACATCCTTTATCATAATTTCCAACAATTTCATCAGCAAAGAAAACACCAGTGTTGGTTGTTCCTACCACAGAACAATTAATATTGCTTGGCAGCTGTACCTGTGACAGAACCTCAGGATTGCAGCCGTAGAATATGTTTATAAATCTAGTTCCAGGGACGTACCTGTTAGGATCGAAATAATCAGGTGTCATGCGAAAGCTAGTTAGCAAACCTTGAACGACGGTAAATCAGATAACAAAAGAGAAATATACCAAAAGAGACACAAACATAGTTCAGTCAATTTGACATAGTTTGTAGTACTAAAATATATATCTAACTTTATCCAATACTTATGAATCAAACATGCAAACCAAATAACTTGATCCGCCACTAGTACTTACCTGAGACCGTTGATTAAGGTGGTGTTATACTTGTTGAGATTGAACAAAGAAGAAGATTTTGGACAAACATTATGCCAAAGATTATCATGCACAATCCTCATTCGAGTTGAGGATTCGTTAATAGACAGTACATGAAATTTTGAAGGTCGATAACCCGAGTATTTTCTTTGTGAGAAGGAAAAAACAGGCAAAGTGGACAGATTATCTTTGCATTCAAGAAAGTAATCGTCTCGGCCACATAGTCTTGATCGCACACTACCTCCCCAGAAAGGATACTTAATACCATGTATATTTCCACAGTTGTAAGCAGCTTCGCAGTTTATACTCTCGCCTTCAAACAAAAAGCTGTAAGATGATGGAATTGTGATGACTAAAATTAGGAGGAAACAGGTTGAGAGTTGATATAAGAATAACATAACCATTGTTGGCTCTGGAACATATGAATACTATATAAATTTCAAGGTTACAGAATCAAGAACCGATCAAAACACTCTCTCAATCTGGCTAAAGAGCTGAATTCAAGTCAATTGAAACAGTTGAATCAAGTAAGAAACAGGTACTAGTTTAATGGGCTCAGAATTGTCAACACTTACGGCTTCCTCAACAAAGACTTTGACCTGCTTTAATTAAAACGGATGACCAATATACCATTCCATGAAATATTCAAGCCTCCACGGCACAAAAAATAAAAAATACTTGCAGTCGGTACACACACTAAATTATACAACAACGACAACGGCAACAAACCCGTAAAATCCCACAAGTGGGGTCTGGGGAGACTAGTATATATGCAAACTTACCCTTACCTTCGGGGAGATAGAGAGGCTGTTTTGATAGACCCTCGACTCAAGTAAAAAGCAAAAAAGAAGTAGTAACATAAGCTGCAACAACTTCAAGGTAAGAAGATAATATAACAAAGGAGAGGAACCAATAAGGAATAAAAAATATGAGAATAGTCCTAATACTATTAGGGGTCGTTTGGTAGGGGTATTACTAATGTTGATATTAGTTATGCTGACATATTTCTTATCCATTGTTCGGTTTGATGTATTAAAGTATTGCACAATTTCTAAAAGACTTGTTTATTTACAAAAATACCCTCATGACAAAAAAAATTTATGTATATTTGCTGATCGATCAACGTCTGTACAAGCTACTACATAAATACACTGGAAAAGAAATCTATTCTCTAACTACCTAGCCAGCTGTACAATTCTTATTTGTTGTCTTGTAACAGACTAAAGGATAATCCAAAGAATAAATCAAATTGTATATACAAGGTGTATTTTCTGTTTCCTACCACTTCCTTCTAGTAAGCCCAAAGAATATTGATCCAATTTGGGCCCAAAACTGTTAAGACCCAACAGTTGAGAAAGAGCTGCTTGAGCCCAAATGTCTGATGACCCATTAAGTCCAAACCATTGTAGCCATTTGATTAATTGCATCTCATCCGTCCATTGGCATTAAAACCTAAAGTCTCTCTTTCAGATATAAACATATGAAGCTTATCAGAGATGAGAACTATCCAGAATCTCTGTCAATAGAATGTTGTACCTCCATCGATAAACCTTAATTTTTACAATTATCAGCTCCAAATTTTGTATCATCACCAACACCCCCCTCAAAGGGGGAGGAGAGAACCCCCAACTTGCCCAACATATTGTGATGGATGGGTCCTGTGAGGGATTTAGTAAAGAGATCGGCGAGTTGGGAGGAAGATCGGATATAAGAGAGTGAAATGAGACCGGCAAGAAACTGTTGCCTCACGAAATGGCAGTCGAGCTCGACATGCTTCGTTCGTTCATGGAATATCGAGTTTTTGGCGATGTGTATCGCGGCCTAACTATCAGAGTGAAGCGGTACTAGAAGGGAGATAGGGACAGAAAGATCTGCGAAAAAACGAACTAACCAGGTTAGTTCAGCCACAACTCGTCTCATGGATCTATATTCCGCTTCAGCGGAGCTAAGAGAAATGAATGTTTGCTTCTTCGATTTCCAGACAATAGGAGAAGAACCAAGTGAAATGTAGAAACCGCTGACAGATTTTCGTGAATCTGGGCAAGTCCCCCAATCAGAATCACAAAAGGCCATCAATTTGAAAGAGGAAGATGATGACATAAAAAGGCCCAGACCTAAATCTTTAAGCAAATAGCGAAGTACACGAAAGGCGGCTTGAAGGTGTGGTTGGCGAGGGTCCTGCATGTACTGGCTTAAATGTTGAACTGTGAAGGAGAGGTCTGGTCTGGTATGTGTTAGGTAGTTGAGTTTCCCCAGGAGATGGCGATACATAGTTGGATCAGCAATAGGATCTCCTATTTTAGCAAGAAGCTTTACCGTAGGGTCTAAAGGACAGGAAACATGAGACAAGTGCGAGGAGTCAAATTCATGCAAAAAGTCCAAGGTGAATTTCCGCTGACAAAGGATCAGACCCTGAGCTTCTCTGATGACTTCCATACCAAGGAAGAAATGTAAGGTACCTAAGTCTTTAATACTGAACTCTTGCTGAAGAAACTCTTTCAATGTAGTTAATTCAGCATCATCATTGCCTGTTAGCAAAATGTCATTAATATAGACTGCAACTATAGAAATAGAGGAGTCTGTCTTATTGAAAAATAGGGAATAATCGTTTAGAGAGTGAGTGAAGCCTTTGAAATTGAGGGAAGCTGTGGGCTTGGCATACCATTGCCTTGATGCCTGGCGAAGTTCATAAAGTGACTTCTTCAATTTGCAAACGTGATTAGGAGTAGGAGGACTAACCCCAGCAGGAAACCTCATATAAACCTCCTCATTTAAATCGTCATGTAAAAATGCATTGTCTACATCTAATTGGTAAAGTCCCCAGCCTCTCTTCACTGCTGTAGCCAAAATACACATGATAGTGGTCATTTTAACCACTGGTGAAAGCGTTTCAGTGAAATCTATTCCATCTCGTTGTATGTCACCTTTAATGATCAATCTGGCTTTTAGCCTTTCTATGCTGCCATCTGAGTGTTGCTTGACCTTATATACCCATTTACATGGCAAGTCTTTCCTACCTTAGGGTAATTCTACCACATCCCAGGTTTTATTAAGCTCAAGAGCTTCAATTTCTTTTGCCATTGCTTCTTGCCAACTAGGGTGATGAGCAGCCTGTGCATAACTGATAGGTTCTTGGATATTAGACAAAGAGTTAAGCATATGTTAGTTAGAAGAGGTTAATCCAGTAAAGGACACAAAAGTAGGAGTGACTGGAGCTAGGAAACATGAATCAGATACATCTGTGAGGTGAATTACATTACAAACATAATCTTTTAGATAAGCAGGTGTGACATGAGGTCTGGTGGATTTCCTAATGAGGGATTCTATCATAGGTACTGAAGCAGGAGTGGAGGAAGAAGGTAGGGAAAGTGGAATGTGGATGAGAAGTGGAACCATGAGAAGAAGTGGTAGACAAGGGAGTGTGTGGAGGAGAAGCAGGAATGGGGAACTTAGGAGAATAAGCAGCAGTAGATGGTGGAGAGGAAACAACATGAGTGGAGGGAATGATAGGTGAAGAATCAGAAAAAAGAGTAGTAGTATTAACTTTAGCAAGAGGTAGAGAAGGATTAGGGGAAGAACCAGTGTTTATAGAAGCAAAAAGAAAGAACTCTTCATGAAAAATGTCATCCCTAGAGACAAAGGTCTTAAGAGTCTATAGATTAAGCACCTTATATCCCTTCTTCCCATGTGGATATCCAAAGAAAACACAAGGTAGTGCCCTTGGCTCAAACTTTGGTCTGTTGTGTTATATAGTAGAGTCAAAATATAAGTAACCAAAACACTTAAGGTTTGTATAATTGGGTTTGGCTTTGAACAGAACTTCATAAGGGGTTTTGAAGTGTAATATCTTAGAAGGGAACCTGTTAATTAAGTAAGTGGCTGTTAATAAAGAGTCTCCCCAATATGTGATATGCAGATGTGATTGGTATAGTAAGGCTCTGGATGTTTCTAGTAAATGTCTATATTTTCTTTCCACAACTCCATTTTGTTGTGGTGTATAGACACATGAAGTTTGATGTATGATCCCTTGTAAGTGAAAATAATCTGACTGAAGGTGCCCACTACCCAATTCAAAAGCATTGTCTGACCTTATAACTTTGACTTTGGTGTGAAACTATCTCTCTACCCTGTTTAAGAAGGATTTCAAAACTTTGAAGGCATTAGACTTAGTACTTAATAAATAAGTCGAGGTACCTTTGCTAAAGTCATCAACAATAGTGAGGAAATACTTATAACCATCATATGTAGGACTACTATAGGGTCCCCAGGTGTCCACATGAATCAACTCAAATATTGATTTTGTTGAAATAGAACTTGAAGGAAAAGAGAGTTTAGATTGCCTTGGCATAGGACAAATAACACATAGAGTAGAAAATTTTTGAACAGGAAGATATTGAAACTGAATCAACATTTCTCATATTGCTTAAAGGCATGTGGCCTAACCTATAATGCCACAATTTTTCCTTTACATTAGAATCAGAAAGACTAAAACAGGAATTTAAAAAAAAAACAGAACTAGATTTCTGTCTAGATACAAAAGTATTTCTAGACTTAGGTAAACTCTTAGAAACTGCAGCTGAAACTCTTGACTTGAGGATGTAGAGACCTCCCTTTTCTTTACCAATCTCCAGAGAGCTCTTCAGTGAAGGGCCCTGCAGCAGAAAACAAGAAAGAGGGGTGAAAAGAACATACTTATGAAGTTGTCTACACAACTTGTGTATAGATAACAAATTGAACCTGAAAGAGGGCACATACAAGACATTATGTAGTACCACATTAGGTAAAATTGACACTGAACCTGCGTGTGTAACTCTAACTCTATATGAATTTGGGAGTTTAACCATGAGGGGTTTAGGCATAGCCTTATATTCTGTGAAAAAAGTGTTTGTTGAAAGTCATATGCTCAGTTGCTCCACTATCTAATATCCAAGACTCATTATCAATTTGAATGAAACATGCATGTGAATTAAAAAAATTGGCTATACCAGCACAACTAAGGTTTGCAAAAGCATCAGAAGTGGAAGTTGTCTGCTGTCCCATGTTTGCCTGATGGAGAAGTTGCAGAAGTTGTGTTACATTCTCCTGTGTAAGTGTCTGAATCCCTGCATTGTGTGTTCCTTGATCTGCTTCTTCAGCTGAGTTGAATGCAACATTTGCTTGCACTCCTCCTTGAAATTTTCTTTGTTTTGTGAACTTAAAGTATGTGAAAAAACCATGAATCCTGTAGCATTTTTTAACATTGTGTCCTGGTTTCTTACAATAAGCACATATTAATGAGTTTATTTTTGCATCAAAAACTCCTTTGTTGCCTCTCTGTTCATTGTATTTCTTACCCTCTACTTGATTGAAAGCAATGAAGGAGGCCGAGTCTTCTAGGTAAGCAGGGCTAGCTTGAATTTCTCTTTGTTTTTCATCTTGCATTACCAATGCATATGCTTGTCCAATAGAGGGGAGTGGAGAGGACAACAATATGTTGCTCCTAACTCCTATGAAGGTCTCATTCAATCCCATAAGAATTGCAAGAGCCTTTCATCCTGATGAGCCTTCTGGTTCTTTGTCTTTACTCCACAGTCACATTCACACACACATGCAGAGAATGTGTTGAGAGCATCTAGCTCATCCCATAAGCTCTTCATTTTGGTGAAGTAAGTAGACACACTTGAACTCCCCTGCACCACAACACTTAGTTCTTTCTGTAGTTGGAAGAGATTAGCTCCATTTATTTGACTAAATCTATCTTCCAAGTCACTCCAAAGATCTTTGGCACTCTGGGAATACAGCACACCGTCTGCTATTTCCTTTGAAAGGGAGTTAAGGAGCCATGAAAGCACCATGTCATTTGATCTGGCCCAGGCCTGTTGAAGACCTGAGTCTGCAGCTGGAACGGCTAGGGATCCATTAATGAACTCTAGCTTGTTCTTTGCTGACAAAGTTATCACCACGGCTCTTCTCCAACCACCATAGCTCCTGCCATCAAATACTGAAGAAACCAGGTTCATTCCTGGGTAATCTGAAAGGTGAAGATAGTAAGGGTGTGCTGAATCAACAACACCACTAGCCATGGAACCTACTGGAAGGGATCTAGCTCCAACAGGAGTGGAAGAAACAACTGAAGGGCTGCTCTGAGATTCAGTAGACATTTCACAGAAGAGAGGGAGAAATGAGATCTAAAAAAAAGAAATCGGATCGCAAGCACTTCAAGCCTGCTCTGATACCATGACAAAATAGAAGAGGAACTTAGGAAAAATTTTCTGTATATTTGTTGATCGATCAACATCTGTACAAGCTACTATATAAATACACTGAAAAAGGAATCTATTCTCTAACTACCTAGCCAGCTGTACAATTCTTATTAGCTGTCTTGTAACAGACTAAAGGATAATCCAAAAAATAAATCAAATTGTATATATAAGGTGTATTTTCTGTTTCCTACTACTTCCTTCTAGTAAGCCCAAAGAATATTGATCCAATTTGGGCCCAAAACTGTTAAGATCCAACAGTTGAGAAAGAGCTGCTTGAGCCCAAATGTCTGATGACCCATTAAGTCCAAACCATTGTAGCCATTTGATTAATTGCATCTCATCCGCCCATTGGCATTAAAACCTAAAGTCTCTCTTTCAGACATAAACATACGAAGCTTATTAGAGATGAGAACTATCCAGAATCTCTGTCAATAGAATGTTGTACCTCCATCAATAAACCTTAATTTTTACAATTATCAACTCCAAATTTTGTATCATCACCAACACCTCATGACCAGTCCATCACTTTATCTTTTAAAAGAAACATATGTTGAGGAATGTTTTTATATTGAAAAAGGTTTTAGAAAAATTATTTGATTTGCCTACCTATATTGTAGTATAGAAATGAATATTTATTTATAAAAAAAAAATGCTAAGTATTTATTTATCTACGAGAGATATAATTTATTTTTCACTTTCTTAGATTATTAGGCAAAGAAAATTTGAATTAAAAAAATAAAAGGAAAATAAATTGATTACAAGTGCATTCCAGTACGTAGTAGTAGAGTACATATTTATAAATTTACAATAAAGAAATTGGCGGAGTATAGATATAAATAGCGGGAGCAATTTCAGTATCAAACTTTATATCAAACTTGCATTAATATAATAGCATATTTTAATCAATCATAAATTTTGAAGGCAATTTTGTCTTTAACTAAGTTAATGCATGCATTAAAACTCATTGCATTGTTAATAGTTAATATCATGGTTATGCATAGGATAATACCAAATAGTGTGTATAATTAATGCTTGTATAACTAATGCATAAGTTCAAAAAGTGTACCAAATAAGATATTATTTATACACAAAGCTAATACATACATTATTTTATATAATACATCATTCCAGACGAACCCTTAGTATGTACAAAAGACACGTTCGATCCTTGTACCTTAATTAACACACTAAATTATCTTGAGTCTTTTTATGTCCCCGAATATAAAAATGCATATTAGTGAACTATGAGTAAATGAATTTATAAAGCGCGCAGTAGGCTTGAATACAAACTGAAGGTTTGACATTTAGTTATATGTACAACTATATACTCTCCCTCTGTATCAATTTACGTGAACTTATTTGACTGAGCACGTAGTTTAAAAAAAAAGTGAAGATTTTTAAATTTGTGGTGTAAAATAAGACACATAAATATTGTATAGGTATAAATCATTACATAAAGATAAATTGTTTCCAAATAAGAAAATGAGTCATTCTTTTTGGTATGGACTAAAAAGGAAATAGATTTACATAAATTGAAACGGAGTGAGTATAACTTTTGGAAAGTGATGAACAATGAGGGGGAAGAAGCTTCATAGTATCTGCATATGGATGTTGCTTGCTCCGCGTATGAAACAAACTCTAGGAATTTTTTGCCAAGCCAATTAATATATAAACTCGTCTAGTCACTAATTTGACTCTTAATAGCATCATATACTGTATCTTTCATATTCAAACTTTATTTGCAATATATAGCCGCGTTGTATCGCTTCTCTCTACCTTTCAAGCCATGTTTTCCCCCTTCAAATAGGATCATTTGCGTTGCTATTCAACTTTTGATGATAAACATTAATCGGAAACTTAGTAAAAATGGTATTCCACTAATATGCTATAACAAATTAAATTACAATATGATAATGTAAAAGTTACTATATATTTGCTCTATATGTGTACATAACTTACAAGCGTATCTTTTTATTTATTTATTTAATGGAAATCTTTGTGGTCAACTGCTTGGATGATGTCGGAGAGGACTATGATATTTGACAGATATCCATAATAAAAGGCATGAGAAACAGTTAAAGATATTCAGTAAACAAAATAATTTGGTGGCATTTCTATACATGTCACAAACGAGATAGGTTAATAGCTCAAATTATTGACATTTGAAAATGTCGTAAATAAATGTCGGTAGTTAGTTGCCGATATTAATTTAAATGTCGCAAAATTAACGATATTGAAATTTTCGATATTTAACATAAATGTAAAATAAATGTCGGTAAACAAGTTTGTGACATTTAAGTGACTTATGGAGACATTTATAAAATGGCGCAGTATCCCATATTTTGAAATTTAGTTTTGGGGGGGGGGGGGGGGTGGTTGACGAGTGATCAAAATATTTTCTCTTTTGAAAAAAGTTTTTTGAAAAGTATTTTGAAGTAAAATGTGCTTGGGATTGTGTCACGACCCAATTTAGGATCATAACCGACACTTAGGAGCGAGTGCTTCCAAGTAAGCCTCATCGGCATTTTATAAAAAATCGGACAGAGATTCTTCTGTTTTAGGATTATCCAAAAATAAACATGTCTTAGAAATTAACAACACAACCAACCAATATCCACCAAAACAAGTTATAATCCTCATCAACGAAGTACTCCTAACAATTTAATACTAACTCCATCTCCAAAAATACAATAGGAAAGTCTAATACGAGTCACAAATCTATATCAATAAAAGAATACTCATGATACTAAAAAAAAAAGACTATGGAGCGACTCTAAGAGTTTCAAGAAAGAAGCTATAACAAATAAATAACAATCCTTGCCCACGCGAATAACTGCGGGGCTCACCAAAATCTGTCAACTCGTGTACTCTAATTAACGAAATCCTCACCTGCATCTATTGCTGCCTCCGTAAAAATAATAACGGAGAGTGAGTCGCTAGCTCAGTGAGTAATAACACTTAACCATGCTAGTATATTAAACCGAAAATATCATAAAAATGCCCTTTCTAAAACGGTCAATATAATCAGACATTTCATGTGTTTCGTGTAACAGAAAACAATTCAACAAATCGGTAATAAACTCGGTAAATACTGTCTCATAGCAAATCTTTATGTTTGAGAGGTTACCAAGAAAGGATCACGTAATCTGTATCACTGTGTGGACTCCTTCGTAAAAGTAGTCAAATATAACTATAGATTCCTACTCGAGGGAAAACTATAATTGTATGCTAGTTCTACCACTAGCGAGGGTTATAACTGTAATCGGTAATCTGTAAATACAAGGTGCACCAGGTCTAACGAACCCGACGTTAGCTACGGGATCCTTCAAAGTCTCCTCCCATTTATACTTTTCTTCGTAAGCAGTAAATATTCATAGGAATGCATTTTTAAAATAGTACATGACATTTCAATTCTTATCAAATCATGTAATTCCATTTCGGTAATAGTAATCATATCTCAAATAACAGTAAAACATGTCTAGTAACGGTGAGAACATTTTAAATAACTGTAAACATCTCAAGTAAACTGTTCAGTATCATATCAAGTAAAAGACTTGTCCCACATGCAAATTTCAAACATTCGGTAAAAATTACTATTTGCAAAATCATGTATAAACCATGCAGGTTATGAAAACACAAGTTGCGGTAAGATTACTACTCACAATACTTGTGCAGAAATATCCAACACGCCACCTCGGGCACTTTGTTCAACTTCTTCAACTACCTACTTGTAACAAAACTAATCTATGTATTAACTCCGTGAATTCCAACATAGCTGGTGCAATACTTCAAATCAGATTAATTCCCCTATTTTTATTCCTTTGGAACCGAGCAATGATTCTCTGTTTGTTCTTACATTGCGATCGATACAACTATTTGTATAAGGAAAGAAGAATATATTTCGTCTGCACAAAAGCTGTATTCTTCCCCTCAATTAATATTTGTACTAAATATTTCTAGCCTGTACATTAGAGTGTCGGTATAACCTAAAAGAATCTTCAGTCAATTTAATAGGAATTCATTATTTTGCTATATAAGAATATTTTAATTAAGTTGTTAGTCTTGTTTCTACTCTTAATTAGTGAAATAATAACTAATAATATGCTAGGTATTGAGTAAAGGGAATCCCTAATAGATTACGATGGAAAAATTTAGAATTTAATTACCTAATTTGTTCTCCAGCTTCATGAATCCCTTCGCTAGAAAGAAGCAGACCCACCTCACCGTTCCCTTCGATCGCTCCTGTGAGTTTGCCTCTGCCGAGCTCCATTACTTTGCCCCCTATCCCTTTTACTTGTGCTAACGTAGTGACTTGGCCCTAATTCATCTTTGTTATTATTATTATTATTTTAGTTTAAGTTATGCTAAAAGAACTAATATGCCCTTATATAAACATGGGGTATTACAGATTGTTCACAAATTATTGTTCCAATGACAAAATATTCACAAAACATCAAAGAATCAACGACGGTACAAACACATGCTTTGCAATGCGCAGTTTCATAATCATCTAACCAAACACTGCATTTTTTTATTATGTGATCTCATGCTGAGATTAATTTTTTAATCCTTCCAAAAAAAAAAATTGATCCCCTGATGTATAAGGTATTTGGATAATTTACAAGATTAACCTAAAAAAAAGTTCTTTTTTTTTTTTTTACTTTTATAGTACTGGAATAAATTGTCCTTTGAGGTGATCCATATACTTAGGCAAGAAAAGAAAAGGTTTCTACAGAAGTAATTATTTTCAAAAACTTTATAAATTAAAGGTATATTGAAATATATATTCATCAAATGCTTATAAGATATAAATTGTCGTTCTATAAACACTTATTTCTTCTATGAAACATATTTAAAATATGGCTAAAAGCATGTTTTCGTTCTACATACAACTCATACAAATATTTGTTCGGAAATTGTATTGTGTTATTACAAAGTTGAAACTAAACAAACAAATAGATGGGAATACAACAATCGATCACTATATCAAGAATCATGATTTTACAAAAAACAAAGAAACAAAATTCAGAGACTTCTGATAATATTGCCAAACCACACATCCTTTCACAAAGGGGCGGCACAACTCCTATATATATAAATATATATATATCCCATCGTTTGGTGGATTGGGTTCATACATAATTTGTATGTACATCAATAACAACAACAAGTACACCTCAATCACAACTAAGTTGGAATCGACTACATAAATTATCACTGTCTATGTCAATTTACTTAAACCTCCCGAGATCAACGTCATGACAGTAAAATTCATCCCTTTGATTCCTTTTTTCTCGATTTTTTATTTTCCTTAAAAATTCATAAGTAATGTAATTCCCCTTCAGAAGAAGATTCTGAGATATAACGAACTCCATTTTCAACGGGGGAACAAATGTTTGTTGAATTAACAATATTCCAATCATTGTACTCTACTGCTTGCTCAGATCCACTTGCAATTACAAGTGTACTCCTTCGCATTGTATGCTGCTGTTGATAGGCATTCTGTTCTCCTGTTAAGCACACAACAAATTGTCAAATAATTCAACTTTTATGTACTTAGCGGTTACAGGTAGAGCCAAAATTTTAAGTTTATAGGATTTGAATTTACAATAGAACTCATAACTTTGTTTCGCAATTAAATATTTATACATATTTAGTAGATTTTCTTGTACAAATATAAGATCAAAGTAAAAAATATCAGGTTCGTCCAAACCCGTAAATAATATTTTAGCTTCGTCCCTGCTTACTGTGTAATTAATTCGATATAACTAGTTTGCATCTGCTGATAGTGTAAACAAAAGCTTTATATAGTGTGTATATATATAAAAGTTAAATACATTGTCAAATTGAAGTATTACTTAATTAGTCTTTTGTGACAAACACGTCATACTAAAATATACAAGTAAAACGGGTTGACTTTTTTCAATTTTTTTTAAATCCAAATTCATGAGGTTTTAGCCGAAGAATATTTGTCATATCATCTTTAGCAAGTACAACTAAAATAAGGGACTAAAACTTAGAACAGTATCAATTGGGAATAGATATTAATCAAGTATACCTTTCTTATATTTGCTCGCTAACTACTCAAAGTTTATATATTATATCAGATTAGATAATAACACAACAAATAAAAAAGGAAAAGATTAAAATATAAGCATATAAGGTACCTTGAGTAAGTAGAGCTTGTTCATTCATGACCAGCCCACCATCAACTTCTTCTAAAGAACTCCAATTTGTGTAGGCATCCTTCACCAATTTCTCAATATAGGCCTAATATAAATGAATAAATAGATTTCTTAAATCAGTAAAAATGTTTAGGTTTAGCATATATAATATTTAACAGGGTGTTAAACATTAAAACAAAATTCTAAAAAAACTAGGATTTTTCTTACCCTTTGGATTCCTCGCAATTCTCGACTGTGGCAAATTTGCCCATTAATAATTGCCTTAACAACTTGACATATGGGATTGAGGATGAGAGTGTAGGTAGTTCCTCTCGCTATGTATAATTTGGTGCCCATCTCACAAGTTTTTGCATGCCTATATGTTACCTCCCACATTTTTTCCGACATCCCGCTTCCAAGTATCTGTCAGAGATAAATTCATGATTTAAATTTAATTAATTATACTAAGCTCTTTGAAATTATAGGTTCAAAATTAATATTTGTAATACTTCAAAAATTGTCACATGTATTTTGATTCAAATCAAGAAGTCTGACCTTTACTATATATAAACCTATGTTAGAAATTATACTTATTTATTGATGATTTTAGTTTTTTTTTCTTTAATTTGTGTCCCTAGAGAAATGGTGTTACTAATTAATTTGTAATACGTACCCTTCTTAGTTTTTCTGGGTCAATATTTGCCAACTTCAAGAAATCTTGTACAGTCTTGATGCCTTGTGAAGTTAACTTCTTGTGAAAAGTTCCATCTTTTCCAATCTTTTCAAGACGCCACACATCATCTCCCAATTCTGGTGGATAATGCTTCTTATACACTGCGATAACATAAATTAATTTCAATATATGAAATATGGTTATAGTACAAATAGAGCCGGATCCAGGATTTAATTTAATGGTTTTAGCTTTTAAGATTTTTGGTATTGAACTCATTATACTGTTCAAATTATGGGTTCAAATCTAATACTTATCAAAATTTTAATAGCTTTTGACATATAAATTCATGTTTCGTATCAAAAGTTATGGGTTCAGTTGAACCCGTAGCCGAAAAGCTACATACCACCGAATAATGATGTTCAATTAGATTTCATGAATCTAACTGATAGAATCTTTTTAAGCATGTACGTCTAGGTTTAATGACGTGCTTACATGATTTTTTAGGATTTAGGAAGGGGAGGAAAAAAAAAAAGGGGGGGGGGGGGGGGGAGGAGGACATGACGTGTTCACGTACTTTTGTATAAGCATGAAGCGGGAAAATAATGATTAAAGTTTTTGAATAAGTAATTGAATTGACAAGTTAAAAGATACCTTACATGTCAAACTAACAAGTATAACATGCTTTGAACTATATATCTTAACCAATGGACTAAGAAGACATTAATTATTTAAACCCCAATCTAATACTTGTTAATTAATGGAGTATATGACTTGGTATTAGATGATCGATTGAAAGAATAATTGACCAAATCTTTTTTATTTATTTTACTTGTTAAAGTGCACAGATTATGTAACTAGGGTTAGGTATAGATATCACTGTTTGACTTAAGAGTTAAGACCTAGATTATTTGCCTCAAGAGAAATCACTGAACAAAGTGATGTTTCTCGTCGGCACTTCTTCCTTTTCAGCTAAACACAAGGAATATACCCTAAAATAAAAAAATGTTACTTGTAAAAGGATTATATTATCCCGGTTTTCAAGTGATTTTGTTTTCAGTTAAAGGTTCACAAAATAACTTCAAGTGGCCTAAGTAACTCAACAAGTTAATTTTAAAAAAAAAATAAAGTTATATATACTGACAGAATAAAATAATTAATAACTTACATTCTCCGCGGTGGTCTTTAACCATAAAAGAGTCGGTCATGGCTTCCATTATTCGAACATTATTTTGACCTTTTCCAACATGAACAACCTTTGCACCAAGTCGAAACTTCCGACTCCGAATCCAACTAGAATTATCAGTAAATTCAAGATCACCAAGGGAAACAACACCATCTCTCATAGTTATATTAAGTTCACCGGTAAGCAATGGTCTTTTTCCAACCCTTTCCTTAACTATGTTCTTATTGAACTCTTCATTTGTCCAAGTTGCTTCATTTTCTCCAATAGGAAAATCTCCGTCGAGTACGACGATTTCGACTTTAATCGGAGAAGCTAAGGTGGTCGGAACCAGGCAATCGCCAGTTGCGTCCACAAGTAGGAGCTGGAGAGGGTGGCCATGTGAATCCACAATCTTGCTGTTGGTGAATATTGGTAAAGAAAGCTTTTTGTTGAATATCAAACGTAGGTTTGATGGTTCCATAGCTTTAATTCTTAATGAAGGTGATCTCCCTATTGATCGAGAACATCGTCTTAGTCCATTTTCCACCTCTTCATGAACCTATAATTTCAACAAAGATATTGAATAAGAATAGAAATTACAGGGACAAAATACAAAATTGATCGTTCGGCCGAAACTAATTGCATTCTCTAACCAAAAGAATATATATAATATGTATATTTCTTGTATATATTACATATATATAGTAAAGAAATATAAATTTTATCGGCTATTCTTTTTGGAAGCAGCTTAAAATATACATTTCTTTAATTACAATAGGATGAACTAGTATTCATGACTCATAGCGTATAGACTCATTAATTAATTTAGGTAGAGAGTCAAGCGGGTTCTTTGACTGCATCAATATGCATCTATGAATCAAAATGAGTTTTAATTTTATGCACATATATTTTCACTTTAAAGATTATTGTATATCACTCTATTCATAGTATTAGTTGATAGCCTATAATAAATGACAAATGACCTGATATAACATGTTAAATCACAATAATAGTATAAAGAAAATTACATTGTTAGTGTATATAGCGTAAATTCATCATAAAAATATCTCTAATGTCTAATCTAAAATCATACCACTCTTCGGAGCATGGGTTCCAAGGCTGAGCAGAAGTTATCTAAGAAATTCACCATCACCACTTCTTTAATCACACTACAAAGCCAAAAAAAAAAAAAAAAAAGTAAGATAATAAATCTTGAAATATTGAAAAGTAAAAAAACCAAATAACTAATGATGAGGATACATACGAAGCAAAAGAAGGTGTTTTTCTCATGCGTTTGTAATTTGAATGGTTGGAATCAGGATCAGCAGAGTCATCAAAGAATCTTTTAGCTGCCATTTCTATATATATATTGTGAAGTAAATCTCAAGGGTTTTTTCAGTACAACTACTAAGAAAGAGAGGAGAGGCGATGATTTGAGGAAGAGAAGTTTGGTAGTATAGGGTTTATAAAGGGTAGAGCACAAGGTGTCATAGTCTTATCTCAAAAGAGAAAATGAGTTAAAAAGTATTAAAGCTAATGTTATTTTCAATATTAAAAAGAGGTAAAGGAAGTTTCGTGGAATAATGAAAGAAAGAGCTAGGTAATAGAGGATTCCAACTTCTAAGTGATCTAAGGCGATCTGATGTAACGACTTTGACGTCAAGGCCTCTTCAAGTCAACCCCTCGACTCCTTTTGCAAAAGAAACAAAAGGAATTAGACAGCAAAATATATATTAAAGCAGACGTGATAGCTTCTTGGGAAATTTTTCTAAATATGTTTTCGGAATTTTTTTGTAAAAAGTCTTGTCAAAACGTCTAAAAAGTTGCTGAATATTTCATTTTAAAAATAAGGGATCTTTATACAAATATATTATATATTATAATTATACACGATTATACATATATTATACGCTCACTGATTATTTTTAATTTAAGCGGTTGACTTAACGATTATTTAGGTTAATTTTTTCTAAAAGAAATGACTCAAGATTGTTTATCCGTAAAACGGTATAGTTAAATTTATACGTGGTTTATAGATAAGTGAATTAATTTGTTCCTAAAATAATAGATCAAATAGACAAAAATACAATACTTAGCCTTGAGATGGAGATAAAATAGCATAAATTGTAATTCCGGGAGCAGGTCTTCCGAGGACAATAGCAACGATGAAGATAAAATTATATTGAGCTTTAAATAGAGTGTAGCATATGTTTGTCAAAAAGTTCATCACCATTACAATGATAATAGAACTCGTTATTTATAGCTGCACCTAGGGAACAAGGTCTTAGGATCAAGCTCCTTTTTAATGTCAATTATGAGGGACATTGAAGAATA
Organism: Nicotiana tomentosiformis; assembly: GCF_000390325.3. Lineage (NCBI taxonomy): Eukaryota > Viridiplantae > Streptophyta > Magnoliopsida > Solanales > Solanaceae > Nicotiana > Nicotiana tomentosiformis. Next base: position 123,408,388 of record NC_090823.1, read on the forward strand.
TATAACGGCAGACAGTGAATGTCATATTCTTTGTAACGGGCCGTGTACTTAATGCTGTAGAATATTCCTCATTAAATGTTTACGGATGGCAAGCATTAATTTCATCTTTATGAGTGTTATTCTCTCTGGTAATAGATGGGATCATTGCCTTCGGATTCAACTATCTTTTGTCTTCGGCTCCACGTGTCACTTCCTAATGCGATCATTTAATATAAACATATTTTACCCTATACAGATAGTCCCCCTGCTTTCTGGTGGCATAACTTTGTGTCACCGGAAAGTTGGTAGAAATACCTTTTTTGGCAGGAAATTCAATGACCCCCTTTGAAAAGTTACCGACGGTTGATTAGATATACGTCTCTCCGCATTTAATGCCCCGAACATGCGCACCCCATGATTCAGTATCACTTTTGCCGGTTATCGAGGTAATTATAGCCACGATTCTAGCCGTTTTTTTCTTTGCTTACACACATCAAACTCCTTCATTTACACTTCTTAATTTATCGAACTTTCTCAAACCCTCTTTACTCAATTTCGTACTTTGTCTAAAACTTTTCTTTGATCTTCTTTTTGAGAGAAAACTTTCCTCCCTTTCCGAAAAAATGGCTTCTTCTTCCAAAAATCCTAGTTCCTCAAAAAACAAAGGCAAAGCCGATAAGGCCACTCCTCCTACCATCATCCCAAGAAATATTATCACAACCAAGGACTTCGAAAAGAAGTTCCCTACTTCAAATCCTCGCACTTGGGTTGTTGGCAGATACCCTTCTTCCATCCGTCCTTCCAGCATTCCTGCTATGAAGGAAGATTTTCATTGCCAAGATCTAAACATTATCGCTCCTGATCTGGCAATGTGGGTAACCTTACCCAAGAAGGGTTTTACGTATTTTTATACGTATCCCTTTACTTTGGGGCCATTCTCTTTGAGTGGAGAGCTCGACTCAGTCATTGTGGAGTTCTGCATCCGCTACCAGGTATGCCTAGTGCAAGTAAGTCCTTCTGTGCGGAGTACAATTTCTTGTCTTCGGTGCTTGTGACAGGAGAGGGGAGAGTAGCTAACCCTAGCTCCGTTGAAGAACCTCTAGTCCCCCAAGATCTTCCGCGGGGGAATGGTAAATTTCAGCAAGCGTGGCCACCATGCTCTGCTATCTAGCGTGGATGATTACAACAACCGTGTGTGGATGAAATGATTCATTGTAGTCATCACTAGTGACATCATTACGGGAAATGCTTCATCTTTTCGGGAATCATGGAACCGTACTCGTAAGTTCACCATTTCTCTTTTTCCATTAAAGATCATCCCATATCGTTATTGACTCTTCTTTTTCCACTTATTTGAGCATCTCGGTGGGTTCCACCGCGGGTTGAAGGTTTGGACTAGTAGGTCCAAAAGAATTTGGACGATACTATGCCCGAGACCCCCACATGGAAAGAACTGGACCTCAAATACGGGTGGAAGGCCAAAATTATGGTAGGTTAAACACAACTTGTTGTTTTCTTCTCTTATAATGAAGCTGATTAACCCCTTTTTCCTTTGTTGAATTCATGTCTACCCCAGGGCTCGGTTGTCGTCCCCAATGAGGATATTTTGGCTACTCCTACTGATGCAGCGAGGCTGCTTCAGGAGGCGTTTACTCAAATAGGAATCTTCGGGCCTGCTTCTAGTGCAAGTGTTTCTTTTCAGAGTCCCCGGCCGGAGAACAAGCAACCCAAAAAGAGACGTTCTTTCGCGGTCGGGGAAAAAAATAAAAGGGCAAGGAGTGCCATGCCTGAGTCATCTTCAAATGCTATGGTATTGAGCGATGTGCCCGAGCCGGCCATTGATACCGTGGTTATTGATGATGATGGAGAAGCTAGTGATGAGGGAGCTTCTCTACATAGAAGATGACGACATTCATCAACTTAACAGAATGCTCAATTTGTTGAGTTAGTTACACTAACTGAGGATGATGTCTTGGCCCTCTACAGGGAGTATGATATGGTGGAAAATGCCAACTCCCGTTTCTGAGTCCCAGTCATCGTACCCGGTAATGTGAGGCTGAGTACCGGGTCCTTGCCATCTTCGGTTGATGAGAAACCAACAACCAGCACCGTGTCTCCCGCAACCACTTCTTATCCCTCAACACCATCAGCTTCATACCCTTCTTCACCAACTCTCTTTCTGCCACCAGCAACTGTTACATTATCTCCACCGGCCGCAGTAGCCCAAAACGATGGTATTCCTCTTTCTAAGTCCCCAATTCATGGGAACCTAGGGCAAAATTATGTTGCCTCTTCAGAAGATCCTCAAAGGAGGTGGAGCGCTAGTCTCTCGGTTTCCACCGGATGTCATCTGTTATCCCGACCGGTGGAACTTGCTAGTTATCTGAAGCCTTTGGCTTCTGAAAAAGATAAGAATAAAGTGAAAACTCTCTCGGGGGAGTGTTTGCTGAATAATTCCATGCACAACGTAGCGGCGGTATAATCCTCATGTTCTCGATTATTTCTTTTATCTTTGTTATAGCAGGTTTTTGAGTTTGCATTTTTGTTATACAGGCCAACTTTATTGATTTCAAGGGCCTTCAGAGGCTAATCCATGATAAAGAGGAACTTACCTACGAGCGGGATCAACCGTTGGCCGAGCGATATCAAATCGCTACTCGTCTCTCAGAACTGGAAGCACGAGTTATCGAGGCCGTGAAGTTGGAGGCTCGATTGCATCAAAGAGATCAAGATGTAGTGACCCTTGGCCAAGAGACCTCCCAGTTAATGGTGCAATTTGAAGAAGCTAAGGCCAAATGGATTGAGGTTCAAAATAACATTCTTGCTGCATCCAATCGTGAGGCTGCTTCCATAGAAATATTGAATAACTTGGAGGCAGCCTTACACTCCAAAACTAAAGAAATTGTTAATGTTGAGGAGAAGCATTCTCGGTTAGAGGAGAGACATAAGAAGGTCATGGAGCATAACAAGGTTTTTAGCTAAACTATTTATGACCTTGATGTCAGCCTCCGAGCCACTAGATCCGCGCGGGATAGTCTTTCGACCGAGGTTGACCAACTTTAAGAAGAACTTCAGCACCGAGCTACTTCCCTCATTGTTGAGAAAACACATTCTATGTATAGCATGAGTAGAAAAACCTTGGAAGAGGCCAAATCGGGTGTCATTGACTTTGACACCGAAATCGCTAAGGCCCGTGAGTAAGAGTTAGCTGCAAAAGAGGTCTACCGGCCAAGCCCGATGCTACCAATTCTTCTAGTTCTGGTTCTGAGTTCTTGGGAACTGAAGAGGAACCGGAAGGCGATGATGCAGAAGGCCAAAATGACGAAGGCCAAAATATCGAACCGGCGGCGGATCTGCCCATTTCTCCTGGGGCGTAGGTGTTTCTCTTCCTACAGGTTTCGGAGATGCAGCAACTTAGTTTTTTGCTTTCCTTTTCAAATTTTTGTACTTGTGTTGCTTTGCACATTTATTGTAAATAAAAATATTTTTCCGTATAAGTTTTTCTTTCTGCGTATTTTTTATTTAAATATTTGCGCAAGTTTGATCTTCGCATCTTTTTTCTTTTAAGTGTTTGTGCAAGTTTACTTTTTGCGTCTAATTGTGCAAAGCTTTGGGTGTATTTTCCCCCGAAAGCATTTGGATTTCGGGCATAAGTTCTTCCGAAATCAACCATCTATTGTGAGGGTTTTAAAAAGAGAGGGTTTGCGCATATTTACTTTTTACGTCTGATTGTGCAAGGCTTTGGGTGTATTTTCCCCCGAAAGCATTTGGATTCGGGCATAAGTTCTTCCGAAATCAACCCTTTATTATGAGGGTTTTCATAAGAGAAGGCCCTCTTATGTTTATGGTGCTCTTGTAGAGGACGTCTCTTGTTCATTACATCACTTGCATTTGAACTACTTGTTTAACTTTCAAATAAAAAAATCAATTCATCGTTCAGACAAGAAACAAGATAGAAATAAAAGGACTTTACTTTATTCCTTTCATTTTCAAAAGTACATAAGCATTCGTTGTGCTAAAAAGAAATTATTATTTCTTATGGCTAACTTGTACAACTTGTTTCTACAGGGCTAGCCGCGCAGTCTGCGGTCCCGATGACACAATTATGTTTTGGGGTTTCGACTTCCAGTTGAAGTGGCATTCGTTATTATTGTATCCTCGTATCATCCCCCCCCCCCCTCCCAGTGTTCGAATACAAAGAATGCGAATTTGAACACTGGAAGTTTTACACCTTCAAGGATTCCGCTAGTAGATTGCTAGATAATCGTCAGTTCGGTAACAAACTTCACTTCCCCTTAGAAATCTATGCTATCAAGCCAAATATTATCTAACAATCCCCCAGTGGCTTGCATTTGTGAACGGTCGGGCAATCTTTATTCGATAGCAAACTTAACTTCCTGGTAGGAACTTTGCTATCGAGCAAAAGACTATCTGACTGCTCTGGAGTGGTTCTTCGCTTATATGATTTGTCATTAAAAGGTCTTATTGTTGCTGTTGAAACTTCCTTCGTAGTATTCTTTTCGTTGATGCCTCGTTAAAAAACTTGCCAGAAAAAACCAATTGGAACAAAAATTGGACGAAGGGAAAAAGAGTGTAACATATACTTTCACTACAAATGATGTTCATTAGCATTAGTATCTCTTGAGGTGTGCCACGTTCCAGTTGTTTGGCAAATTTTCTCTATATTGATTCTCCAACTCGTATGGTCATTTTCCGATGATAGCTGAAACCCGGTAGGGGCTTTCCTATGTTGGACCTAGCTTCCCTGTATTGAGTTCCCTGGTGTTTTGTATCACTTTCCTTAAAACCAAGTCTCCCACTTTGAAACAATGGAGGTTGGCCCTTCTATTGTAATATTTTCCTATTCTCTGCTTTTGAGTTGACATACTTATATGCGCCAAGTCCTTTCATTCATCAAGCAGTTCCAAATTGACCAAAATTGCTTCATTGTTTGTTTCATCAGTCGCCCGGAAGTATCTCAAGGTAGGCTCCCCGACTTCCACTTAGATTAGGGCTTCTGCTCCGTACACAAGGGAGAAAGGAGTCTCTCCCGTGCTCGATTTGGCCGTTGTTCAGTACGCCCATAATACACCTGGTAGTTCCTCGGGCCATTTGCCTTTAGCTACTTCCAATATCTTTTTGAGATTTTGTATAATCACTTTGTTCGTTGATTCTGCTTGACCATTTACGCTTGGATGATAGGGAGAAGATGTGATCATTTTGATTTTCAAGTCTTCAAGGAACTTTGTGACCTTTGCGCCTATAAATTGTGGCTCGTTGTCGCGGGCTATCTCTTTTGGTATCCCAAATCTGCAAATTATGTTCTCCCACAAGAAATCCACCACTTCACGTTCACTGATCTTCTGATAAGGACGTGCTTCAACCCACTTAGAGAAATAGTCAGTTAAAATCAAAAGAAACCTTACCTTACCAGGGGCCGGCAGCAGTGCTCCAATGATATCCATTCCTCACTTCATGAATGGCCATGGAGACAAAACCGAATGCAATGGTTCTGCTGGTTGATGTACCAACTATGCATAGCGTTGACACTTATCGCATTTTTGAACGAAAGCTTTAGCGTCTTGTTCCATTCTGGGCCAATAGTATCCTACCCTTACCAATTTTGTGCTAAAGAATCCGTGCCTGAATGATTTCCACAGATCCCTTCATGGACTTCTCCCAAAAACATAATTAGCTTCAGAGGCTCCCAAACATTGGGCCAGCGGGCCTTGGAAAGATTTCTTGTACAATTGACCTCTTTTGAAACTATGTTGTGCTGTTTTAGCGCGCAGCGCCCGAGATGCCTTGGGGTCTTCAGGCAACTTTATGTGCTTGAGGTAATAAACGATCTCATTCCTCCGGTCCCATACCAAATTAGTCGTGTTTGTTTCGTAGTAGCTATCTGCGTCCAGAACCGAGTGCATAAGTTGTATGACCGTACCAGAGTCTGATCCCTTCATTTATGTAGACGAGCCAAGGTTAGCTAATGTGTCCGCTTCTGCATTTTCTTTCCTCAGGATATGCGTAATTGACCACTCCATGATCCGAGCAAGTTAGGCTTGAACCTTCACTACGTATTGCTATATGTGCTCCTCTTTGGCTTCGAAGATCCCGTAGACCTGATTTACCACCAGCTAGGAATCACATTTGATTTCTATGACCTCGGAATCTAGCCCCCGAGCCAATTCTATCCCTACAATCAAAGGTTCAAACTCTGCTTCATTATTAGTTAGAGGAACCGTTCTTATGGTATGTCTTAGGGTTTCTCCCGAAGGCGTGGTTAATACTATGCCAAGCTCGGACCCTTTTACGTTGGAAGCTTCGTCCATAAATAGGGTCCAAACTCCCGATGTCGATTCTAACACCTTTACTGCTTCTTTGGTTTCCAAAGGTAATAATCCAGGACTGAAATCGGGCACAAAGTCGGACAAAACTTGTGACTTAATCACAGTCCTAGGTTTATATTCTATGTCAAATTCACTCATTTCGACGGCCCACTTGGCCAGCCTACCCAAAAGTTCTAATTTATGAAAGGTGGTCACAATAGCTATCGGATGACATTGGAAGTAAGGCCTTAGCTTCCGAACAGCGACTACGAAGGCTAAGGTTAACTATTACGACCCAAAATTCCTACCTTCGGAACCGTGATGGAGCCTAACATTTCATTTGCTAGGCAAGCCAACGTTAGAATAATATTATCCATTTTAAAATAATTTTAAATTAATTAATAATAAAAAAATAATTGCGGAAGTAAAGTCTAAAATGTAGTGAATAATCCATAATAATAGCGATATCTAAATACCATCCCAAAACTGGAGTCACAAGTGCACGAGCTTCTTGAATGATAAGAATAAGGGTCTGAATAAAATAAAGTTGTCTGAAAGCAAACACACAGCCAAAGTAAAGTAAACGGGGACTTTAGAACTGCGGACGCTGAGCAGTTATACCTCAAGTCTCCTCTGGGTAGCTGAAATCCGAGCAAGTCTATGATACGCCATTGGGACCAACTCCAAAATCTACACAAGAAGTACATAGTGTAGTATCAGTACAACGATCCCATGTACTGGTAAGTCCCGAGCCTAACCTCGATGTAGTAGTTACGAGGCTACGGCAGGTCACCTACATTAACATGTACGTAATAATAGTAATAACAACAATAATAGAAATAAATCAGGTAACTCATTTCAATAGTTGAAGCCAACTCAACAGTCATAACCAATTATTATTTCAATCAATTTCTGTTTGCGGCGTGCAACCCGATCCCACAATATATTCATATTCAATTTTGTTGCGGTGTGCAACCCGCTCCTCCAATATATTCATTTCAATCAATTCTGTTGCAACGTGCAACCCGTTCTCCCAATATAAACTTTAAATAAGTTTGTTGCGGCGTGCAATCCGATCCCCAATATAAACTTTAAATAAGTCTGTTGCGGCGTGCAACCCGATCCCCCAATATATTTATTTTCATTTCTGTTGCGCCGTGCAACCCAATCCCCCAATATATTTACTTTTATTTCCGTTGCGGCGTGCAACCCGATCCCCCAATATATTTTATCAACTCATAATTGTAATAAAAATTACTCCAATAAATACCACGTTCAATGAGAAACTATTAAGCATCAAGACACACAATAATTATAATTTATTTATGAATAAACAATGATAATTAGCAATTAATTATGAAAATTATGGAGAAAATAGGCAGTTTAATATTTAGTATGCTAAATGTCAAATAACAATTAAGACACATAAGTCAAAGAAGCATATAACAATTATTGCAGGAATTCAAGAATTAATGTTTGACAAAGAATATGAGTGAACAATTAATATAATAATTAATTCATGATTTAAAATGATTTATGATTTTTCAAGTAATTATACATACAATTAATTTGACGACGTATAGACACTCATCACCTTGCCTATACGTCATTCACATACATCTCACATAACAAATAATTTAAGGGTTTTATTCCCTCAAGTCAAGGTTAACCACGACACTTACCTCGCTTTACAACTAAATTCAAGAATCCAATAAACCCTTGCCTCGCGAATTCGTGTCCAAAATCCTCAAATCTAACCATAAACAATTCAATATACTCAATATAAATCGTAGGAACTAATTCCATATGAATTTACAAATTTTCCGGATAAAAATTCGAAATTCATTCTTAATTTTTCGTTTTTTGGAAAAATTTTACAAAATTTCTAATTTCTTGCATCTAAATCTGAAATAAGTGATGAATATAGACATGAATTTATAAAATATAATCACTTTTAGTTATAGAACACTTACCCCACGTTGTGTGGAAAATTTCCTCTCCAAAATCACCCAAACCGAGCTCCAAAATGACCAAAATGAGAAAAATCTCAGAAGTCCTCGTTTTAACACTGCCCAGGCATTTTCACAACTACGGTGCCTGGGCTCGCACTTGCGCATCCTCTTTTGCGGAAGGAGTTTCGCTTCTGCGAACCTCACTTTCCCAGCGAGCCTCCGCTTCTGCGATGCTTGGACCGCATCTGCGGTCGCGCTTTTACGCAAAATCGCCACACATGCAAAGACCCCAGGCCAGCCCCAGTCCCGCATCTGCGCAACCCCACCGCACATGCGGCCAAGACCCTCGCATGTGCGATCACATCAGAGCCAGCACTTCCAGCATTTCCTTAAGTTCGAATTTGATCCGTTAACCATCTGAAACTCACCCGAGCCCTCGGGGCTCCAAACCAAACATGCACACAAGTCCAAAAACCCCCATACGAACTCGCTCGTGCGATCAAAACACCAATATAATACCTAGAATTACGAATCGAACACCAAATCAAATAAAATTTTTAAGAAAACTTTAAAACTTTTATTTTCGCAACCGAACGTCTGAATCACGTCAAATCAACTCCGTTTCTCACCAATTTGGCAGACAAGTCATAAATGACATAACGGACCTATGAAAATTTTCAGAACTCGAATTCGACCCTGATATCAATAAAAGTTAATTTTTGGTCAAACTTTGAAATCTTTAAGCCTTTAGGCTTTTAGTTTTCGCCAACTGGCGATATTTCAAGTTAGGGACCTCAAAATTAAATTTCGGGAATACGCCCAAGTCTTAAATCATGATACGAACCTAGCGTAACTATCAAAATACTGATCCGAGTCCGTTTTCTCAAAATATTGATCAAAGTCAACTCAGTTGAGTTTTAAGGCTCTATTTCACATTTTAATAAATTTTTCATAAAAAAACTTTCCAGAAAATTATACGGACTGCGCACGCAAGTCTAGGAATAATAAATAGTACTTTTTGAGGTTTTAGAGCACAAAAATAATTATTAAATTTAAAGATGACCTTTTGGGTCATCACACCAACTTCTCCAGATGTGGGTAGCGAGTTTCTACTCCCGTTAAAATTCTACTAACGTAATAAATGGGAGATTTTGTACCTTCGTCCTCACGGACCAAAACGGCGCTTACCGCTGCCTCCGAGACTGCTAGGTAGATTAATAATTTTTCGCCTTCCTTCGGCTTCGATAGTAAAGTAGGACTTGACAAATACCTTTTCAAATCCCTCAAAGCCTGATGGCATTCCGGGGTACATTCGAAATTGTTCTTCTTTTTGAGTAGCGAGAAAAAATGATGGCATTTCTCTGAAGACTGGGAAATGAACTTGCTCAAAGTGGCCAATTGCCCTGTGAGCCTTTGCACCTCTTTTACGCTTAATAACTGGTTCGGGGTGTCTTCGATTTTATCGGGGTTAACCTCAATCCCCCTTTGTGACACCAGGAATCCCAGTAACTTGTCGGAGATGACCCCGAACGCACACTTTTCGGGGTTAAGTTTCTTGTTATGCTTCCTTAAAATGTCAAAAGTTTCTTGCAAGTGCTTAAGATGATCACCTGCGTTCAAAGACTTAACAAGCATATCGTCTATGCAAACTTCCATGGTTTTCCCTATTCGTAGACTTAACAAGCATATTGTTGATAAGTGGATCCGGCATTCTTTAGCCTGAAAGGGCATCACAATATAGCAATATGTGCCAAAATTCGTTATGAATGAAGTTTTGACCTGATCCTTCGGGTTCATCTTAAATTGGTTATACCCAAAGTAAGTATCGAGGAAACTTATTAACTCATGCCCAGCCGTTGCATCAATCATTTGAACAATGTTTGGCAATGGGAACAAGTCTTTTGGGCACGCCTTATTTAAATCCTTATAGTCTACGCACATGCAAAATTTATTATTCTTCTTTGGAACTACTACTACGTTAGCTAGCCAGTCTTTATACTTCACCTCTCGGATTGAACCGATATCAAGTAGGTGAGTTACCTCTTCTTTGACGAATTTGTTTCTGGCCTCGGCAATAGGACATTTTTCTGTCTTATTCGGGGAATGCTGGGATCCAAGCTTAGCTTATGTACAGCCACTGTCAGTGGGATATCCATCATATCTGCCTGCGACCACGCAAAACAATTGACGTTAAATTTAAGAAATTCAATAAATCCAGACCTTAGTTCGGGGTGAAGTCCTGTCCCCAAGTGGAATTTCCTCCCCAAGAACTTCTCGAATAATGCAACTTGCTCAAGCTCTTTCGCTGTGGATTTTGTTACGTATGTCTCTTCTGGTATCTGGAAATACCTTGGCACCTGATAAGATTTTGACGCCTCTTCCCTCTGGTTGGCTTCGCTTGACTCGAGAGCAGGCGTCGGTTCCTGTAATTTCTATGCCACATGCTCCTTCCTTTTTCTACTGGAGACCAAAATTACATTCATCTCCCTTGCCGCCGGTTGGTCACCTTTTATTTGTCTAATTCCCTCGGGAGTTTGGAATTTCAGCAACTAGTGATATGTCAATGACACAGCCTTCATCTCGTGCAACCATGTTCTTCTTAGGATAATATTGTATCCGATATCACCATCCACCACCTTGAAAAGGGTCCTTTTAATCACCCCTTCGGCATTCATGGGCAGCATGATCTCCCCTCGGGTTGTCACGCTTGCTAGGTTAAACCCGACGAGGAGTTTTGTGTCCGGAATGATGCTTTCGATGAGCTTAGCTTTCTCCAATCCCCTCCATTGTATAATATTGGTCGAACTTCCTAGATCCACCAGAACACGTTTAATTTTAAAATCTAATATATTTAAAGAGATTGCCAAAGCGTCGTTGTGCAGTAGCAACAATCCATTTGTGTCCTCCTCCGCGAAGGTGATGTCGTCTTCAGCGACTTCCTGGAGCCTCTTGGCGTGGGCTACTAACGCCTTCGTCTTTTTTGTCGCCGAGAATGTAGCCCCGTTAATCTCGTTCCCTCCGAAAATCATATTGATCGTCAAGCACGGGGGATATTCTCCTGTTTTTGAGGACTCCGCATTGTCACGGTTACGGTCATATTTGTTTTTAGTCCGGTCACTTAAAACTTCCCTGAGATGGCCATTTTTCAGCAGTGTCGCCACATCTTTGTGCAGATGTCGTCAGTCCCCGATTCGGTGACCGTTTGTCCTATGGTATTCGCACCATAAATTAGAATCCCTATGGCAGGGATCAGATCTCATTTCCTTTTGGAACCATTCTTCTTTAATGCTCCTCATAGCCAATACTAACTCTACCACACTAACGTTGAAGTTATATTCTAAAAGTCTGGGGTAAGAAGAATCTCGAGAACCCGATGTTTCCTTGTCATCTAACGACATGTTATTCCGGTCGCGATCAGTTCTTCTATCCATAACGAACCTATCAGCCGGCCAGAAACCTCTATGGCATCCTTTGGCCCGTTCATAGGGCAAAAATCGACTCCTCGGAGACCGTCGATCTATGTCAAATTCATCTTTTGATTTCTCTTTATTTTTCTCCTGGTCTCGGCCCTTTACCGACACTGGGAAACCGATCAGATCATCCTCAATCCTTATCTTTGACTTATATAGGTTGTAAACATCCGCCTAACTTGTTGTTTGGAACTCAAGTAAGCTTTCTTTCAACTTCTGAGAAGCATTGGAACTCCTCGGATTCAGACCCTTGGTGAATGCTTCAGCCGCCCATTCATTTGGAACAACCGGTAACAACATCCTTTCCTTCTGGAACCGGGTTATGAACTCCCGCAACAACTCGAACTCTCCTTGTGCAATTTTGAATATATCGGCCTTACGGTCGAGACTCTATGGAATGCTCGGGAAAAAGTGAATACCACGTCAAGGCTCCCTTCGTGAGTCTCTCTGAATTTCTTCAGCAAAACTAACTTGATCTCATGGAGAGCTAAATGGTTCCCCTTCACCGTTGTTGTATAAGTGGTGATATGCTCTTGAGGATTTGAAGTCCCATCATATTTCGGCACGTCTGGCATTTTAAACCACTTCGGGATCAATTCTGGTATCGCGTTTGGTTTCTACGGCAATTTCGTGTACTTCTTTGAGTCCTGCACTTTCAACACTAGTGGTGTGCTCTGAATTTGGTCCATGCGGGAGTTCACTTCCCTCATAAATCGTATGAGTTCGTTTTTAAAGGATCGCTCTTGTTGTTTTGTTCGGATATTCTCCCCCAGCCACATCGAAGCCGACCTCGCACCCTTAGAATATTGTTGTCTACCCTCTACATTGTTTGATTTGCGGGAGCACGAAAGGAACTGGACCTCGTCTATTCGCGTTATTGGAAGCACCCAATAACGCCTGCTTCAACTCTGTCATAACCTTATGATGTCGCGTAAGATGGCCTAAAATGGACTCTTGTTGCTCCTGCAAGACCCTTACCGCTTCGACGACGTGCTCTTCTTCAGCATCATCAAGAGTCGCCTCTCGAATACGTCGCGGGTACCGCCTGCCGTGGACCGGTGTGGCCTCGTTCCCCTCACTGCGGGTATCACTCATTGAATCCTAGTGCTGAGGCTGATTTTCTTGGGCCTCAAGGTTGTGTGTTGTTAGCACCATTATGCGTTATTTACTATGATTTTTTGCTAAGAACAAATAATCAAACGCGTTAGTAAAATAGGCAAGGACCAACTTAATTACACAATTGTCTAAGCTCCTCGGTGGGCGCCAAACGGTTTACCCGTAAAATAGTACTGTTGAATTTATACGTGGTTTATAGACAAGTGAATTAATTTGATCCTAAAATAATAGATGAATTACAAAAAAAAATACAATACATTAGCCTTGAGATGGAGATAAAATAACAGAAATTGTAATTTCGGGAGTAAGGCTTCCAGGGACAATAACAACGATATCAGTAAATAAGAAGATAAAATTATATTGAGCTTTGAATAGAGTGTAGCGTATGTTTGTCCGAAAATTCGTCTCCGCTACAATGATAATAGAGCTCACTATTTATAGTTGCACCTAGTGAACAAGGTTCTAGGATCAAGCTCCTTTTTAATGTCAATTATGAGGGCCATTGAAGAATGTATAGCGGCAGAATGTGAATGTCATATTCTTTGTAACGGGCCGTGTATTTAATGCTGTAGAATATTCCTCATTAAATGCTACCGGGTAATAAGCATTTATTTTATCTTTATGAGTGTTATTCTCTCTGGTAATAGACAGGATTGTTGCCTTCGAATTCAACTATCTTCTGTTTTCGACTCCACGTGTCACTTTCTCATGCGATAATTTAATATAAACATATTTTACCATATACAAAGATATTTTTACCCACTTTTGAAGGAAAAAAATACCTCCAAATTAATAAACACCGTCCAAATTTCAAGGAAAGGGAATTAAAAGCATTTTGGAAATACTTTTCACCGGTGATATTGCAGAATCATTACTTGCTTACGCTTTTATGCATTGACAATATAAGAAATATTTATATAATCATGTCACTTATAAGGTAATTATAAATAATTTTTTACCATAAACATTAATAATAACATGATAACATGCTTTTATGCTCACGAAATGTTCATTCATATTTATGGGTCTTAATGCCCCCTTTTCCAACTTAAGAATAATTTAGCTTGATCTTAAAAAAGATTCTCATTCTTCTTTTACACCACAACTAACTAAAATATTGCGATAGCTAATTTCCCGAAAAAGGAAAAAAGTAAGCCTCATTAAGAAAGAACAAATCTCGCAACTAACTATTTTTTTTAATAGAATAAAGGACACTTCTACCAACTACAATTATTAACGAATAAAGACAATATAGTACTTAACATAGAATTTTAAATTTGCTAACAACCCCCCCCCCCCCCCCCCCAAAACCCAAAACTCACGCATACGCAGGGGTGGTTTTACTCTAACACTCGTTTGGTAGTGTATTAGAAAAAATAATGTATGAATTTGTGTATTAGTAATACTTTATTTGGTATACTTTTTTAGCTTATGTATAATTAATACAAGCATTAGCTACATACCATATTTGATATTATCTTATATATTAGTAATATATAGCAAATCATGATATTGGTAATACCAAGATTATTAATACATGCATAAGCTTAGTTAAAGATAAAATTGCCCCTTCAAATTTTATGCTTGATTAAAAAAATTTTTACCTATTTTTCATTAATATAAATAAATAAGATACAGGTTGACAAATTGCTTTTTCTATTTTTTTTTTCATCCCGTTTTCTAATATTAAATTCTTTTAGTTAATCATACCTTCTATTAAAATATTATATTTAACAAAAAAAGACGCTAAAAAACTGCAATTCCTTTTCTGGAAATTAAAGTACTCTTCTTTTCAATCGTGAGATTTTCCTCTTCCTATCATGTGAGTCCAATTGCTCCATGGACACACTTTAATGTAATTATCACTAAAGAATTTGGAGGATATTTTTTAAAATAAATAATTTTTTTAAAAAAGTATGCAATGCATGTAATTTTTAATACACCAAATCAAATATTTGAGAAGAAATCAGTATAATTAATGTATTTATAACTAATACTAGTATAACTAATACAAACATTACTAATGCACTCTATTCAACATTATTCTTACACACTCTACCAAACGACCCCTGAGTGGTGTCATGTGACATTACTTCGTCGAATTTTTTTATTAAAAATATATATATTGATAATAAGTAAAATCAAAACTATTAGGTATAAATATAAAAAAATACATGACTTATCACTATAGTGATTTATTTTTTGTTTACTTTTAAAAATGTTAATGCTGCTTATGAAAATTTGTGCTTACGATAAGTGACAAGCACATATACACTCTAACAAACACAAAAAGCTAAACATCCACAGAAAGCAAGACTTGGAGGCCAACAATGCAACCAGAGTCCACATACTTAACTTTTTTGTTTGGACAAAGTTAATTTTGATTTTTGTGCGTAGATATTTGAAAGAGGACTGAGGTACGACCATTTTTAAAGTTCTTAATCAATAATTAACGAGGTGACAAAGATTTTGGGAAAAAGTGATGGCTTAGAAGATTCTAAGAAGCTTATCTCACGCGAATTTAAATTAGTAGGACTAAATATATTTTTGGGGCTAATCAGACCCCCAAAAAAGAGTAGTTTCGATATACACAAGAATATTACTTATTAGTCAATATATGCAAACTCAAATGATGTTATGATCTGAGATCCTCCCACCAATGTTGTAACTCTATTTTTTGAGAATGTACAATGCATATTTGCTACCCTATCCGATAGAAATTAATGACACCATCTTACAAGGAACTTAATGGTATATATTGATATATATTTTGTTTCTTTGATATGATAATACTTTAAATTAAACTAAAAAGAAAAAATGATAATTTGATCAGTTATCGGATGAATCTTACATTAAAGATGAAAAAGAATTGGATCTTCAAGATTCGTATTGTTAAAAGAGTATATAAGCAATTTTTCCCTTTATTATTATTATTATTATTAAATAAATAACATTGTACTAATTTTGGTAGTCAAGAGCCTAATCGGACTCAAAGAGTAGTCCATCTTACATCCCTTCCCCCACCTGCCTCTAAAAAATATTTATACAATCATTCACTTATAAAATACGTATTAATTTATAGTTTGATAAGAATACTGACTAATTTATTATTTTAGATTAAATTAGACTCATAATACAAAAAGTCTTCAAAATACTAATATTTTATATAACTTGAGATGGTAAATTAAAATTACAAAGCAAGTAGAGATTATAAAATTGGCTCTTTATATTATCAAGAAGACAAGAATCCTTAATATATTATTTGTCTAACTAGATTATTGAAATAACGAAGAGTTCCCGTAAACAAATATTCTCCGATAATAGCGCTCATATAACGCAGCACTTAATGCAGATTGCACATTAGTTTACACGGTTTCAAGACCACAAGCAACCGAGTATTGCTAAGTGATAACGCAAGATTTAACGACTAATTAATGAAAATTCTTCAGTCTATTTTGTAGAAATAATAAACTAAGAGGAGTCATATCCTATACATCTTTGTTTTCTAACTCTCTAGCGTATTTAGCCAAAAAAACAAAAAGTTTTAAAAAGAAAGAAAGACAAGTATTAGTAACTGTATACCTTTTGATCAGTTTATCGTTTGTTCGTTTGATTCTTGGTTTATACTACCTAAGACTTAGGACTACTTGATTCATGGACAATTACAGAGAAGTTACCCAGAAAAGACCAACAAGGTTCTTATGCATACACCTAGAATGTTCATGGTGTTGTTTATAGGGCTGTCTTACACGGTATATAGAGACGGATCTAAGATTTAACTAGTTATCCGGTCACTTATTCAAGATTTAGGATTTAAAATGAGTATGATTTTATTATGTGATATATCTTAATAATTTTTTTCATAAAACCCAAAAGACCCACTAGCTCGGCCACTCCCCTAATAAAATAATTAAAAAAAGAGTATTTGTGTATATGAAGAGCAAATTAAATTACACATCTATCGGCAAGCGTTACGTATACTCTCATATTTGTAAAGTTGGGAGGAAATGCTGGGAAAATGTGGTTATATAGACTATTGCGTACACTCTAATACGTAGCATTAAACAATTGAAATCAAATTGTTTCCCATAGGCCTCGAAATAACCATTGCCTGACCAACCATGAGTTTATAAGATATTTATAGTAACATGCATAAGATCAAAAGGAAAAATACTTTTGCTCGCCATTATATTGAAGGAAATGATTAATACAACTTTAAGCAGGACAATAATTTAATCTAACAACTCCAAGTATATATAGTTTAATCTATCTCCACACACAACAATCAATCAGTTGTGACAAAAAAAATGACACAAGTGACTTTTGTTCATTGTCACATTGAAATGAGGTAGCACCCTATACAGGGGCGGCTCAACCTTATGGGTAGGGTGGACATAAAATTCGAAAATCGAATTTCGAATCGAACCGAATTAATTTGGTATTTTGGTTTTGGTTTTTTCGGTATTTCGATATACTTCGGTACAGAAATTTCGATATTTCGGTACGGTATTCGGTATTGAGTTTTTGATATTTCGGTATATCGAAATACCGAAATATTTAAGTTCAAGCCCACCTATATTTCTATTTTTCAGTCCAATAAGCCTAAGCCCAACACCCCAAGTCCCCTAAATCCTAATTCCCTAATCCCTTAGCGGGCCTAGCAACCTCCTTAGGCTTAGAGACTTACGGACAGTAGTTTGAGAATTTAAAGAATCACTGTTTTGGGGAATATACACCATCAATTCCATTTCTCTTCTCTGATTTGGCAATCAAAACAGTGTCACCGAACTAATTATTCTTGAAACAATGGCTTTGAGTTTTCCTTTGAGTAGTTGAATTCTCAGCAGAAGTCATAAGATATGTTAGGCAATAGACAATTAGGCATAGCATAATCTTGGGAGATTTGAAAGATTTTGGTATAATATCGAAACCATACCGAAACAGTACCGAACCAAATAAGAAAATACCGAACCGTACCAAACTACTTTGGTACGGTATTTGGTGTGCACAATTGATATACCGAATACCGAAATACCGAACCGTAATTATTAAATACCGTACCGAAATATCGAACGCCCACCCCTACTTATGGGAGACCTAAAGCAAAATCTTATATATATATATAGAGATTCTGGGTTCGATCCCCAGCAGAGTCGCCAGAGCTGTCACACCTCCTTTTTCCCGAACGGGATAAGGGATAAGGGAGTTTTTCCAATTAAAGTGACATTAATCGAAATGGAATTATCTATTAAAATCAGAGTCGCCACTTGGAATAATTTATGGTGTCCCAAGTCACCGGTTTATTTTAAATCCCAAATCGAGGAAATTGACTCTTATTTATGGTCTGCGAACACAGAAGACCGGGTAAGGAATTCTGTTAACCCGGGAGAAGGTGTGAGGCACTCCCGAGTTCCGTGGTTTTAGCACGGTCGCTCAACTATTAATAATTGGCCTAATTATCTGATTTATTACATGTTTTAAAATCTATTGTGCATTTTATCTTCTAACCGCTTTTAATTATTTATGGCATTTGTTTGAACAAGTCGCAATGTCGCAATTCGTTTGTTTTGTACACATTGCAAACCGCGTCATGTGAAACGCACCCGCTATTTATAACATGTTAATTTTTATTATTATTTGAAGTTATGGTCGGGTCACATAAAATACATACCCGAATTGGGGATTACGTATCATGACTATGCCACGGGAACCGCACCCATAGTCACGACGATTTATTAATCGTGCCTAAAGCAAGCTACAATGTTCATTGATTATTTTCCTAAAGCTAATTTGAGATTATTAAGAGGCCATGATTTATGGATAAGGAATTAAGGGGAAGACGTAAACAAATGGACCATATGCCATCCTTTTTCGATGTCACCCCTATGACCCCTTTATTTTCAGCAAAACATACTTTACAATAACTGCAGAACAACCAATTATCAAAATTAAAGCAACCCCACCTCCCAAAATAAAATCTTTTAGCCAATAAACCTCTTCATTTCATGAAAACACTACTTTCCAATTTTCAGTTAATACAATCACTTATCAAAATAAAAACAACCAACTTTAAACAAGAACATTAGTCTCATACGCCACCAGTCATTCAAAGAACCAAAGGAAAACTAAGAAAATAGGTAATATAGACAGAGTACAAAAATGTACAGCCATTAAAAACAAAGTTAAGAAATGGACCTTTATATTGATGAATAAAGCTAAAAATTTGTAACTCAATTGGAATAACAAAGCAACAATCATTGGACTGCAACGCCGAAATTGCGAACCGAAACCTCGAATCGGCATCGGAAAACTCGAAACCCAAACGCGACCTCAATCAAACTCCATGAGCCGAGATCAAAATAGAGGCAAATATTTTTTGTGTAGTTTCGCTTGAAATAATATCAACAGAGGGAGAAGCGAGAGGAGTTGAGCGAGAATATTGATTAAACCGATGCAGAGATGAGAGTCGATTCCAAAACCATCTTTCTGTTATCTTTTATCGTTTCCTCTTTGTTCTTTTTTTTTTTAAAAAAAACCTTTGTTCCAAAGAAACCCCTTTTTGTCCGTTCCTCCAACTCATTCAACACATTTTGGCCTTTTATCAAATGATATGAGACCAATTCTTTTCCAGCAACAACATTCCAAATCTTTGCGTCCGTTTTCTTTTCTGTTTTGTCTGTGTGTCGGTAGTGTGTTGTTAGTTTTTTAGAATGGAAGGGTGATGGCAGAAGTTTTTTTCTTGGAAGGGAGAGGGTGGTCCGCCGTTCTTAGCTTAGGAATTTAGGTTTTTTTTAATTATAAAAGGGTTGTGGGTTAGGGAATGGGTAAATGGGCTGAAGGGAGGAGTGGGCTGTCAGAAATTGGGCTCAAGTTTGGGCCAAATTTGCCTTTAAAGGTGGCCCTTTAACTCTACAAAGCTAAAATATTAATTTCTTTTCCTAAATATTATACCATAAAAATATAAAATCAATCCTAATTAATTAAAATATCTATATTATGACATGAAACTATTTTTGTATTTTCAAACATATGTTTAAAAATTAAAACTAAAAGTTGACTGAAATCCTATTAAAAATAAAAATAAACAATTTTTTTGAAATATTCCTTTTAAAAGTTACGCGGATCAAAAATTACATGCTTACAATATATATATATATTATTTAATGATCATTTTTAAAAAAATTAGACAAGTGAGGATGTGGAATTAAAAAAATGAGAACTTAGTTTTATAAAATACAGAAAATTAAATGAATTTAACGTTGATTGCATCACAATTGAAATGGGAGAACCCAGAAAACATAAGTGACTCCTTTTTTCTAGTAAGTCCCTTTCTATATTTGGTAACAATTTAACTTTAGATTTTTTTTTTTTACCATTAATGAGATGATTTCTAGCCCAAAAACTTCTATGATTTATTTAAGATTATAAGTTTCAAAAGCCTTCCTTTATTTCATAAAATCCATGTCCAGTCAAACACTTTCATATAAATTGGGACGGAGAAAATATAATTTATGTAAGGAAAATAAATAATAAGTTAGATTATTAGATATAGTTACATGACCAACTAATGAATAAAAAAATATAATTAAGTAAAAAGTAAAATAAGATTGACATAAAATTATTTTAGTTATATTAATTAGAGGAAGAAATCGAGTTATTAAAAATTAATATGACAATAAAGAAATAAATTTATCAATAATAAAAGATAATTATATAAATAATATATTACTATATATAAAAAAAAATACTAGTAATTTTGGGGCCCTTAAATATTTGGGGCCTCACTTGCTATAGGGTTGGGCCGCCCTGTCCTGTACGGCCAAAATAAGGGCCTATCAAGAAAAATAATGTACTAAACTTTCAAGAAAATAAAAGAATTACATGACATTGAATTTGCTTTTGGTTTAAATATAATCGAAACTAACTCCTGAAAAATCTTCCTTCTAAAAATAATTTTAGGAAAAATTGTGCCTTTCTGTCGTTTAAGCACGAGTGACAATAAGTGAAATTAAACCGACGTAAAGTGAGGGATTATTTGTACAAAAATACATATATCAACCGAACATCATGACCTTAGGAGCAAACTTCAAAAGCCTATCCAATGTGCTAGGCAAAAACTTTCTTGCAAAAAGGTAACACATACTTGTAGGTTCTCCATTATATTCGCACTGAATTCCACTTCTCATTTGGTTTAACAACTCCTTTGTCACCTCTGTCCTAGCAAACTTCGTTGGATGGGGCCCACCTTTTGTCCAGTCAACCCAAGTCAACGTCCTGTTACCATTTTTCCACCAATATCTCATAGTAACAAAAGTTGGCAAGTAATGTTCATCTGAGTAACATGCTGGCCTGCAAAATTCTTTGAATAAATTGAAATACTTTGGATCGGTGATCACGTCGACCGCGATCTCCCGGTCGAGCTCGAACCACTGGGACCCTTTTCGCCATTGTTCGATGGTCACCCATGGTGTCATCTGACTATTATAACGTCCACGTCCAACGGGGCCCCATTCATCATAGGACTCCACGAAAGTTTTCGTGGAGTTCATGATATAGGTGTAGATGGTAGTGAAATTGTACAACGGAATGCAAGCCTCTGAAAGAAGCACAAAACGCTCGTTTGACATGTCAAGTAAGGCATTGGCTAGTAATCTTCGTTCTGCTTCCACCATGCTGAATTCTCCCCAGTCCACTCTCTACACATTTTTTTAAACAATGAGGATATTATCAAATTAAATACTCTAGCTACTGATCGTAAAAGTTACATGCTATAAAATAACAATCGTACAACAAAAATTGTCAAAGAAGCTTCTTTATCTAAATTGGAATGATACATGTACACAAGCTAAATTAAAATTAGCACTCTGCACGTAACTAAATTAACATTATATTATGAACTTCCCACCAAACAGTGCGGGAAGTACAGATGTAGTCGCGTAATGAAAAGGAAAGAAAGAAATCCTAGTATTAACCCAAATAGTCGCCCACCTAATCTTTTAAACTATAAATAGCCGGAGGATATAAAATATATTTATAATTTATGTATAATATATGTATAACTGTGTATAATTAATATATAATCTACACATATCGGTTTGAAGAAGTAAACATTAAATCTGGCCGGCTATTTGTGTAACAATCCCGTCCAAACCCCTGACAATTCCAACCCATAATGGTCAGTTGGTGAAGGGAGACCTTTATGGGCTAGCCTTCCAGTAAAACTGGGCCGAACCCAATACTGAAAATGTGCCAAGTCAAGCCCAAAGACAAAATGTATAGGTCCACTAGAATTTTTAAATGGAAATGACACCGGGTAGCCACTTTTAAGCACGCTATTTAAAATATATCTATGGTTTACAATGTATTAAAAGATTAACCAATTCGTTCAAACTTCAGAACATGGCATCCTGAAGTTCAAACCTCAAGGTTCAAACTTCAGGACATCATGTCCTTAAGGTCAAAAATTGTGTCCAAAAATCAGAATCTTAAGTCATGAATTTTAAATTAGCAATTCAGAAATTCAGGACACTAATCTTGAATTTCAAATTAGCAGCGTAGAAATTCTGGACATTTAGTCCTGAATTACAAATTAGCAGCTCAAAAATTCAGGATACATAGTCTTAAAGTTTGGGTGAATTGGCTAATATTTAAATACATTGTAAATTATGACTATATTTTAAATAGCAGATTTAAAAGTGGATACCGGTGCAATTCGCCCATTTTTTAAGAAGTCTAATATAAAAATTCTCTACACAATCCGCACGTATATACATAACTTAAATACTACTACTAAGCAATGAGATTAACGAACAAAGTATTTAGGAAACCATATAATTGCAATTATCGTTTATGCTTAACATACCTTACTTGGTACTCTTCTGCCATGAAAGATAGGTCCTTCTTCAGGTGCAATTCCTTTGAAAGAAGGTTGTGAATGAATATAAATGGAGTAACGCCCTTCATTTCCTTTGAAAAATCGTTCCCAAAGAGGAGCCAATGGCAAACTTCCTCTTGCTAAAAACATGAATGCAATTTTTGGGGTACGTTTAAATGGAAAATTTCTAACCTTAGGAACCATTGAAGCTCTCCATATTAACTCTTCATCATTCATATCGTGCATGGCTTCTGGAGGCTTAATATAATCTTTTAGCCCTATTCTACCAACCCTTTTCCTCTTATTATTATTCTCGACGCGACGATCATTATTCACTTGTACGCGTTGATGCGGCTGTTGATTCAAAGGTAAATTCAATGACTGAGATGGTGGAGGATTCAATTTTGGTGTTATTATAAGTGGAGAAGGTTGGAAAGAAAATAATTTTTTCTTTAATGTGATTGGGACATCTTTGAGATAGAAGCTTACTGAAATTCCTATAACCAAACCAGAGCCAAAGAAAAGGAAATAAACAATAAGGCTATGAATGTACCTTTGAGAATTGAATAATTTTGCTGAGATAAAGTGATTTTGATGTGTTTCATGCTTCATTTTCTGATCTAGCACTATGATTCTAAGGAGTATAAGAGAATAATATAATCATATATTTCAACAAAAGGAATATAATTGTTTGTACCTAGATATGATTTCCTATGTTAAGTTATCTCTTCTAACATCGTACATCAAGATAGATCTAATTACGTAAGATCAAGATAAAATGAAAGATCACCTAATCTTTACCAGTGGGACTGGGATTATTACATGAATAATGTACAAGTAAATGGAGGAAAATTGATACTCTAATCATTGTCGGAAAATGTAAAAGTAATAAAGGTAATCGAAAGTAAATTCTGAGGGGTTGAATCGTAATATTTTTTTCATCAGATTTAAGCTGAATTGGATTTCCAGGTGATTAAGATATTGAGAACAAAGATGTAAGGAAGATGACACAATAATCACACAACAGACAGAGGAAGAGAGAGAGACAAAGAAAAGGGAAAAATTAGTTGGTTTATGCCGAGTGGATTTCAATTTGTCCAACAAAATTATGTCTCATAACCCTTGTTTATAGGACGGGAGCAAAGGTAATGACCACTACTATCTAGTTAGACTCCCAATACTCTCATTTTAACTATATGGAAAAGGAAAACAAAAACTTCAGATACTACCCTCTTGTTAACTATGTTACAAAAATAGACGGTCAGATTCAATGTTTTCTTTTTTAGTCGGTATACATAGATTATATATTAATTATATATATATTATACATCGCTATTTTTAGTTTAAGAGATTAGGTGGGTGGCTATTTGGATTAATTCTTCTAAAAATAAACTTTAAATATAAAGTACGTTAGTCCTTCAATCGATCAATATTATTTAAAATTACAATAGTAAATCATGCCAATTTGGTAATTTGGTCAAATAGGTTCAATTGAGTGTATTTATATCAATGTAAATCACAACATAAAAGATGTAATTAAATTTAAACATTTTCTTGCGAAAACACGTGCAAAACAAAAACATGTATTTGAATATTTGTAACTCATTCTTGTCAACAATTTATCAGTGTTCTCAAAATGTTCTACTACTATGAAAAAAATCCTCTTTTTATCAAAGTTAATCGACAATTGTTTACAATGGCAAAATTTCAAATTTCCAAAAGCAAACAAAAGTTAAGTTGCAATGTTTTTTTCCATTTTAAAAAACATAAAGGAGAGAACAAATTGGAAAAGAAAAAGATAAGTGATAACTTTGAAGATGCATATTATCACCGTCAAGATCCCGTATTAAGAAGTCTTTAGGAGCACTTTTCTTTTAATTGACCTTATGCGACAAGAGTCTAAATTAATACTACTTTTTTCGGTCTCAATTTATGTGATTCTTTTTTTTTTTTTGAGATTCAAATATTTTAATTTTGACCATGCATTTGGACATAATTTTTTAAATATAATTTATATATTTAAAAACTATATAAAAGTACCATAAGTCACAATAATTAATAATTTAAAATATTAAAAAACATATATACAAAATACTGTCAAAATATAATTTATTTGACTCTCGAAATTCCAATAACTTCACACTCGCTAGTTTGTTAAAAGGGATTTTTTTCGTTCTTATACAGTATTTCAAACCTTATTACGAAAAATGTCCATGTTTATGAATTTACCCGACTTAAACACAGTTTATCTACAAAATCTATACATTTGTTTTAAACTAGAATCCTTTCTGCGATAGTCTTCCTTATTTAGGCGGGGGATTTTTGGGATCGCTTAGAGATTTTACTGACGCAATTCTCGCACCAATTATGAATGCAACATATTCGTAGCATCCTTCTATTACGCAGATTTTCAGTGGTTATCATTGCATCCTTCTATTCTCTATTTTTTTCTGGTTTCCTCTGGTTTTCCATAAATAATGGTTTTGAATAATTCAATTGTAAACAATTAGCTACAATCTAATTGAATTTCGCGACATAATGTCAAAATTAGCGATTATGCTTCAGCTCAATGGGCGGTGGGATAGCGTTGGGAGATACAAAGATTTTGATGTTGACGGAATTGTAGTTAATGACGATTCAAATTATAATCAATTGAATTCCGCAATTGCAGAGCATCTAATGATCGACACCTCCGCAAAAACCATCGAAATCAAATACACTGTCAATGAACGTTGTCCTCCAATGAAAATTCGGAGCGATATGGGAGTGCAAGTGTATATGGAGACGAAAAAGAAAAATAAAAACTTAGGAATGTATCCGCTGTGTATAACAGTGCATGATTTCGATTTGGAATGTAGTATGTCGAATGCGAGCACAATTACAGGTTTGCTCTGTTTTTCTAGTGTTGATATTTTTTTTTCAATTTCAAGTGTTTTACAATTTTTTACATATTATCTATAATTTTACTATATAACAAATGTAGTTCAACTGTTATGTCTCTACAAACATTATTTCAAATACTGAACACATGAATATACAGAGGTCTGAATTGCTATACTTTTAATTGAGTGCAGGTTTTTTTGATTATCGTAATACGAACATGGTACAATTGTCAAGCAATTGTAACACAATTGGAGAAGTATTAAGAATAATGAAGTTGATTGATATGCAAACATCTCCAGCAATTGTGGAATATGAAAGTATCATCATAACAGAACATACACCAAATATAATTGAAGTTGGCCAAGTTTACCAAGACAAGCAAACAATTGTCAGTGCAATGAATCACTATTCTGTCATGAATAAGTTTCAATTTAGAGTGAAAAGGTCTAGTGCAAGAAGGTATGAACATTTTGTTTTTCAAATTCATATTGTGGATAAGTTGTAGTTTTTTGTATATAAATTATTTAAGATATGTTTTTGTGCATAAACAGCCTAGTATTTTGTAGCTACAATTTTCATAACATTTTTTGAATTGTTTTTATTCTGTAGCTACTGCCTTGTATGTGTTGGTGTGTCACGACCCCAATTTCTCTCGGTAGGATGTCGTGAATTCGTGATGGCACCTAGTCTCTAAGACTAGGTAAGCCTATCAATTATGAGAAATACAAAGCTGAAATTCAAATCTCAACATATAAAATAAATCAAACCGCGATTCAAATAGTTAACACTCCCAAAACCCGATAGAAATAAGTCATAAGCTTCTAAGAATTTATTCTAAGTATCTCTATACATCAAAGTCTAAAGAGTATAAGTAAAAATAACATAATAGGGATAGCGGGGGACTCTGAGGTCTGCGAACAATGGCAGATATACCTTGAAATCTCCGCGTACAATCTATCTCACTGATACCTGGTCTGGTAGGTGTTGATACCCAATTTTGACCTCACATTCCTCAAATAGTATATAGACTTTCAAAATGTCATTTTTCATCCATTATTTAATTTACAAGATTTATGCAAGAATTTTCTATAATTTTTAAAGCATTAAAATTAATTTTCTTGCATTTAAATTGTTCAAATATTTATTAGTTACCCTTTCAAATTATTTTGTGATGACTTAATCATCTAAGCTTATTATTTATATCTACATATAGGTTTCATAATATTTTTATCTCATTTTATACAGTTATATTTGTATTATTAGGCTATTTATATAATTTTGCAATAATAGCCCATGTTCATGCATAAGTGCTCTTCTATTACATTATTTATGCCAAGGTAGCATTTTATATTTTCATAACGCTAAATTATTATTTTTAATCATTTTTAGTGCATAAATAATATATTTATTTCTTTATTTATTAATTACTTTATTAAATTATTTTTTGATAAATTGTGTGTATTTAAATAACAGCCCAATGTTTAACCAATTTTCGGACCAGAATCAGCCCAATACCTTAGCGCAGTAATCCCAGCCCAAACCAAACAACCCCTTAACCCAAAACCTGATCGGTACCCGTCATAATTGACCCGCCCCATTCATTTTATTTTTAATCCTGGCTGTTGATCTCTCAAGATCAACGACCCTTGTTCATTCTCTTCTTTTAATTAACCCTAACCCAGAAACCCTAACCCCATTTCCCCTGAGACACCGCCTCTATTATCTCTGCCACTACTCTCATCTCTCAAACCTAAACCCTAGCCGTAATCTCAGTCCCAATCCGACATTACATGGAAACCATCCATGATTCCTTTCCTTTCTTGCATACGCGGAGTTACTTACCATCTTTTGAACGCTACAAGTACTGGTTACTTGATTATTTATGGAAGCTGAGTCGTTGTGTTCGTTTGATTCTGATTCTGTATCATCTTCATGTTTCTGACCTGATACATTAACTATCAGACGCCTTGGCTTCGATTCAGCGAGATTTTGGCCATTTTTGTTCCTCGTCTAAATTAGGGTTTACTAGATTTTCTCTCTTAAATTGATTTCAAATTGATTTGCATGTTTCTTTTCCTTGTTTATTGTTTACTTTACTTTGTTTCCTTATATGTTGCTCGATTTTTGACTACTATATAAACCCCTCATTTTCCCTTGTGGGACAGACTTTGAAATCGATTCTTACTAAAATTTGGGGTTTTGCTACTCTCTTGCTCGGTATTCTATACTGGCCAGCTGAAATCCAAGGTCATTAGCATCTTGTTACCTGTTCTTGGTGTGAGCATTGCCCTGAGTTCATCGAAGCTCTTGGGAACTTTGACACATTGAGGTTTTTGGGTTCTTGTGGATCTTTTGTTCTTTATTGTTGTCTGTTAATTGGTAAGCTACTTGACTCTTACAATTTCATCCCTATGTGCTTTTGATTTGTACGTGTTCTCGCCTCTGAAATTCCCGGCTTAATATGTTTTTCTGGGTTACTTTTGGGCACGATTTTGTTAATTCTACTTTGTTATGAGTCTTTTAGCATCTAACTTTTCCCTAATGCTGCTAGTTCTGAGTATGCCTAAGTCTGACTTGGGTAATCTGATCATCTTAAGTGTATGGGTGTCTGGATGTTCCCTAATACATGTTTACTTGCTTTTTCCTTAATCTCTATAGTGGATGTTTCATACTCGTGCTAGAACTTCTTGTGTTAATTGTGACATGTTCACCTGCTCTTTTGTCACTCAGCATGATCCCCCTACCCCATTAGTGATTGACTAAGATCTTGACAGTTATCTCAATTTGATCTCTCTACCATGTTTGAACCATTTTGCATCATGACATAACTTAGATCTTCTCTAGTAGATTAGTCTATTATATCAATCCCAGAATACCCACATGTGTTTGCTATCACACACTGTCCTGAATCTCTGCTATGTCTGTCTTACATGTACAATGTGTTGCAAATTGTATTAAAAACCATTTTTATTGACTATGATCTTGCTTCCATGCTAATATGTTTTCCAGTCTGTCTCTTGTTCATTTGATACCTTGTCTCTTCTAGTGTTTGTCACAATGTCTAAATACTGATTAGTATGACCCTAGGATGCATGCTTAACTTAATTTGGATCTTTGGGTCTCAACTAGTTTAACTTCATGCATCTGTACATGATAATCTATGTATGTCTGTAGATATGTTCTTCTCCTAATTCTCTCAATATGAGGTTGTCTATGTAATACTTTGCTATGTGTGAAATCCTGTTGAACCTACTGGCTTGCTTGATTAGTCGCTTTGTATGCTCAACTTGGTGCAGTACTTAATTTTTATCCCTCTATCACTATCCACTCTCCTTATTTGCTACTCATGCTATTCTGAATTCTCATTCTTAGCCGGCTGAAAGCCAAGGCTATCTAGGATCTATTGTTGGCCTCCCTAGTGTGAGCACTGCTCGGGGTCTAATTGAGACCCTTGTGAACTCTTATACACTAGGGCTTGGTCCTTAGTAACTCTCTCAATCTCAAATTGTTCATATTCACTCTATTTCCCCCTGTTATGTGATGTGTACTTGAATTGGCTGATTTAAATGTGCAACACTTGGTGTTGTGGCTAAGCGAACTGGTTCCGGACACCTCTGTAGATCCCTAAGTCATGTATTAAGTGTGGCTCTTTGTTGAAGGCATGGGTATGTTGTGTAAGAGCTATTGAAGGCCCAGGAAATGCTGGGTATTTATTAGGCCTACTGTGGGCCTCTTATCACTGTTATGTAACACTGTTACTTTTACTCATTGTTGGGCCTGTAATAATCTTTGTATAAACAATTGGGGTTGTTAGTAAAAGGGAGTGGGGTAGATTTTAATATTTACATGCGATGGGTAGATAACATGCCTATAGGACTTAATAATATGTTTGCTATATTTGTCGCTCACTCTCTATGTACACTATAGAAATCATGCTACTAGGGAAAACACACACTCACACTACTTGTCTACTAGCAAAGCATGAGCTCAAATGCTTCAATTATCCTTGTTGCTACATGTTATTAGAAAACATGCCCATAGGAAATAAATATCGTTGAACTTTTCTTCAATTTGCATTGCTAGAAATCATGCCTATAGGATTTGGATCATTTTATTTGCTATTGTATCGCACTGTTCACTAGAAACCATGCCTATAGGACTAAGTATAGCAATAAAATCAGTTCCAAGTGCTAATCGTTAAAGATCCTGCCTATAGGATACCACAATTCGCCTTAATATTTGTTAATGATGCCCCTCTCAACATTGTTTATTATTCACTTAGACCACTATCAAAATCTTGAGTAATTCTGGGTCTCTCCCGATAGATTCCACTGTCTTTACTACATAAATCACTTAGATGCAACATCTACAGGATTAATAACTGGAAATCTGCAATTTCAACAATCAATATGCGACAACTGTACAATCCTGTCTATGTGCGACGCTTGGTTTCTGAAACTGCTTGCATGCCTTAACGCCTTGTCACATAGCAATCATGTCTATAGGGATCTAAGTTCTTAATTCTGAACTGCTCAACATACAATTTGTCTTGCGTGCATTTGTTGTTTAAGTGTGGAGGCAAACTTGAGCCTTGACTGCCTATTTGTGACGTCCAATGTGTTTTGTATGTCACCTAGTTTTGAAATTTCTGAGCAACCTAAGTGAGGTCTAG
This sequence comes from Nicotiana tomentosiformis, assembly GCF_000390325.3. Lineage (NCBI taxonomy): Eukaryota > Viridiplantae > Streptophyta > Magnoliopsida > Solanales > Solanaceae > Nicotiana > Nicotiana tomentosiformis. The sequence continues at coordinate 123,438,660 of NC_090823.1, forward strand.
AACCGTCCAAAGTAAAGGCCCAATACCTCTTGGACCATAGGTATGGGACGGGTAGTGCATGCGTAGGGTACGACTTAGAATTGAATTAGAGCGCTTTTAGGTAAACAACTCTGACATAGTAATCGGGTAGCAGAAGATGATAGTCTATGCCCGCTGAATAATATGAGTACCACCCCATCTTGAGGGAGTCACGAAGTATTATTTATGTTGCACGGGGTGATCCTTTAGGCTAAAAAACTTAGGACCCCCTTCCTCTTTATATGTTGTTATTAGATCTAAATAGTTGTATCCCTATACTCGCACTAAGATTTGATGTTGTAATAAAGTTCTTTGACTTCTGAATTCCCTTTGTTTATTTGATCACCTAGCTTAATCGTAATCCACATAATCTTAAGTTCGGCCGGGACCCACAGTTGTGGACCTCGAGGAGTGCCTAACACATTCTCTTTGAGGTAACTTGAGCCCTTACCAGATCTTTGGTGGCGTTGACTAGTAAAATAGAGTCATTTGCATAATAGGTGCCTTAACGCACCTTAAATCTTTAAGTGGCGACTCTTCTCTTTTAATACCTCCTTTTAAAAGAGTTGTCACACGTCGAGGCCTGCTCTCTTGCGAGGAAAACAAGGCGCGACAGCATGGCGACTCTGCTGGGGAATTACTCTTAGGCTCTTACCATAATGAACTTGGCTTATGTGGATTAATTTTCTTTGTTATAAAACGCACATTCCTTTTCCATCTTTATTTGTTAGATTTGCTATTACATGCACATCCCTTTCCCTTTCACCTTTACTTGTGTAAAATCATTATAACATGCACGTCCCTTCCTTTTTTCACCTTTATTTGCTTAAATTTGTTATAACATGCATATCCCTTTCCTTATTCACCCTTAGCTTTATTAGCTATATCATGTCTCTCCCACCCCTACTCCCCTGCTTACTTTATTATATTTCCTATGTTCCACGAATTAACTTCTTCTTTTGTCTTTCTATTTACGTCCTTTATGTTTTATCTTAATAATGTGTTTATTGCTTTCACATATTTATCATGCAAATACTTGGCAATGTGTTATTATCTTTGCACAAAGCATTCTCCACATCATATTCCACTCGTGCCCAACTAATACCATAGAGGCACTTGATGAGTGTCCGCGCTCTTCCAAAATTACCCTTTAAATTAGAAAGGCTTATTTGCGGTAAACTAGTCGATCAGCGGTGCAGTTGACGGTTCCGTGCCTTTCCCTCTCAAGTTGTCCACTTGAGGGTACCGGTCTAGACCCTTCTAGAAACCTCACTCCAATATCAACTGTGCATGCATCATGTCAAACCTAGTATGGGTTAGAACGTTGTCCACGTGATAATCCACTAAGATAAGCCTTGTCCAAAGTCCGACGGGATTTCCATAATCTCAATGGACACCATCATGTTATGTGCATTACTTGGAGAAAACATGCCGATATGTTGATCATTAATGTGTAAATAGTCAAACCCGGAGGGGGAAAGGGCTAACTCTATTTGTTTTACAAAAAATGAGGCACGAAGTTCCCAGGTTCGACATGGTTCAAAATATCCCACCTTTGCTGCTTGATTGGTGGAACAACCTCTCACCTAGTGACAAGAATCATGTGAAAAGGGTCCTCGGAAATTTACCTTTCTTATTGGACATTCGGCCAAATAACGCATGATTGAGGCCGCCACTATGTTTTGGGATGAGAAAAGAGCTATCTTCCGCTTTGGTGATATAAAAATGACCCCTCTATTAGAGGAAATAGGAGGCTTCGCTAGGCTGCCATGGGATAGTTCGGGTTTATTAGTACCAGAAAATCGCACTCCCCGCGGTTTTTTGAAAATGATGGGTTTCAAGAAAAATGATGAATTACTCTGTCTGAAGGAGTCCTACATACCATTTGAATTCCTTTATGAACGTTATGGGCATAGCAAGTCACATCGCCTTCACCGTGATGAACTTGCCATTACTTCTTTGGGTTGGACACACCGCCGAGTCTTTGTGTTCATTGTTTATTTCTTGGGGTTGCTGATATTTCCAATGAAGGGGGGGGAGGATCCACACTCGCTTAGCCATGGTCACTAGGAATCTAATGGAAAGAATTGAAGGGCTGAATTACACTATCATCCCCATGATCTTGGCCGAAATATACCGAGCTCTAGATAGATGCAAGCAGGGGTACGGACATTTCGAGGGGTGTAATCTGTTGCTGCAGGTTTGGTTATTAGAACATTTCCATAGAGGTGAATATTGTCAGGAACTTCTGCAACAACCATTGAATGACTACATAGCCTACTATCATCCAATAAGAATGACATTTATCCCAGATAAGTTCGCGCAACCTGGAAATGATGTGAGCTGGGTGCGTTTCTTTAGCAATTTGACTGACGAAAGGGTACATTAGATGTTCGAATGGTTCCCTCGCAGCGAGTTCATCATCAGGTCAAGAGAAACCACTCATTTAGTGATGATCGGATTAAGAAGAATCTATCCTTATGCTTCTATAAGAGTAATGAGGCAAGCGGGAAGAAAGCAGGTTATACCTCGAGTTTCCAACATGGTCCAGTACAAAGTAGACTTTAAAGGGAACATCATTTCGTTCAAGTTCGAGGCACAGCATATGTGGAATCAAAAGTTCATTGTAGAGAAAGACACTATCGAGCCAGACATGTACCATGCCGGCAATGTATACTTCTACCCATCATGGTTAGTAGATGATATAGCGGGAGATGTCAAGCCAGGGATTAATCTGAAAAATATGGTTATAGATGACGCTGTTGAAGCACAAGTCAAGTATAGGATGCTGCGCAAGAGGGTTTTCGAGTCTGAAGCTAGACATTTGGAACAACACAAAGTGGATATGGAAGCCATTAGTGAATGGAAAGAAATTGCTACTAAATCAACAGAAAGATTGAAATATTTTGAGCAAGGGTTAATGGAACTTGAGGGGAAGATGAGGAAGAGGCTCTCGTATTGTCAGAATACAGAAGGCAGTGAGGGAGGGCACCTAGCAAGGGCTTGCCTACTATTGGACATGCGCGACCTGGGGAACTTGATTGATGGATCAAAGAAGGCCAAGCATGGAGAAGGTCCCTCTGGGGCCAAATAGATTAGGAAATGATGTTCTTTACTACTTTTTAGCTTAGTTTTAGATTTCGATTGTAATAAGAAAAATGCCATTAGTAATTTTCTTATTATCGTCGTTTTAGTATGGATCTGATTCATTTTCGCATTAATAAAATGACAGAATTATTGGCATCAATTTTCTCCAAGTCTATGTGTTGCTTAGGCCTACCTCGGGCACAACGAGGTCCCCCAAATTAGGACGCGAATTTATTTACTGATTCTGCAACACATGTTCAATATCGCAAACATCCTTTCAATATCCCTTACTGACTTGGTTACCTTTTTTTTTCTTTTGTTTATTCCCATTCCCCAAAGGTTGGTTCGTGCATACTGGCATCATCCGCATATCACACTAGATCTAGAGGTCCTCCATCTCTTCCTCCACCAAGTGATCCTAAAGGCAGAAGCAAAGGGAAAGAAAAAATGGACGATTTAAGCATTATCAGAAAGGACAATGCAGAGAACATTGAAACCTCGGACGGTCGGAATAATCCAGCACAGAATGAATTGGCCCTATGTCTGGAACAGAAAATATTGGAGCTACAAGGGGAACTTGAGCAAAACATAAACGCCCAAAACCCGATACATCCCTAAAACACACAAAATCCGTAAGATCCTCCCGCACCACATCAATGTGCCATACCTTTTCAGAACCATAACCCTCCACCGGTACCTACTCCTTAACAACACCATCACCACCCAACTCAATACCCACAAAAAACCACATACCACACCCCTCAGAATGCACTACAACCTACTCCTGACCGGCAAAACTCAACTTGACCACCATTATGCCCAGATTCCCGGAGTCCACCAAAGCAATCCCATATATGTGGAAATTTTACCCCACACCCCATAACAGACCCTATACATACCCGAATCCGCCGAAAAGGACCTGCTCATCAAGAACATGGCGGAAGAACTCAAGAAACTTACTGGCAGAGTTCAAAGTGTCGAAGGGGGAAAATGCATTGAGTGTTTGAATTATGAAGATTTGTGTACTCAACCAGATGTAGAACAGCCAGAAGGTTACAAACCTCCTAAGTTTGAAATGTTCGACAGGACTGGTGATCCGAAGGTGCACTTGAGAACGTATTGTGACAAGCTTGTAGGAGTTGGCAAGGATGAAAGAATCCACATGAAGCATTTCATGAGGAGCCTCACTGGAGACGCTCTATCTTGGTACATCAGTCAGAACCCAAAGAAGTGGGTTAATTGGGTGAGCATGGCGTTAGATTTCATGGATCGATTCAGGTTTAATACAGAAAACATACCAGACATTTTCTACATTCAGAATCTCAAGAAGAAGCCAACGGAAACTTTCCGCATGTATGCTACTCGATAGAGGTCTGAAGCTGCAAAAGTAAGGCCAGCACTGGAAGAAGAACAGATGAATAAGTTCTTCATCAGAGCTCAGGATCCGCAATACTATGAAAGACTAATGGTTATTGAAAATTTTAAATTTTCTGATATCATCAAATTGGGAGAAAGAATAGAAGAAGGGATCAAAAGCGGAATGGTGACAAATTTTGAAGCACTCCAAGCCACAAATAAAGCCTTACAGTCAGGAGGTATCTCCAAGAAGAAAGAAGTAGGTGAGATGATGGTAGCCCAAGGTCCAAAGTCTCCTCTTACATACCAAACACCTCCACCCACATATCAGCCTTTACCTCCCAAATACCAACAACCTACTGCCACTTACCATACCTATAACATCCAACCAGCATACTACCACTCACCACCAGCCCGCCAAAACTACCAAAAACCTAGACCAAATTTTGACCGCAGACCACCCAGACAATACACCGCAATTGATGAACCCATAGACCAACTGTACGAGAGAATGAAGGTCGCCGGTTATATCACTCCCATTCCCGATGTTGCTATGGAAAACTCCTCCCAGTGGATTAACCTAAATAAGACATGTGCCTATCACTCAGGCATGAAAGGTCATACTATTGATGAGTGTTGTACTTTGAAGGATAAGATTCAGACATTAAGTGACACCAAAGTCATACATGCAAATGAGGCTGCACCCAATGTCCGTAACAATCCTCTCCCGGATCACAAAGGTGGAGGGGTAAACGTGATAGATACCGATGAAGAATGGGACTCAGAGGGGTCAATTGGACTCATTCGAGAAGGGGATAATCCTGAAACATCTCCAGTCACTCTCACACCTATCATGGTACAAACTCAGGCACCAATTGAAGTTGAGATAGTTGCACCAACTCCGTTTGAGGTTGAAGTAACAACGCCCTTCACTGTGATGGTAGCACCTACGCCGTCTTATAAGTCTAATGCTATACCATGAGATTATGTTGCAAAAGTAAGAAGGAAAGGAAAGGCAAAAATGGAAGAAACAAGTGCAGCACAAGGCATGACCAGAACTGGTAGGATTTATACACCCGAGTATTTGGGAGGAACAAGCAAAGAAGCCGCCTCTAAACCGCCTGTCATTGAGACTGGCCCAGATAATCTTTGGAGAAAGGTGCAGGCAAGAGAGTATTTTGTGGTTGATCATCTTAACAAAACCCCTGCTCAAATATCCATTTTATCACTGCTGCAAAACTCCGAGGCATATAGGAATGCCCTGATGAAGGTGTTGAATAAAGCCTATGTACCCAACAACATCACCAGTGGAGAGATGGCCAACATGGTAGGGCAAGTGTTGGAAATCCACAAAATCACTTTTCATGAAAACGAGCTGCCACCAGAAGGACTAAGTCACAACAGGGCACTGCATATCACAGTGCAGTTTAAGGGTGGCAAATGGGCCGGTCCAGGCCCGGGACCGGCCCGGGACCGCGGGCCAAACGGGCTAAACGGGCCAGGACCGTTTGGCCCGATTTTAGTGGGCCTGGGCCGGTCTTGTGGGCCGGAGCCCGGGATCATTTAGCCCGCCAGGGCCCGGATCCAGACCGGTCCCTTAGCGGGCCAAACGGTCCCAACGGCTATTTTAAAAATAAAAAAAATAGTCGTTGGGCTGTCAAAAATAGTCGTTGGCTATTTATAAAATAGCCATTTAACCCCCCTCCTCCCCTCCCCCAACTTTGTTTTAATCCCAAACTTTTTATAATTACACTTTTTCCCTATTTTCAACTATAAATACCCCATCATTCTTTCATTTTTTTCTTACAAAATCATTAATCTATCACAATCTCTCTCTAATTTTTTTCTATTATTGCTACTATTGCTTACTTTATTGTTACAATTTGTGGAACAATTGTGAAGTTGGTGAATATAGCTTATCGAATATAGCTTAATACTTATATATATATATATATATATATATATATATATATATATATATACATCTTATATATAGTATATAAGATGTATATATAGCTAATTAGTATAGTATATATATACACTATACTATATATACATCTTATATATAGTATATAAGATGTATATATAGCTAATTACTTATATCGATATAAACAATGATAAAGTCTAGATAGGGGTTCAAAATATCATTCATAATTTTTTGAAATTCAGAAGGGGCATTCTTCAAACTAAAAGGCATAACATTCCGCTCATATTGTCCAAATGGAACATTAAAAGCAGTTCTATAAGTATGTTCTTTAAATATTTAAATCTGCCAATATCCAGATTTTAAATCAAATTTTAAAAATATATTGGCATCATATAATCTTGACAATAAATCTCTTTTATTGGGAATAGGATACCTAACCCACTTCAAATATTTATTCAAGGGTTTATAATTAATGACCAATCTAGGAATACCACGTTCCTTTTCAGTTGCGTTATTAACATAAAAAGTTGTGCAATACCAAGGAGATTTTGAGGGTTTTATCAAACCTTTTTGTAACAAATTATCAATCTCTTTTTTGCAGAATTCCACTAATTCCGCGTTCATCTGACAAGGTCGAGATTTAGTAGGAATATCATCCTCAGAAAAATTATCTTCATAAGGCAGAGTGACAATATGCTTTTTTCTATTCCAAAAAGCACTGGGATATTCTGCACAAATATCAATAGCAATATTTTCGAAAATCAATTTGATCTTTTCCTGTACTTTAGTAGAATTCAAAGTATCGAATATATTCATACTAAACAATTCTAACTGCAAAGAATCAATATGTTTCTGCTTCATATCAATTAAAGCATTAATATCTCTAGTTACTGGATCTGTAACAAAAGTATAACTTATCTCTTTATCCTTATAAGTAGCAGTAAAATCTTTCGAGTCTATGCTAGTAAAAGGATAAATGGCATTAATAAACGGTGTTCCAAGTATAATAGGAGGGTATAACATGTTTTTAACCAAGAAAAAAAAGTGAGGAATACAGACTTTATTCTGACAAATATCCGTATTAGGTAATTTATACTTTATATCTAAAGCATGTCCGGATGCAAATCTAACCATATGAGTAGTTTTTTGAAAATATTTCGTAGGTATTAAACCTTCTTGAATGCAGCTAACTTCTGCTCCACTATCAATCATGGCAATGTTTGTAATAGAAAAACTATTATCAAAGAGAATAGTACATTTGATATACCATTTATGAGCAGTAATAATTTGCATCATTCCTAAAAACATATCATATTTAGGATCAAAACTAATAGGTTTTTCTTCAATATCATTTTCAGAAATACCTTTGTTTTTATCATTAGATTTCTCAGCTGGAGAATTGATTTCCTCAATCTGAGTAATCCTATGATCACAAATCATTTGATTTTGTTTAAGAGATTTGATCTCTCGTTTCAAGTTTTCAACTTCAACTTTTAAATCATCGAAAGAAGAATCTCTTGCTGGAGTTGTATTTTTATTTAAAAGACGGTTATTAACCTCTAGCAAATAATAAGGCGGGGAATATTCAAATTCTTTTTGAAAAGGTTTTGAAAAACTAGAACTTGAACTTGTAGCCAAATTTATAAATTTTTCACGAAGTTTTTCATCAGTAACTTCTTTTAAAAGTTCTATCACATTATCAGATGTAATAGTTTTCATGTTCAAATCTTGAAACTGAGATTGCAATTTATAAAATTCATCATCATCACAAGTACATGTATTACCTTTGCAGGCAGTACAAGTATTATCAATATTTTTATCACTATCAGATAAATCAAGTAAATCTATTTCAGCTTCGGATTCTGACTCAGAATAATAATAATCAGATTCTGATCCAGAAGTGTATAACAAACCATAAACCTTATCACGTAACTCATTGTTTAGTTCTAAGGTTTTCAGCTTTTGAAGCTTACAATTCGGGGCTATATGGCCAAATTTACCACACTTGTAACACTTAATGTCAGCAAGATCTCGTTTAGACCTATTTTTGGTAAATCTAGTAGCCTTACGATAGGCTTTCTTGGCATCACGCTCTTCTTTGGATCTATATCTAGATCTCTTCTTCTTATAAGGACTATCTAAGTTTGGGTATCTATGATACTTGTGTTTCTTCTATTTATGAGTAGAAGTCTCGGGTAGACCGAACTGGGTACAAAAATCTCCTAATTGGGATTTTTCCTTAAGCTTATCCATCTTAAGCTGTCTGAATAACTTTAACTCATTACACAAGTTTAATCCTTCTTGTGTGCATATTCCTATCAACTTATCATAGGTATAATTATTGTACGAGATTTCACCATAACTGCCTCTTAGAGTCTTTCTAACTCTTTCAGCAAATAAGGAGGGAAGGCCATCTATAAATTTGAAACGAGAGATCAAATCTCTTAAACAAAATTCATATCTATGTCGAATATTTCATATCTATCTTATATATACCATGAAAGTTCCTAAGCTCTGATACCATTTTAACAAGATCAAGTGGCAGGCGGTAATCCGCTCGGCCTTCTTGACTGAGCTAAAATAGAGAGAGATCACCGAGTTATCGGGAACTGGAATTATTTCACACCTCTGCTGACTATTAAATGTCCACCGAGGTTTCCACCAGTTAAAGATCTCTTATTTTAACACGATCAAAAATTCTCAATCTAGCTAATTCAGTACCCTTATATTTAAAGATTGGTGGTAATCCGCACAATCAGTAAGGATATAAGAATTGAAATATACTTAAATTTTATATATATTTTTATGACTGTATGGAAGGTTAAAACCTTTACTCAAGCAAGGGGTCTGTCTTAATATAATACATACTTTTATTGAGCCTATGTGTCTAGCAGTTCTAACCGTGAAAGAAGATGCCCTTTTTAACTCCTTTATCGGGCTGAGGTTCACGGCTGGCTAAACGAAGCCACTAAGGCAAAGCCAATAAGAGCAGTGTTATATTAGACTGTACCAACCATCTTGACACCAAGTCAAAACTCTATATATAAAGTTCATTTATATTTAAATAGATGCCGTCTCTTTCATGGTTTATATAGAAGAGAAGTTAGATATTCAACATAGATATGAACTCTTAGCCGGACATCGTCACGGCCAGAGAGGAGAGACTAGAAGAAAAACTAACTAAGAAAGAAATCAGTACCTTTTGGCCGGGATGCAAGGCCTGAAGATGAAGAACTGAAAACTTTATTTACTTTGTTCTTCTGTTACAAACTACAAACTCTTAATTACACTTGAAGAGAGAGAGAGAGAGAGAGAATTCTAGAGAGAGAGGGTCTCGCTTCCTTCCTCTTCTTCTGAACGAATGAAACATATAAATAGAAAAGAAAAGAATCTATGAACAGTAAAAGTGGGTCCCGTGGGTCCCTATTACATTATTTTTACTATACAAAATAGTATTTCTTCTTTTGATGAACAGTGTATCTAGTGTTGATGAACAGTGTATCTACTGTTTGAGTGGGGTCTGGCGGCTTCACTATGCTAGTGGGGTCCAGCTGTTTCACGGTGCTGGTCTTTTGTCTGATTCTTTCATTTTGCGGAGGAATTCTTCCGCATTCTGCAAATCTTCATCAGATAGTATTTTCTCTAATTCAAAGGGTTGAGAATCTTCAGCGATATCATCGTTGCTGGTTTCACTCTGTATAGAAGTGTCTGATTTCTCATATTGATTAATGGAACGAAGTAAATTTCTTTTGACTTCTTCCAAGTAGTTGTTAATCATTTCTTCTTTATCTCCTTCTTGAAAGGAGATCTTTCTAGCAATATGTCGTACTGAGGTGTCATCAATCACACAATTTCTATTTGTCACCTACACACAATTTTTACTAAAGTAGGTGATAAGTAATATATAATATATATACTATCGAATATGGCTTATATACTATGTATATATATATCTTAAGATGTATATATAGTATAGTATATATATAAGCTATATTCGATATATATATTTATATACTATTGAATATGGTTTAAGATATATATCTATATATCTATATATATACATCTTATATACTATATATAAGATGTATATATAGTATAGTATATATATTAAATGTGTATATATATATATATATATATATACACATTTAATATATATACTATACTATATATACATCTTATATATAGTATATAAGATGTATATATAGCTTATTACTTATATATATATTTTATATATATATATATATATATATATATATATATATATATATATACATCTTATATCGATATACTATATATACATCTTATATACTATATATATTCGATATTAAATATTGAATATTAAAATTTAGGTCACAATTCTATAATAAAATTTACAAAGCATTGTCTTAGATATTTTTTTTAACATCATTTTGTCTCTAATATATATATATATATACTATATATACATCTTATATCGATATACTATATATACATCTTATATACTATATATATTCGATATTGAATATTAAAATTTAGGTCATAATTCTATAATAAAATTTACAAAGCATTGCCTTAGATATTTTTTTTAACATCCTTTTGTCTCTAATATCTATTTAGTTTTTTTTTTTAAAATATGTTGGGCCCACTTAGCCCGTTTAGCCCGCGGGCCGGGACCGTTTAGCCCGGGACCAAACGATCCCGGGCCGGTCCCTATAAAAAGCCCATTTAGGCCCGGGCCTGTTTGGCCCGTTTAATTTGGGACCGGGCCCGGGACCGTTTGGACTGGCCCACTTGGCCCGTTTAGGCCCGGGACCGGCCCACTTGCCAGCCCTAGTGCAGTTAGAGGACAAGTTCATTGCTAGAGTCCTGATAGACGTGGGTTTGAGTCTCAACATATGTCCACTAACTACTCTGAAAATATTGGGTAAAGGCCTGCACGAGATACGAGCAGGAAGTATGAATGTGAAAGCATTTGATGGGTCTCAAAGGGCCACAATTGGGGAGACCAACCTCAGCCTACAGATGGGCCCAACTTGGTTTGATGTTGAGTTTCAAGTGTTGGACATATCTGCTACCTACAACCTATTGTTGGTACGACCTTGGATACATGCCGCTGGGGCCGTAGCTTCTACTGTACATCACGTCATGAAGTTTGAGTGGAACCATCAGGAAGTGATCATCCATGGGGACGAAAGTAATCCCATTTACACCAATCAAATTGTTCCGGTCATCGAGAATAGAAGGAAGTTGGGTGGAGAAACATACCATCACATCGAGCGCGTCAACGCAATTGAAAAGGACAAATGGTGGAGCAGTAAGATAGAAGGCATATTGGCATGGACAGGGTATGAACCTGGCAAGGGTCTCGGTAAGAATCTCCAGGGGATCACCAAACCGACACAGCTAAAGCGTCACAGCACAACTTTTGGGCTTGGGTATGAATACACCTTGCACGAGTATCAAAATTGGTCGCCACCATGGCGTGGTCCTTATTACCCTCTAGAGCAACCAGCACCACATTTGAGCCAGTCATTTCATCAAGCTGACATGATGTGGGAGTCCGAAGAAGAGTTCTAGCTGGCATAAGGAATCTGTTTCTAGATGATGAAGACATGGATTACAGTGCGATAGTTGAGGAGGAGGAGGAGGAGAAGAAGGAAGGCCTTATTATTCAAACCGTAGAGTTGTTCTCAAGAACTGGACTGCTACACCATCAAGGGCCCGTCGAGTTCCTGGGTAGCCTGGCAATTAGCATCATTTATTTTGAAAGCAATTTTATGAGCATCTAAGACATTTTCAGTATTTTGTTTTAAGTATATTTTGTTTTGAAATAATTGCTCGAGTCATCGAGCCGTACTTGTTTGATGTTTTTAAGATTTATCTAATGCATTGTTATTTTAGTATTTATTATTATTCTTTACATTCTTTCTCTACAGCATTATTATTACCTATCCCGCTGAACCTATGACTGTGACATGTAATGAGACAATGCAACATAAGGATAATAATTCAGAGGATCTGGAAGAGGATATAATACCCGAGGAAACTGTCAGAGAAGTGAAAAACTTTGAAAATAAGCCTAAGTCCAATTTGGATGAGACCAAAACAGTTAATTTGGGAGACTCCGAAACAGTCAAGGAAACGCGTGTAAGCATTCACCTATCACCGTTAGAGAAGGAAGAGTACGTCCGGTTCTTGAAGGAGTATGGGGATATTTTTGCATGGTCTTATGATGATATGACCGGTTTGAGCACGTCCATAGTATCTCATAAACTACCTATCAACCCTATGTGTCCGCCTATAAAGCAGAAGCTCAGAAAGTTCAAACCAGATATGAGTCTAAAAATAAAGGAGGAAGTCACCAAGCATATCAAAGCCAAGGTTCTTAGAGTAGTTGAATATCCGACCTGGTTGGCTAACATTTTGTCGGTTCCAAAAAAATATGGGAAGGTCAGAGTGTGTGTTGACTATCGGTATTTAAACAGAGCAAGTCCCAAAGATGATTTTCCTTTGCCCAATATACACATACTGATTGACAATTGTGCCAAGCATGAACTTCAATCCTTTATGGATTGCTTCGCGGGATATCATCAGATTTGGATGGATGAAGAGGATGCCGAAAAGACAGCTTTTATTACACCATGAGGAGTATATTGTTACAAGATGATGCCGTTTGGCCTAAAGAATGCTGGATCTACCTATATGAGGGCCATGACAACCATTTTTCACGACATAGAGGTATACGTGGATGACGTCATCATCAAATCCAAAAGAAGCACAGATCATATAGCAGATTCGAGGAAATTCTTTGATCGACTTCGAAGGTACAACCTGAAACTGAATCCCGCAAAATGTGCCTTCGGAGTCCATGCTGGAAAGTTGTTAGGGTTCATCGCCAGCCGCCGAGGAATTGAGCTAGACCCGTCAAAGTTCAAGGCTATCCAAGATTTTCCACCTCCGAAGAACAAGAAAGATGTAATGAGTTTCTTGGGGCGTCTCAATTACATCAGTCATTTCATAGCACAATCCACTATGATCTGTGAACCAATTTTTAAAATGTTGAAGAAAGACACTGCAACAAGTTGGACTGAAGAGTGCCATAAAGCCTTTGACAAAATCAAGGAATATTTATCCAAACCACCCGTTCTGGTCCCACCGGAACCTGGGAGACCTCTGATACTCTATTTATCTATACTGGATGGGGCTTTCGGCTGTGTCTTGGGACAACACGACGAGACGGGAAGAAAGGAACATGCCATATAGTATTTAAGTAAGAAGTTCACACCCTACGAAGCACAGTATTCTTTGTTAGAACGCACATGCTGCGCTTTGACATGGATAGCTCAAAAGTTGAGGCACTACTTCTGTGCCTACACCACATATCTCATATCAAGGATGGATCCGTTAAAATACATATTCCAGAAACCCATGCCCATGGGGAAGTTAGCAAAATGGTAGATATTACTAAGTGAGTTCGACATCATCTATGTAACTTAGAAGGCTGTCAAGGGGCAAGCGTTGGCGGATTATTTGGCAGAAAATCCTGTAGACGGAAAGTACGAACCACTGAAAACGTATTTTCCCGACGAAGAGGTATCATTTGTAGGAGAAGATATCACCGAAACCTATGATGGTTGGAGAATGTTCTTCGATAGAGCTGCAAATTTCAAAGGAGTGGGTATTGGAGCAGTTTTAGTATCAGAGATAGGTCAACACTATTCGGTATCCGCAAAGCTCAGGTTTCCATGTACCAACAATATGGCAGAATATGAGGCTTGCATCTTGGGACTCAAGTTGGCCATTGACATGAACATTTAGGAATTGCTAGTAATTGGTGACTCGGACCTTTTGGTACATAAGGTTCTAGGAGAATGGGCTACAAAGAATACCAAAATACTGTTGTATTTGTACTATGTACAAGAATTAATGAAGAGATTCACAAAGATAGAGTTCAAACATGTTCCGAGAATCCAGATTTAGTTCGCAGATGCATTGGCCACTCTATCTTCCATGATACAACACCCAGACAAGAATTTTATCGACCCTATACCGGTAGGGATTCATAATCAGCCAGCTTATTGTGCTCATGTTGAAGAAAAAGTTGATGGAAATCCATGGTTCCATGACATCAAATAATATTTGGCAATAGGAGAATACCCGGAGCATGCAAATCATACTCAGAAACGAACACTCTGAAGGCTATCCAACCACTTCTTCCAAAGCAGAGGAATTCTGTACAGAAGGACTCTAGATCCGGGGTTATTACGGTATGTCAACGCCAAGGAAGCATCCAAATTGCTCGAAGAGATATATGCCGGAACTTGCGGACCACACATGAATGGCTTCGTCTTAGCTAAGAAGATATTAAGAGCAGGGTAATTTTGGATGATTATGGAAACAGACTGCATTAGATATGTCCAAAAGTGTCATCAATGCCAAGAACATGCTGATATGATACAAGTGCCACCCAATGAACTCAATGCAACAAGTGCACCTTGGCCTTTCTCCGCTTGGGGGATGGATGTCATCGGTCCAATCGAACCCGCCGCTTCAAATGGGCACCGGTTCATTTTAGTGGCCATAGATTATTTCACAAAATGGGTTGAAGCCGTATCTTACAAGGCTGTAACTAAGAAGGCCGTCGTATATTTCGTTAGGGATCGTATTGTTTGTCGATTCGGGGTATCGGAGTCAATCATCATCGCCAATGCCGCCAACCTTAACAGTGATTTAATGAGATCCATATGTGAAACCTTCAATATCAAGCATAAGAATCCCACAGCATACAGACCACAAATGAATGGAGCTGTGGAAGATGCCAATAAGAATATCAAGAAGATACTAAGAAAGATGGTAGATAATCACAAACAATGGCACGAGAAGTTACCATTTGCCCTACCTGGATATCGCACCACGGTTCGCACATCAATTGGGGCAACTCCTTATTTGCTGGTCTATGGTACTGAAGCCGTCATTCCCGTCGAAGTAAAAATTCCTTTTTTAAGAATCATACAAGAGAATGAACTCAGTGATGTAGAATGGATACGAAGTCATTATGAACAATTGGCCCTCATTGACGGAAAAAGAATGAACGCAGTATGTCACAGTCAACTTTACTAGAACAGGATGTCCAGAGCTTTCAACAAAAGGGTCAGGCCTAGATAATTCACGCAGGGCAGTTGGTGCTAAAGCGGATCTTCCCGCATCAAGATGAAGCCAAAGGGAAATTTTCACCCAATTGGCAAGGGCCCTACATGGTTCACAGAGTACTAACAGGAGGAGCGCTCATACTTGCAGAAATGGATGGAGAGATTTGGCCAAAACCTATCAACTCAGGCGCAGTCAAGAGATACTACGTTTAGATTGTTTACATTTCTTCATCCGATGTAACTGAACTATGCTTGACCTGATTCCCGTTTAAGAGGGGATACGCAGGCAGCCCTGTGGGTTCGGTCACATCTCAATAAAATCTTCATTTTGCCTTGGTCAGAAACTGGGGCAGAATTTTGAGGTCCAGCCAACTTCGTCATACACCAAACGGTCAAAGAATTGCTTTTAAACTGGGGCAGAATTTTGAGGGTCCGCAAGGAAGTCGCAATGTCTCTGAAATATGTCATAGTCATTGGTTCATCTAAATTACTTGATATTACATACTACTATATTTTTGAATAACTACATTCGTCAAATGCACGCATATTTTTTGAAAACTTTATAAACCGCCAGATGCTGCCCAAGGTGACTCAAACAGGATCTAAAGACAGGAACACAGGCAAGGTAGAAGGCAAAAACGTTAACCAACCTTCCCCCACAGAACTCACAATTTTTCTTTGAATGCAGGTACGATAAGATAACGATACTCGCAGATACATCAAGACACTGCCTTCAGATTATCTAGCACAAATATCTTCAGCTAAGAAATACTTTTCCACTTGCCCCCTACTCTTGGCATGAGGCTAAGCATTGCCTCCTTAACTGCATAAGGCTAAGCACTGCCTTTCTTTGCATGAGATTAAGCATTGTCTCCTATTTGCACGAGGTAAGCCCTGCCTCCTTAACTGCATAAGGCTAAGCACTGCCTTTCTTTGTATGAGGCTAAGCCCTGCCTCCTTAACTGCATAAGGCTAAGCCATGCCTCCCTAATTGCATAAAGGCTAAGCACTGCCTTTCCGTACATCGAGACTAAGCATTGTCTCCTATTTTGCATGAGTCTAAGCCCTGCCTCCTTAACTGCATAAGGCTAAGCCTTGCCTCTCTAATTGCATAAAGTCTAAGCACTGCTTTTTCGTACATCGAGACTAAGCATTGTATCCTATTTTGCATGAGGCTAAGCCCTTCCTTCCTAATTGCATAAGGCTAAGCACTGTTTTTTCTTGCATGAGACTAAGCATTGTCTCCTTTCTTTGCATGAGACTAAGCATTGTCGCTTATTTTGCAGGAAGCTAAGCACCGCTTCCCTTACTTGCATGAGACTAAGCACTGTCTCCTATTTTGCATGAGGCTAAGACCTGCCTCCCCCCTCTTGCATACGGCTAAGCACTGCCTTTTCCTCAAGATTAAATACTATCTCCATTATGCTATTTAAGACCTAGCACTGTCTTCTATTCGCCTGCGGCTAAGTATTGCCCAAGCTCTATTTCGCTTTACATACAATCTAGCATCATATCTTTGAATCTCATGGGGTGAAACATCATCATCATTATTCAAAGGCGTCATGGTTCAGAGGCACCATTTTCATGGCCTGGGGACATCATTTTATGGCCTGCGAATCCCTTATCACATGATTCATGGCCCAGGACGTCATGGTCTAAGGACATCATCCTCACCGTCCAAAGACAACTTTCATGGTCCAAAGGAAATTTGCATCATGTTTAAATTCTCGCAATAATCCATATATACTTGCATGCATCGTGTTTTAAGTTTTGCAAGTAATCCCGGAAGTAACCGTTCTCCTAACGGGAGCAATCTTAGCTCCGGTTTCCGTTCAACATTCACATCCTGCAATTATTTCAAACGTAACCAACCGCCATCAATTACATGCCTTTTACTCTACGGCCATCCAGATATTTGCTCAATGATACATCCATAATGTTTGAAATTCTCATTCATGACTTTGCATAAATTCATCCGATACTATCCTACCCAAAATAACCCTTTCCGAAGCATACGACCATCCCTATAACAACTCCAACGGTTTCGTTCACTGTTGGATCTAGAACTACACACGGCCTGATTCCCGTAACACCAGGGATTTGTAGGCAATTCAGGAACCAAGGTTCATCCTCCATTTTTTCAAATCACCTCATTCGGTCAAAATCGGTCATCATTTTTTTTACCCGACAACTCTTTCATCATTCCCAGGTAAAGAGGGGCAGCTGTTGATACCCAATTTTGACCTCACATTCCTCAAATAGTATATAGACTTTCAAAATGTCATTTTTCATCCATTATTTAATTTACAAGATTTATGCAAGAATTTTCTATAATTTTAAAAGCTTTAAAATTAATTTTCTTGCATTTAAATTGTTCAAATATTAATTAGTTACCCTTTCAAATTATTTTGTGATGATTTAATCATCTAAGATTATTATTTGTATCCACATATAGGTTTCATAATAGTTTTACCTCATTTTATACAGTTATATTTGTATTATTAGGCTATTTACATAATTTTACAATAATAGCCCGTGTTCATGCATAAGTGCTCTTTTATTACATTATTTGTGCCAAGGTAGCATTTTATATTTTCATAACGCTAAATTAATATTTTTAATCATTTTAGTACATAAATAATATTTTTATTTATTTATTAATTACTTTATAAAATTATTTTTTGATAAATTGTGTGTATTTAAATAACCCAATGTTTAACCAATTTTCGGACCAGAATCAGCCCAATACCTTAGCCCAATAATTTCAGCCCAAACCAAACAAACCCTTAACCCAAAACCTGGTCGGTACCCGTCATAATTGACCCGTCCCATTCATTTTGTTTTTAATCCTGGTCATTGATCTCTCAAGATCAACGGCCCTTGTTCATTCTCTTCTTTTAATTAACCCCAACCCAGAAACCCTAACCCTATTTCCCCTGAGACGCCACCTCTATTCTCTCTGCCACTACCCTCATCTCTCAAACCTAAACCCTAGCCGTAATCTCAGTCCCAATCCGACATTACATGGAAACCATCCATGATTCTTTTCCTTTCTTACATACGTGGAGTTACTTACCATCTTTTGAACGCTACAAGTACTGGTTACTTGATTATTTATGAAAGTTGAGTCGTTGTGTTCGTTTGATTCCGATTTTGTATCATCTTCATGTTTCTAACCTGATACATTAACTATCATACGTCTTGGCTTCGATTCAGTGAGATTTTGGCCATTTTCGTTCCTCGTCTAAATTAGGGTTTACCAGATTTTCTCTCTTAAATTAATTTCAAATTGATTTGCATGTTTCTTTTCCTTGTTTATTGTTTACTTCACTTTGTTTCCTTATATGTTGCTCGATTTTTGACTACTATATAAACCCTTCATTTTCCCTTCTGGGGCAGACTTTGAAATCGATTCTTACTAAAATTTGGGGTTTTGCTACTCTCTTGCTCGGTATTCTGTACTGGCCGGCTGAAAGCCAAGGCCATTAGCATCTTGTTACCTGTTCTTGGTGTGAGCATTGCCCTGAGTTCATCGAAACTCTTGGGAACTTTGACGCATCGAGGTTTCTGGGTTCTTGTGGATCTTTTGTTCTTTATTGTTGTCCGTTAACTGGTAAGCTACTTGACTCTTGTAATTTCATCCCTATGTGCTTTTGATTTTTACGTGTTCTCGCCTCTGAAATTCCCGGCTTAATATGTTTCTCTAGGTTACTTTTGGGCACGATTTTGTTAATTCTACTTTGTTCTCAGTCTTTTAGCATCTAACTTTTCCCTAATGCTGCTAGTTCTGAGTATGCCTAAGTCTGACTTGGATAATCTGAACATCTTAAGTGTATGGGTGTCTGGATGTTCCCTAATACATGTTTACATGCGTTGCCCTTAATCTCTATAGTGGATGCTCCATACTCGTGCTAGAACTTCATGTGTTAATTGTGACATGTTCACCTGCTCTTTTGTCACTCAACATGATCCCCCTACCCCATTAGTGATTGACTAAGATCTTGACAGTTATCTCAACTTGATCTCTCTACCTTGTTTGAACCATTTTGCATCATGACATAACTTAGATCTTCTCTAGTAGATTAGTCTATTATATCAATCCTAGAATACCCACATGTGTTTGCTATCACACACTTTCCTGAATCTCTGCAATGTCTGTCTTACATGTACAATGTGTTGCAATTTGTATTAAAAAACATTTCTATCGACTATGATCTTGCTTCCATGCTAATATATTTTCCAGTATGTCTCTTGTTCATTTGATACCTTGTCTCTTCCAGTATTTATCACAATGTCTAAATACTGATTAGTATGACCCTAGGATGCATGCTTAACTTAATTTGGATCTTTAGGTCTCAACTAGTTTAACTTCATCCATCTGTACATGATAATCTATGTATGCTTGTAGACTTGTTCTTCTCCTAATTCTCTCAATATGAGGTTGTCTATGTAATACTTTGCTATGTGTAAAATCCTGTTGAACCTACTGGCTTGCTTGATTAGTTGCTCTGTATGCTCAACTTGGTGTAGTACTTAATTTTTGTCCCTCTATCACTATCCACTCTCCTTACTTGCTACTTGTGCTATTCTGAATTTTCATTCTTAGCCGGCTGAAAACCAAGGCTATCTAGGTTCTATTGTTGGCCTCCCTAGTGTGAGCACTGCTTGGGGTCCAATTGAGACCCTTGTGAACTCTGACACACTAGGGCTTGGTCCTTAGTCACTCCCTCAATCTCAAACTATTCCTATTCACTGTATTTCCCCATGTTATGTGTTGTGTACTTGAATTGGCTGATTTAAATGGTGCAACACTTGGTGTTGTGGCTAAGCGAACTAGTTCTGGACCCCTCTGTGGATCCCTAAGTCATGTATTGAGTGTGACTCTTTGTTGAAGGCCTGGGTATACTGTGTAAGAGATATTGAAGGCCCAGGCAATGCTGGGTATTTATTAGGCCTACTGTGGGCTTCTTATCACTGTTATGTAACACTGTTACTTTTATTTGTGGGGCCTGAAATAATATTTGTATAAATAATTGGGGTTGTTAGTAAAAGGGAGTGGGGTAGATTTTAATATTTACATGCGATGGGTAGATAACATGCTTATAGGACTTAATAATATATTTGCTATATGTGTCGCTCACTCTCTATGTACACTATAAATATCATGCTATTAGGGAAAGCACACACTCACACTACTTGTCTACTAGCAAAGCATGAGCTGAAATTCTTCAATTATCCTTGTTGCAACATATTATTAGAAAACATGCCCATAGGAAATAAATATCGTTGAACTTTCCTTCAATTTGCATTGCTAGAAATCATGCCTATAAGATTTGGATCATTTCATTTGCTACTGTATCGCACTGTTCACTAGAAGTCATGCCTATAAGACTAAGTATGACAATAAAATCATTTCCAAGTGCTAATCATTAAAGATCCTGCCTATAGGATACCACAATTTGCCTTAATATTTGTTAATGATGCCCATCTCAACATTGTTTATTATTCACTTAGACTACTATCAAAAGCGTGAGTAATTCTGGGTCTCTCCCGATAGATTCCACTGTCTTTACTACATAAATCACTTAGATGCAACATCTACAGGATTAATAACTAGAAATCTGCAATTTCAACAATCAATATGCGACAACTATACAATCTTGTCTATGGGCGACGCTTGGTTTCTGAAACTGCTTGCATGTCTTAACGCCTTGTCACATTGAAATCCTGTTTATAGGGATCTAAGTTCTTAATTCTGAACTGCTCAACATACAATTTGTCTTGCGTACATTTATTGTTTAAGTGTGGAGGCAAACTTGAGCCTTGACTGCCTATATGTGAAGTCCAATGTGTTTTGTCTATCGCCTAGTTTTGACATTTCCTAGCAACCTAAGTGACGTCTAGAACCGTCCAAAGTAAAGGCCCAATACCTCTTGGACCAAAGGTATGGGACGGGTAGTGCACGCGTAGGGTACTACTTAGAATTGAATTAAAGCACTTTTAGGTAAACAACTCTAACATAGTAATCGGGTAGCAGGAGATGATAGTCTGTGCCCGCTGAATAATATGAGTAACACCCCATCGTGAGGGAGTTATGAAGTATTATTTATGTTGCACGGGGTGATCCTTTAGGCTAAAAAACTTAGGACCCCCCCTCCTCTTTATATGTTGTTATTAGATCTAAATAATTGTATCCCTATACTCGCACTAAGATCTGATGTTGTAATAAAGTTCTTTGACTTCTGAATTCCCTTTGTTTATTTGATCACCTAGTTTAATCATAATCCACATAATCATAAGTTCGGCCGGGACCCACAGTTGTGGACCTCGAGGAGTGCCTAACACCTTCTCTTTGAGGTAACTTGAGCCCTTACCCGATCTTTGGTGGCGTTGACTAGTAAAACAAAGTCATTTGCATAATAGGTGCCCTAACACACCTTAAACCGTTAGGTGGCGACTCTTCTCTTTTAATACCTCCTTTTAAAAGAGTTGTCACACGTCGAGGCCCGCTTTCTCGCGAGGAAATCGCGCGATGGTAGGAAGTACCTGGATCTACAAAAAAAGATGTGCAGATGCGTAGTATGAGTTCACCACAGCGGCACCCAGTAAGTGCCAAGCCTGACCTCGGTTGAGTAGTGACGAGGTCAGGCAAGGGCCCTACTGGAAATAATAAAAGAGAGGGCGAAAAGTTTAACAATACCATAATAATAATGAAAATGGGAATGAATCAAGTAAGGAGTATGTCACAATTTAACTACACAGAATAAGGGCAAATAATACCTCACGGAAGAAAAACAGGAATTTACATATTTAATGAAAACACAAAACAACCAAAGGCAAGTGCAACCATTGAGAAGTATCAACAAGGGCACTCCCGAGGTACCGCCTCGTAGCCCCAAATCATAAATAAATTTACAATAATTCTTTTCCTTATATCAACGCGGGAGCCTTCACATTTAATTTTAAAGAAATCATTTTTCCCGAAATAGCATCCCACGTTGTAGCCACCCTTATCACACCGCATGACTTCTAGTAGTTTCCCTACTAGCCACCCGTATCAATCCACCCTTATCTCACCGCATGCGTTTCAACACTCAGACCTTATACCACCGCATGCGTATCAATATTACAATATATCATAATTTGCACCTCAAGTGTCCAGATATTTCAACTTGCCAAAATAGATCAACAACAACATTGTTTTCCATAATAAGGACCTCACGGCTCAATCACAATGAACATAAAATCTCACAAAATATTCGGGAGTAAATAACTCAACAAAAATAATATTTCACAAATTTAACACATTGCCTCAATACCAAATTTTTAATGTCAAACACTTACTTTAAATAATAATTCAATTAAAAAATTCAACCATCAAATAGTGAGCACAGAACAAAAGAAACAAAGCTTCAACTAAACAGGTAAAGCAATTAGCAGGAAAAGGTAAGCCAAATTTAAAATATAAAAATAGACCAATTATGATAAATATAACAGGATAAAATAATGTAATCAATATGTAATAGAGACCTACACAATTTAAAGACATAATCTTTCACATTTAGCATGTGTACACACTCGTCACCTCGCGTACACGACTTTTCACACATCACAATTATCATATCAATACCAATCATAAGGGGAATTTTCCCCATACAAGGTTAGACAAGTCACTTACTTCAAACTGGAAAATTCTTTACTCCGCTATGCCTTTGCCACGTGAGTTGACCTCCGAAAGCCTCATATCTAGTCACAGTTAATTCGATTTAATCAATACAATTTATTGGAAATTAATTCCATAAGAAAATACTAATTTTCCAACAAAATCCGAAATTTAATTCAAAACTCGTTCGTGGGGCCCGCATCTCGGAACCCGACAAAAGTTACAGAATATGAATGCTCATTCAACAACGAGTCAAACCATACCAAAATTACTAAATTCCGATAAAAATTCGGCCTCAAATCTTCAAATTTAACCAAGAGGGTTTCCAAATTTTTTCAACTTAAATCACCAATTATTAAATGTTAAAAACTACCATAGATTCAGTACTTTAACCAAAATTGGATTAAGAACACTTACCCCAATATTTTTCTTGAAAATCTCCCAAAAATTGACTCTCCCCGAGCTCCAAATCGCTAAAAATGGAAAATGGGACAGAACTTAAAAACATTCTGTCCAAGCATTTCTTCTATGCGATCGCAGACCAAGTCCCGCTATCACAACGCACAAAACTTTCCACTGTCAAAATAACCCTATGCATTCGCGGAAAAGTCCATGCGATCGCGAAGCACAGTCTCCGCAAACCTACGCGATCGTGAACGCCTTCACGTGATTGTGAAGAACAAAACGCGTGGCCCAGCTTCTTCCTCCTTTCCTCTTCGCAAACGCGACACGCCTCATGCGTTCGTGATGCATTGGCGTCCAAAGCTACGTGATCACATCCTTATTCTCGCGATCGCGTAGAACAAAATTCTCCTCTGCCCAACTTAGCCTACGCGATTGCGAACCCTCTCACGCGATCGCGTAGAAGGAAACTAGACCTGTGCACCAGAAAACTTCAGCAAAACACCAAGTCCAAAATTGATTTGTTAACCATCTGAAACTCACCTGAGGTCCCGGGGACCTCAACTAAATACACCAACAAGTCCTAAAATATCATACGAATTTAGCCAAAACTTCAAATCACATCAAACAACGCTAAAACCACGAATCATACTCCAATTCAAGCTTAATGAAATTAAGAAATTCAAACTTCTACATTCGATGTTGAAACCTACCAAATCAAGTCTAATTGACCTCAAATTTTGCACACAAGTCATAAATGATATAACGGGCCTATTCAAATTTCCAGAATTGGATTCCGACCCCGATATCAAAAAGTCAACTTCTCGGTCAAACTTCCAAACTTAAATTTCTATTTTTTGCCATTTCAAGCCTAATTTAACTACAGACTTCCAAATAATTTTCTGGACATGCTCCTAAGTTGAAAATCACTATACGGAGCTATTGGAATCATCAAAACTCTATTCCGGGATTGTTTACACATAAGTCAATATGCAGTCAACCTTTTCAACTTAAGTTTTCATCCTTGAGACTGAGTGTCTCAATTTATTCCAAAATCTCACCGGACCAGAACTGACTACCCTGGCAAGTCACAATACAACTATAAAGTACAGAATGAGCAGTAAATGGGGGAACGGGACTACAACTCTCAAAATGACCGGCCGAGTCATTACATCCTCCCCCTCTTAAACAAACGTTCGTCCTCGAATGAGTATAGAGACATACCTGAAGTGGTAAAAAGATGAGGGTAACAGATACGTATATCATGCTCGGTCTCCCAAGTCGCCTCCTAGACCGGATGACCCCTCCACTGTACTTTTACTAATGCGATGCTCTTCGATCTTAACTTTCAAACATGTCTGTCCAAAATGGCCATTGGCTCCTCAACATAAGATAGGTTCTTGTCCAACTGGACTGAGCTGAAGTCCAACACATGAGATGAATCGCCGTGATATTTCCGGAGCATGAAAACATGGAATGCTGGATGAACTGCATTGAGACTATGTGGTAGTGCAAGTATGTAAGCCACATCTCCAACTCTCTCAAGAATCTCAAAAGGCCCGATATACCTACGGCCCAACTTGTCCTTCTTCCCAAATCTTATAACACCGTTCATGGGCAAAACCCGAAGAAAGACCCGCTTACCAACCATGAATGCAACTTCACGAACCTTCTGATCCACATAACTCTTCTGTCTAGATTAGGTTGTACGAAGTCGATCCTGTATCAATTTAACATTTTCCAAAGCATCCTGAACCAGGTCTTACCCAATAGCCTAACCTCGCTCGGTTCGAACCAACCTACTGGAGACCGGCACCACCTACCATATAAGGCCTCATATGGAGCCATCTGAATGCTCGACTGGTAACTGTTATTGTAGGCAAACTCCGCAAGTGGCAAGAACCGATCCCAAGCACCCCCAAAATCTATCACACACGCACGAAGCATATCTTTCAATATCTGAATAGTGCGCTCGAACTGTCCGTCCATCTGATGGTGAAATGTTGTACTCAACTCCACATGAGTACCCAACTCTCGCTGTATGGCTCTCCAGAATCGTGATGTAAATTGTATACCTCGGTCAGAGATGATAGATGCCGGTACACCATGAAGCCTGACAATCTCGCGAATGTAAACCTGAGCCAGCTGTTCCGAAGAGAAAGTAGTAACCACAGGAATAAAATGAGCTGACTTGGTCAATCTATCCACAATCACCCAAACTACATCAAACTTCCTCTGAGTCCGTGGGAGACCAACAACAAAATCCATAGTGATCCGCTACCATTTTCACTCTGGAATCTCTATCTTCTGTAGCAATCCACTCGGTTATTAATGTTCATACTTCACCTGCTGACAATTTAGGCACCGAGCGACATACTCCACTATGTCTTTCTTCATCCGCCTCCACCAATAGTGATGTCTCAAGTCTTGATACATCTTCGCGGTACCTGGATGAATGGAGTGCCGCGAACTGTGAGCCTCCTGGAGAATCAACTCACGCCAACCATATACATTGGGCACATATAACCTGCCCTGCATCCGTAATACACCGTCATCTCCAATAGTGACTTCCTTGGCATTACCGTGTTGAATCGTGTCCTTAAGGACAAGCAGATGGGGGTCATCATACTAACGTTCTCTGATACGATCATAAAAAGAAGACTGAGAAACCACACAAGCCAAAACTTGGCTTGGCTCGGAAACATCCAATCTAACAGACTAGTTGGCCAAGGCTTGAACTTCCAAGGCTAAAGGCTTCTGTGCTACCGGTAGATATGATAAACTGCCCAAACTCTACGCCTTATGACTCAAGGCATCGGCCACTACATTGGCCTTCCCGGGATGATAGAGAATGGTGATGTCATAATCCTTAAGCAACTCCAACCATCTTCGTTGTCACAAGTTAAGATCCTTCTATTTAAACAGATATTGCAGACTCCGGTGATTGGTGTAGACCTCACAAGGGACACCATACAAGTAGTGCCGCCATATCTTCAAGGCATGAACAATAGCTGCTAATTTAAGATCGTGTACAGGATAGCTTTTCTCATGTACCTTTAATTGTCTGGACGCATAGGCAATCACCCTACCGTTTTGCATCAACACTGCGCCAAGACCAATGCACGACGCATCACAATACATAGTATAAGACCCTGAACTTGTAGGCAACACCAATACTGAGGTTGTAGTCAAAGCTGTCTTGAGCTTTTGAAAGCTCTCCTCACATTCCTCGGTCCACCTGAACGGAGCACCTTTCTGGGTCAATTTAGTCATAGGTGCAGTAATAGAAGAGAAACCCTCTACAAATCGGCGATAATACCCTGCCAAACCAAGGAAACTCCAGATCTCCGTAGCTAAGGACGGTCTGGACCAACTCTGCACTGTGTCAATCTTCTTCGCATCTACCTTATCACCTCGCACGAAACTATATGACCCAAAAATCCCACTGAATCAATCCAGAATTCACACTTTGAAAATTTTGCATATAACTTCTTTTCTCTCTAAGTCTGAAGCACAGTCCTCAGGTGCTGCTCATGATCTTCCCAGCTCCGGGAGTACACCAGAATGTCATCAATAAATACAATGAGGAATGAGTCAAGATAGGGATAAAATACACTGTTCATCAAATGCATAAATATTGATGGGGCGATAGTTAGTCCAAATGACATTACAAGGAATTATAATGACCATACCGAGTCTTGAAAGCAGTATTCGAGATATCTGGCTCTCGAATCTTCAGCTGATGAAATCCTGAACGCAAGTCGATCTTAGAGAACACCTTGGCACCCTGAAGCTGATCAAATAGGTCATCAATATATGGCAATGGATAAATGTGCTTCACTGTAACCTTATTCAACTGGCGGTAATTAATACACATCTACATGGAACCATCCTTCTTCTTCACAAATAAGACAGGAGCACCCCAAGACGATACACTGGGCCGAACGAAACCCTTATCAAGCAGCACTTGTAACTGCTCTTTTAATTCCTTCAATTTTGCTGGGGCCATTCGATATGGTGGAATAGAAATGGCCTGAGTGCCCGGTAACAAATCAATGCCAAAGTCAAAATCCCTGTCGGGTGGCATACCCGGAAGATCTGCTGGAAATACTTCTGGAAAATCCCTTACTACCGGAACTGACTCCACAGTAGGAGTATCAACATTAACATCTCTCACATAGGCCAGATACGCATCACGCCCCTTATCAACCATTCGTTGAGCCTTAAGAAATGAAATAATCCTGCAAGGAACATAATCTAAGGTACCTCTACACTCTAGCCGCGGTAGACCTGGCATAGCCAATGTCACCGTCTTGGCGTAACAATCAAGGATAGCGTGATAGGGCGACAACCAGTCCATGCCTAGAATAATATCGAAATCTACCATACTGAGCAATAATAAATCAGCTCTGATCTCAAAACCACTAATAATAATCAAACACGATCGATACATACGGTCAACAATAATAGAATCGCCCACGGGTGTAGATACATAAATAGAGGAACTCAAAGAATCGCGGGGTACGCCCAAATATGGGGCAAAATAAGATGACACATAAGAATAAGTGGAGCCTAGATCAAATAAGACTGATGCATCTCTATGACAGACTAGAATAATACATGTGATAACCGAATCGGATGCAATTGCCTCCGTCCTAGCAGGAAGGGCATAATATCTGGTCTGGCCTCCCCTTCTAGGGCGACCTCTACCTGTTCGACCTCCACCTCTAGCTGGCGGTGCAAGTGGAGTAGTAACTGGTGCAGTAATCATGGCCTGAGAAGCCTGAGGGCCCTGTGGAATAGGTGGAGCCTACGAAATCTGTGGAGG
Source organism: Nicotiana tomentosiformis (assembly GCF_000390325.3). Taxonomy (NCBI): domain Eukaryota; kingdom Viridiplantae; phylum Streptophyta; class Magnoliopsida; order Solanales; family Solanaceae; genus Nicotiana; species Nicotiana tomentosiformis. The sequence continues at coordinate 123,467,069 of NC_090823.1, forward strand.
TGCACCCCTCTTGAGTCTAGGACAATCCCTCATTATATGACGAGTGTCACCACACTCAAAACAAGCCCTCGGAGGACGTGGCTGCTGGGACTGGCTCGGGCCTGATCGACTAGACTGACCGCTGAAAACACCCCGTGCAGAAGGTACAGTAGACACTGGCGGTGCATAATATGGAACCTGAGGTCTGGGAGTAGCTGGAATACCGCTGGAAGTGCTCAATGAATAAGACGGCTCACATAGCCTCTACCATGATGGGCTGCAGCTTGGGCACGAGAACTTTTATATGTGCCAGAATCTCGGGGTCTCTTAGCTTCCCTCTCTTCTCTCTCTCGAATCTGCATACCCTCCAATCTCCTAGCAATACCACCTGCTGGTATGCGAAGTCCATCTCCAGCTCTCGGGCCATACTGAATCTGATACTAGGGTGGATCCCTTCAATAAATCGACGGACACTCTCTCTGACAGTAGCAACCAGGGCTGGTGCATGCCTAACCAAATCATTGAATCGGACTGCATACTTCGATATTATCATAGATCCATGGCGCAACTGCTCAAACTCGGCGCGCTATGCATCTCTGAGAATCTGAGGAACATACTCCCTCAAGAACATATCTGAAAACTGAGTCCAAGTGAGTGAAGCTGCCTCAGCCGGACTATCCAACTCGTATGCTCGCCACTACTGGTAGGCCGCTCCTCTAATCTAGAATGCCGTGAAAGAAACCCCACTAGTCTCTTCAATACCCATAGTATGGAGGATACTGTGGCACTCCTCAAGAAAACCCTGGGCATCCTCTGACGCCAAGCCACTGAAGGTAGGAGAGTGGTACTTCTTGTACATCTCGAGCCTGAGCTGCCCCCCCTCTGAAATTGTTGCCCTAACCTCGGGCCGAACTGGGACAACTGGCTGCACTGCTATAACCTCTAGAGTATGGTCAACCTGGGCCCGTAGCTCTGGGGTACGGGCGACGGGCGTTTGTGCTCCTCCCCCGGCCTGAGATGTGGCAGGATCAAGTGGAATCAACCCTGCCTGAGCTAGAGTGCCAAAACATGCTCAAAAACTGGGCAAGAGTCTCCTGAAGTGCAGGGGTAGTAACAGGCATCTCAGGTGCCTGCTCTCCAACTGGAGCTACTGGTGGCTCCTATGTAGCAGCTCGTGCAGTTGCTCTGGCTGCACCACGTGGTTTTCCTCGGCTTCTGGCTCGACCTCTACCCTAGCCCCGACCTCTTGCGGCTCTAATAGGGGGCGCGGGTGTCTGATCATCGGATCTGGTTGTGTGTGTCCTCACTATCTATTAGAGAATAGAAAGACAATGGTTTAGAACTTCGAAGTCAACAAAAGCGCACGATAAGGAATCAAAGAAGTGAACATTTTCCTAACAGTTCCATAGCCTCCCGAAGATAAGTACAAACATCTCCATACCGATCCGCGAGACTCTACTAAACCTGCTTGTGACTCATAATACCTATGAACCTAGAGCTCTGATACCAACTTGTCACGACCCCAATTTCACTTCGTAGGATGTCGTGATAGCACCTAGTCTCTAAGACTAAATAAGCCTATCAATTATGCGGAATACAAAGCTGAAACTCAAATCTCAACATATAAAATAAATCAAACCGCTATTCAAATAGTTACAACTCCCAAAACCCAGTAGAAATAAGTCACAAGCTTCTAAAAATTTATTTTAAGTATCTTTATACATTAGAGTCTAAAGAGAATAAGGAAAAACAACATATAATAGGGATATAGAGGGACTCTGAGGTCTGCGGACGATGACAGATATACCTTGAAGTCTCCGCGTACAGTCTAGCTCACTAATAACTGGTCTGGTAGGAAGTACCTGGATCTGCACAAAAAGATGTGCAGGAGCGTAGTATGAGTACACCACATCGGTACCTAGTAAGTTCCAAGCCTAACCTTGGTAGAGTAGTGACGAGGTTAGATCAGGGCCCTACTGGAAATAATAAAAGACAGGGCGAAAAGTTTAACAATATCATAATAATGAAAATGGGAATTAATCAAGTAAAGAGTATGTCACAATTTAACTACACAAAATAAGGGCAAATAATACTTCACGGAAGAAAAATAGGAATTTACATATTTAATGAAAACACAAAACAACCAAACGCAAGTGCAGCCATAGAGAAGTATCAACAAGGGCACTCCCGAGGTACCGCCTCGTAGTCCCAAATCATAAATAAATTCACAATAATTCTTTTTCTTATATCAACGTGGGAGCCTTCACATTTAATTTTAAAGAAATTGTTTTTTTCGAAATAGCATCCCGCATTTTAGCCACCCTTATCACACCGCATGACTTCTAGTAGTTTCTCTACTAGCCACGCGTATCAAGCCACTCTTATCTCACCGCATGCGTTTCAATACCCAGACCTTATACCACCGCATGCGTATCAATATCATAATATATCATAATTTGCACCTCAAGTGCCCAAATATTTCAACTTGCCAAAATAGATCAACAACAACATTGTTTTCCACAATAAGGACCTCACGACTCAATCAAAATGAACATAAAATCTCAAAAAATATTCGGGAGTGAATAACTCAACAAAAATAATATTTCACAAAGTTAACACATTGCCTCAATACCAAATTTTTAATGTCAAATTGCTCTAGTGGTGAGCACCCTCCACTTCCAACCAAGAGGTTGTGAGTTCGAGTCACCCCAAGAGCAAGGTGGGGAGTTCTTGGAGGGAGGGAGCCGAGGGTCTATCGAAAACAGCCTCTCTACCCTAGGGTAGGGGTAAGGTCTGCATACACACTACCCTCCCCAGACCCCACTAGTGGGATTATACTGGGTTGTTGTTGTTGTTGTTGTTGTTGTTGTACTTTATTTAAATATTAATTTAATTAAGAAATTCAACCTTCAAATAATGAGCGCAGAATAAAAGAAACAAAGCTTTAACTAAACAGGTAAAGCAATTAGCAGGAAAAGGTAAGGCAAATGTAAAATATAAAAATAGACCAATATGATGAATATAACAGGATAAAATAATGTAATCAATATGTAACAGAGACCTACACAATTTAAAGACATAATCTTTCATATTTAGACTGTGTACACACTCGTCACCTCGCGTACACGACTTTTCATACATCACAATTATCATATCAATACCAATCATAAGAAAAATTTCTCCCACACAAGGTTAGACATGTCACCTACCTCGAACTGGGAAATTCTTTACTCCGCTATGCCTTTGCCTCGTGAGTTGGCCTCCGAAAACCTCGTATCTAGTCACAATTAATTCGATTTAATCAATACAATTTATTGGGAACCCATATGAAAATACTAATTTTCCAACAAAATTCGAAATTTAACTCAAAACTCATTTATGGGGCCCATGTCTCAGAACCTCACAAAAGTTACAGAATATGAATGCCCATTCAACAACGAGTCCAACCATACCAAAAGTACTAAATTCCGATAACAATTCGGCCCTCAAATCTTCAAATTTAACCAAGAGGGTTTCCAAAATCTTCCAACTTAAATCACCAATTATTAAATGTTAAAAACTACCATAGATTCGGGTACTTTAACCAAAATTGAGTTAAGAACACTTACCCCGATATTTTTCTTGAAAATCTCCTGAACATTGACTCTCCCCGAGCTCCAAATCGCTAAAAATGGAAAATGGGATGAAGTCCCATTTTCAGAACTTAAAAACATTCTGTCCAAGCATTTCTTCTATGCGATCGCGGACCAAGTCCCGCTATCGCGACGCATAAAACTTTCCACTGTCAAAATAACCCTATGCATTCGCGGAAAATTCCATGCGATCGCGAAGCACAGTCTCCGCAAACCTACGCGATCGCGAAGAACAAAACGCATGGCCCGGCTTCTTCCTCCTTTCCTCTTCGCGAACGCGACACGCCTCACGCATTCGCTATGCACTTTCGTCCGAAGCTACGCGATCACAGCCTAATTCTCGCGATCACGTAGAACAAAATTCTCCTCTGCCCAGCTTAGCCTACGCGATTGGGTAGAAGGAAACCAGACCTGTGCACCAGAAAACATCAGCAAAATACCAAGTTCAAAATTGATCTGTTAACCATCCGAAACTCACCTGAGGCCCCCATGACCTCAACCAAATACACAAATAAGTCCTAAAACATCATACGAAGTTAGTTGAAACTTCAAATCACATCAAACAATGCTAAAACCACGAATCATACTACAATTCAAGCTTAATGAAACTAAGAAATTCCAACTTCTGCATTCGATGTCGAAACCTATCAAATCAAGTCTGATTGATCTCAAATTTCGCACACAAGTCATAAATGATATAACGGACCTATTCAAATTTTCAGAATCAGATTCCGACCCCGATATCAAAAAGTCAACTCCCACGTCATACTTCCAAATTTAAATTTCTATTTTTTGCCATTTCAAACCTAATTTAACTACGGACTTCCAAATAATTTTCCGGACACGCTCCAAAATCCAAAATCACCATACAGAGCTATTGAAATCATCAAAACTCTATTCTGGGATCGTTTACATATAAGTTAACATCTGATCAACCTTTTAAACTTAAGTTTTTATCTTTGAGACTAAGTATCTCAATTTATTCCGAAACCTCACCGGACCCGAACTGACTACCCCGGCAAGTCACAATACATCTATAAAGTACAGAATGAGCAGTAAATAGGGGAATGGGACTACAACTCTCAAAACGACTGGCCGGGTTGTTACATGATGACAATTGTACGTGGCACTTCAAGTCCACCAGCATAATCAACATTGTTCAAGGTTCTAAAATTTAATAGCTTGCACATATGCTCTTTGATGGACAACACATACATACAACGTAAACCAACTGCCATGGTAGTTGGAAGCATGGTGATGCCAAAATATGCAGATCCTAAGACAATATACACACCAAAAGATATATAAACTGACATGTTGTCGGATCATTGTGTAAACTTAACATACATGCAAGCTTGGAGAGCAAAGGAAAAGGCTTTGGAAATTTTTAGAGGTCATCTTGCTGATTCTTACAGCCGATTGCCGAGTTATTTGTATATTCTAGAGAAGACTTATTCGGAGTCGGTAGTGAAATTGCAGAAGACTGAAGATAATTGTTTCTTGTATGCATTTGTTGCACTTAGTTTGTCTATCAAGGGTTAAGAGCATTGTAGGCCAGTTGTAGTAGTTGATGGCACCTTCTTGAAGTCGGCATATTGGGGAATCATGTTAACAGCTAGCACAATGGATGCAACAGGTAATGTAGATAAATTGTAAAAATATTGTTATAAAGTTGTTTTTGAGACTGTATTTTTTATTTTCTTAAGTTTTATTACAGAAATTGAATTTCTTTTTGCCACTTGTGTGATAGGTAGCATATTACCACTAGCATACGCCGTTGTTGATTTAGAAAATGACATATCATGGAGGTTGTTTTTTGAGCAATTCAAACATGCATACGGAGAAAAACCAAATATGTGTGTTGTTTCAGACCGGAATGAGAGTATCTTGAAGGCAACATCTACTGTTATACTGGCATGCCATATTATGCTTGCATGTGGCATATTTAGACAAATGTAAGGTCAAAGTTTAAGAAGGGTCATCTAAAGTTAAGCAGATTGTACTTTGCCATGATACGATCATACACGCTTGATGAATTTAATGAAAGAATGTCAAAGATTGAAGAGATCGACACACGTGTTAAAGCATACCTATACGGTATTGGCTATCACAGATGGTCTCGGGTACATGCTACAGTGAACAGAACATGGACGATGACCTCAAACATTGCAGAGTCATTGAATGCGGTAACCAAAGATGCAAGAAAGTTGCTTGTAGTAGAACTATTAAGTACATGAGGACTCTTCTTGAACGTTGGACTAATGAAAAGTTATTGAATATAAAAGGGTACATTCACATACCTTGGGACAAAATACAACAAAGAGTTGGAGGACAACAAACATTATCACAGAAGATGAGAGTAAGCTATAGAAAAGTTGTTGTATAATTGTAGTTATTTTGTTTTGTATTTGTTGCTAACAACTTGTTGTGTGTTTGTAATGAAATTGTAGGTGAGGGATTCAACAAATTACATCCATACTGTGATAGATGGTGTGAAACGTTTCATTGTTTGCCTTCGAAACAAGAGATGTAGTTGTGGACAATTCCAGCTTGATGAACTTCCTTATGTACATGCTTTGGCGGCTTTGAGGCACAGGAACAAGTCTTATGAAAACTATTGTTCTCCTTATTACATGAGGGAGAGCCTTCTGCAGACTTATGAAATACCAATAGACTCGCTGCCCGACGAAAGCAAATGGAATGTGCTATAGCATATAGCTGAAGAAGTTGTAAAGCCACCTACCGGGAAAAGGCAGCCAGGGAGACCTCAAAAATAAAGATACAAACCATATGATGAAGTAAATGAAAAAAAGTACAAGGTTTTATGTGGCAACTGCGGAGTAGAAGGGCATAACAAAAGATCTTGTAAGAATGCTCCCAAAAGGAAATAAAAATTGATACAGTAATAAGTTTTTTTTTACTTAGTACTGTTGGTGATAATCTGTCTGTTAAGACATGAAGTTGTATTTGTTCTGTTCTGGAGAATTATAGTTGTGGTGTAAATATGTTGCTAATTTGAATAAACATCGTCTCATAGAATGAATACTTGCTAAACAGATTTTAACTCTTAATGCAATTGGTTTGTAGTTATTTTGTTCAAATACTGGGTTTATTTATTACTTTCAGCCTTTCATAACAACACAACTAAATTGAATAGATTATGTATTTTTGTATATTAGTTGTAGAAATAATTGTAGTTATACTGTAAACAAATTATATAGTACCAAAATCGAGATCAAGTACTAACAACTTTCAACCAAAAAAAAGCCACAGATGTTGTATATTCTATGTATTAGAATTCTGGACAAAATAACAACACAAAAGGCAAAACAACTGTAGCACAAATCTGCTACAAATAAATTGCAGTTGACTCCTTCCTAATAAATAATTTGTCTACAACTTTACTACAATACAACTACATCTAAACACTTCAACTATAATTTTTCTACTGAAAAGGGCAACTAATTATTCTTTTTTCAGATTTGTGTTCTCTCGTTCAGACCTGGTGCCCCTTTTCTTCTTGCTAATCTTTCAATCACCTCACTTTCACTAATTGCACCAAGCTCTTGATTTTTCCTAGCATAATCCCAAAGGAGCGCTCCATAACGTCGGCGATGTTGATCAATATCAGAAAGGTCTTCCTTTGAAATCGATAGTTCTCCAATGCTGACAAATTCTGCAAATGCCGCCACTTATACACCACAGTCACTGCAAAAAATAATAGGGGAAAAGTTTTAGCATTCAATATTAAATACAATTAATTAAATAGATAGAAGGAAAGCAGCACATACAGTGATCCTTCTTTTTGCTGGGGTATCTCACCGACCAACCACTGAATGTCAAGAGGGTCAGTAACACCTTTTTTAATGTATGCCTTTGTGTTCTTGTAGTTGATGTCTGGACGCTTGCCATAGAAGTTGGTGCATGACAAGTAGATAGGGATCATAATGGCAAACTTGTTGACAACAGATTCAACAAGTTTGTGATTTCGTAAAGAGACCATAGAATCATAAACATATAGAACCCTATCGGTGATGTCAAACACGGCCAACAACCAATGAAATTTCTCCACAATGTTTATTGGCATAATCTCAAAATTAACTTTTTCCCATACAATATTTTCAAGTAATCGGTACCCCAATATGTATTCTGCCACGACGTCCTCGGGTTTGACAACAACAAGCTTCTTATCGGCAGGAGTATTAATATACCTCTCATAAATTTGTTCAATTCTAGTCTTAAACATACAGTCAGTGATTGTAAATTGTGCTTTGTTTGCAGGACCATACTTTCCTCTCTTCCTCAAATAGTATAAAATAACATCAATGTGCTGCAAAAGAAAAATAGATTTGATTATTTCTCAATGTTTCATACAATTTAACTACAATTTTCAAACAAAAAATCTATATATTTCTAAAATAATAGAATACTATAGCTAATCATTAAATTCTGCCAAGGTATGTGTGTACCATGCCGCTGAGTACTTGCCCGGGATGTGCCAAAGTATAAAATTAGTCCTTTATATCAACTTTCTCCACTCCAAGATCAAACCACGGGTTGAGATGGTTATTTTTTAAAGTATAAGGTGTCTTCCTCCTATTTAGAGACATATCAAGTACAATTATTATGTAGTTTCAGTTTGAAATCCATAAATTGTATGCACTCTATAATATGAAAAAATTGTATAATCTAACCTCTTTGAAACCGTATCGGTACCTAAATATAACCACTTATTGAATTCTTCCAATAAGTCAGGATCAACATCGTCTCCAATAACCCCAGTAAATGGATGCTTGATGCTGAAAATTGTAGGAGGTCTAACAGAAATGCTTCCCCCAGAACTGAAATAAGGGAGAAAAGGGGATCTGACATGCTTTCCAGGAACCCTTGTTCTTCCCAGATGCACAGGGGTTATTTCATCTTTATTTACCTCTTCGAACTTAACAATCTGTGAGAAGTTCTCTGGAAGCTCAAAATCATCAAGTATTACTGCCCTTTTTTCAGATCTGGAGCCATTATCCGAATCACCTACATTGATGTAGTCGGCTGGTGCTCCTGCAATATTTAAAACAAAAGAAAAATATTGTATGTTAGTTGCATTAGTTCTTTTGGGAAGATGAAACTTATATGAAAGCTGTTGTTTTTTTCCTACAATTATATTGTAACATATAATATCAGTGAAATCTTCATTGCAATTATCTCCTTTTTGTATATCATTTGCTTGTTGAATGGGAGATTGCAAAGGCACAATCTCCTTCTCCTCGTTTAAATGATCTCCTTCTATGCCAAGTTTTGCATCCTGTTTTGGAGAGTCCATATGCATTATTTTCTTCTCTGTTACAACAAATGTGTACAACTTAATAAAATTGTAGATCATTTGAAATTAACATAAACTACATTATAGATAAATTGTAGTTTAATTGAAGTTAATTTGTTTTGGATAGTCCACATGCATTGTTTCATTCTCTGTTACAATAAATGTATTCAACTTAATAATATTGTAGATCATTTGTAATAAACAGAAACTACATTGTAGATAAATTATAGTTAATTTGTTTAAATGATGTTCTGTAGCTCTATTGTAATATGTATTGTGCAACATGTAGATAAAATTATACATGTAGTTTCTTCCTCCAAAGCCCCTTGAAATTGGAAAGTTAAGTCAACACCTACATGAACATTCTCCTCATTTTGAATGTCAGACATGTGCCCTGTATCTAAGAGAACAATTGAAAATATAATGTAGATTATTTGTTTGTAGTTGTTAGTAATTTAGGCTATATATAGTTATATTGTAGATATAATGTAAATATAATATAGATTAGTTGTCATCAAATTATGTTATAATTATTAAAAAATATGTTTTACTGCTGCTGGCCAACACTGATTTAGCACTACTGTCCGGATTTTGTTATTTGTTCTTTTCTTTGTAATGCTCATCATTTTTCGTAGAATACCAGTAAACTGCATTGGGAATTTGTTAGGATATGTATTTTATGAATACTATTATAAACATAAACATGGTAAAAATTATTGTCCAAAATAAATATATTTCGAATGAAACCTTAGCATCAATTGCCTGTAACACAGACTTGATGGAATCATTGAGTAGCAATCGAATGCTACCTAGTTCTTCAAAAACCTAAAGAACTAAAAATTGTTATAATGTATCTAACAATTAGAGGTGTATATATATATATATATATATATATATATATATAAAGAAAATTAAAAATCAAGAATTAGGTATACCTCTTTCTTGAAGGCTCCAAGGTCTGAACCGACCTACGTATTAAAATAGAAAGAGTTAAAGAAATAATTTGCATACCATAAATTAAAGAAACCAGCTAGGATTATCTTAATAAGTTACCTTATCAACATCTTTTATTAATTTTCTTAATTATTTCACAATATATTTCTTGTCATCTATTCCCATTGCCTGCTTATGTCCAGATGGAGATGGAGCATCTGTCGGATGCTCGGCCTTTGTTTCAGCTTATTCAAGGATGTATTCAACTTTGTTTGGCAAATTTATTCTTGAAAGCTCTTCTGGGGCTTCAAGCATGTTGGTGAACTAAGAGAAAAAAATGTGAGTGACCTAGTCGTAATATGTATAAAATTTGTAGATAATTTGTATTAAATTATTTGTCCAGAAGTGAAAAACATTTACCTTGTTCCATGAGGGTTTGATCATTCTATCTTCCAAAGAAGATATCCATATCTTGTCCTTACTAGCTGTCCAGTTAAGTATGCGGGGGATCGAATTACCAACCCTTGTAGCTATATCAGTGTTGACTGCAGAGCAACACTCATACAACCATATTTGCATAGCGAGTGCAAAATCTCGAATGAGATAAAAATGCACAGAAGGGTTGAGCTTGTGCCTAACAGACTGAAGCAATTGAGTATAAGCTTCGATATCCCATGTGAAATTCGCATACTACCCCGAGTCCACCAAGTAGAACCTAAAATGGTCTATCAAACCATTATCTTTATCTGAAGGACAGAGGAAGAATTCTATCATATACTGAATACACAACTTGACTGCATCCTCATCATTCACCCAACTACGACTGGTTATAATTTATTTCAAGTATGACTTCTCAACTTTTTCCTTGTTCGAAAAATAACTACTCATTATTTTACTGTCATACTTAGTTGTGTAACCAAAGTTTGTTACTTCTGTGAAACATCTAAGGCCAGTGATGAGGGCAAACTCCCTCAACCCAAAGTTCAGCCTCTCACCACCCTTTATCTCTGCTGTAAAAAAATCAGATCCGGATGCGTTCAATTCATACTTCATGAGAAGGTGAATTGCCTGATTTTGGATATATATTTTGGGTAGGAAAATAAAATGCCCAAACCATGTCTTCTTAACCAACTTTAACCCATTTTCAGATAATAACACATTGATTTGGCCAGGAACAGCAGGGTCGAATAATGTATGGAACCTAGTGATACCATAATCAACATCATGTGGTGCAAAAAATGTTCGATTTTGCACCAAATGAAACAACAAGTTAAAAAAGACTTGTTTGAATATCAAAAATAAAATAAATACAATTCTACTACAATTTATATACAATCAGAAAGACATAAATATATTGCATACAAATAAGTTATAAAATTAGTAAACATATATAACAACTGACTACATCGAAGCTACAAATTATGTTTAGAGCAAGAAATTAGAAAATAACAACAAGACATAACATATACAATTTGTTTACAGAAAATGAAGCTAACATCTGCAAATAGAGCAACTAAATAAGGTAGTAAATCCCCTAATAACACGATTTAGAATAATAGGCTATAAATGTTCGATTCTGCACCAAATGAAACAATAAGTTAAAAAAAAAGACTTGTTTGAAGATCAAAAAATAAAATAAATACAATTCTACTACAATTTAGCTATAATCAGAAAGACATAAATACCTTGCATACAAGTAAGTTACAAAATTAGTAAACAAATATGATAACTGACTACATTGAAGCTACAAATTAAGTTTATAGCAAGAAATTAGAAAGTAACTGCTACACATAATATATACAATTTGTTTACAGAAAATGAAACTAACATCTACAAAATAGAGCAAATAATAACCAATAAATCCAACTAAATTATGTAGTACATTCCCTAACAAAATATTTTTGAATAATATACAAAAAATCTACAATTTCGAGGAAAATGTAGAAAAGTTGATAACCAACAACAAATATACACAATGTAGATAAAATTTTTACAAATACAAAAAAATAAAAAGTATGTATAGTCATGAGAGTGAGAACAAGTTTTGTAGCTTTAAAAAAAATAAATTGTAACTACTAAAATTTTACCTTCTCCAATGACAGTAGGAAAAACTTTAAATTTTTTTTGCATATTTTGGGATAACTTCTTCTTCGACGAAATCATCATCACGAGCAATTTCTTTGCCCTTTCGCTTTACTGATTTAGCAGATGTCGAATCTTCACCAGCATCCCTGTAATGTTTGAGTTTTATTCGAGCTTCTGCCCTAACTTCACGAGGGGGAAGCTTGGACTTTATCTCTGGTATTGCATGTGTCGATTTCACTACTTTTTTGGGTGAATCTTGTGACAAAACGCCTAAATTAAAAGTAGGAATATCACCAATATTAGATTTTTTAGGGCTATTATTCAAAACTCCTTTCTTCTTCATTGTAAGGGAAGGAAACGTAGGAATTAGAGAGAGAAAAAAAAAATGAGAGAGATTATAAAAGATTTTTGAAGAAATATGGAAGGAAGCGTTAACGGAGGGAGAGAGACTACACAATCGTGGGAGTTATGGAGAGAGAAATGTGGGGGAGTGGGATATGTATGTTAGAGAGATTTTAGGAGTTAATTGATATTTATTAAGTTATTAAAATATATATAATTAGTAAATTGTATATGATTATGTAATTAAATTGAAACTTAAATAGCGAGACTAATAAGGTTTGAAATAGTTTATACCAAGCTGCTGTTAAAAACTTAAAACGAAAACAACAAACAGAAGAAAAGAAAAGAAGAAAGAAAAAAGAGGCATATCCCTTTGAAATCCTTAAAAATTCTCACTCTCAGAGAAATACACTTCGCCGGAGTTGAAAAGTAAGGTAATTCCTCTTGCTCATTCTTCAATTCTCTCGACAATTAGGTTGGAGATGGAGAAACCCCATTAAACCCTGCTTAGTTTTTTTCTTTTAACTTCTGTCGGTACTCGGTATAATTTCGATCTTTAATTTGTAGTTTTTTGTTTTATGGGTGAAAGAAGTCTATTCAAGTTAATTCTCTGTTAACTGTTATTTGTTAGATTAAAGTTCCATGGTTTCGCATAATTAAAGGCCGCCTCCGTAATCAGTAAACTTTGTTCCACAGGATAGAAGGCTGGTCCGAACCCGTTCATGAATTTGGGGTGGGGTACTAGGGCTATTAGACCTCTTAATTGTTCATTAATGAACTTTAACTGATATGTATTTTCTTTTTTTATAATGGTGGTACCCGGCCTAGCTTGCGTGCACCTGGATTGTTCCGCTGCATACTTGCTAACTCTCACAAGCACGGGGACTATATAACTCTACCTATCAAAATCAGCTAGTATATGAAGAAAATGTAATTTTTTTTTATCAATCACGTAGTGTGTTAGTAATGTTTGGACATGTAGATGTTATTGTCACTTAATATTAGGATTGATCAAAAACTACTAAAAAGGGATAAACGCAGAAAGCATGTCGATATAAGACATGCAGTAATGTTTTCATGTCTGCAGATTTATAACAAATTACTATCTTCCTTCTGAAACTTGTTCCAATGGATTGAAACTAGTGGCGTGTTTTGTTGGACAGGAAGCTGAGAATTGATTTCCTACTCAGGAGTCAGGACCTTAGGAGGATTTCTTCCCATTTATATTGTTTTTTCTAGATTTATGGTATTGCTTGGGTGAGCATTTCCTGGTCGTTGAATCGGATTTTAAATGTTATCTTATTGACGCGGTCATCTTCGAGGTATGATTGAAGGGTGAAGCATGCACATTGTATTCTATTCGTGCTGTTAGAGTAGCTGAGTTGATTCTCTAATGTTGCACATCTCTGTGATAACCTGGATTTGTATCATGCAGACATTAATATGCAGGCTCATGTTTTTCTTTTCTTAGGCATATTTGAAAGTGTTACCATGCCTCGTAAGGTAAATTATGGTGTTAATTATGAGGAAGACTTTTATGACTATGAAGATTACAATTATGACTATGACGATGGATATGATTCTGCAGAGAAAAATGGTGAGCGTTTCTCCAGCTTTTTTCAGTGCTTCACATCTAAAGGCTGCATCCTTCCTCTGTACTCCAACCCCCCCCCCAAAAAAAAAAAAAACCCCACCCACCACACACACACAAAAAAAAGAAGCAGAATCTCGTCATCTTTTATGTAGAAATATTTTCATTCTTCTCCAAATGTATGCAAGCAGCACCAGAACCCACGATTGTCTATTAAACTGCAATGCGACTTGCTGTAATTGTGTCCATTTTCCTCTTAATTTCTGGTTCATCCAGCAGTATCAGAAATGGTTTTGATAGGAATACTTTTTTCTGCTTCTAATTCGCAGTTTGGTTGTTGAATAATATCTTGAAATATGTTGGTGGAAAATATTGAATTAAATTTCTTCACCAAGTCAAAATGTGATATAAAAGGGTGCAAGGAATATTTGTTTACTCGTACAAGATTTACATTTGATTTTTGCATGCTTTCATGTTTATGGTTACTTTACCATGACTACTGGTCTTTGAATTAGTTTTTGTCCCTTATATACTAAAAGCTTAATTATAAGAACATAATATGTTGTTTACGTTTTGCTACAGGCAGGGTACCAGGAACGAATACAAAACAGGAATTCGTTAAGGCTGGCATCTGGTGTTGTTCCATTTGCACATTTGATAACAAAGATACTATGAATGTGTGTGATGTTTGTGGAAATACAAAGCAAGAACGGGTTAAGGCTGGGGTGTGGCGTTGTCCCATTTGCACATTTGATAATGAAGATACCATGAATGTATGTGATATTTGTGGGGTCCTTCGTAACCCATTGATCAAAAGTTGTGGCGGCAGCAAAGCTAGTGCAGGTTAGCAACTGACAATATGCTTGCAGAGCTCTGCATGTGTATCTATGTGAAATTTTTTACTACTCTTTAGCACATATTGCTAATGGTTTATTCAATCTCATATAGTAAATCATGAAGAAAAAATTCCCTTGCGGGGCTGGGGAGAGAGAACTGTTTTTATAGATAATATTTTTATTGCACGATTATTCTACTTGTTATCTCTAGTGAGAAACAGCAGGTTAAATTGCATATTAGTTCAAAACAAAAAGCTACAGAAGCTTATCTGCCCCTTCAGCACGAAACTTCTACCCACTGGGAAAGATGATTCATAAAGCATTCTATATTTAAAAGTGCTTCTCCGGCTGAATTTATCGTTGTCTACATTAGTGACACCTCTTTGTGGATCCTCTGTCATAGAGTCTCTCTCTCTCTCTCCCTCTCTTTTTTGTGGTGGTGGTGGTTGGGGGGGGGGGGGGTAGTTTTTGCTGTTTATCATGCTCTCTAACAATCCGAAGGTGGATCTCTTTTTATTAGACTTTCTCAAGTATTTCACAAAATTGAGAGGTGAGTCGACTAAGATGCCTTATGTGTTTATTGGGTGCTCTGCCTATGCTTTAAAAAGAGGATGGTTCATCAAACTGGAAAGGCGAGCTGGTCACATCATTATTGTAATAACTAATTATTATCTGAATTAGGAACATATAAACAAAAAACTAAAGAACCTAAAGTAACTATTGTAAGATTTCTTTTTATGTATAAAAAGTTCTCTATTTAACTGGGAAGTAAACCATTGTATCCAAACTTAGTCATCCGTGGGCCCAAGCTTCAAGTACAAGCATAAACATCTAGAAACTCACAATTAACGAACATAACAGTTAGCCCATAAATGACGTCAGTGCCTACTCAATGGAATGAAACAAACATAACACATAACAATTGCAAACAATCAATTGAAAACATGCCATAAGCCGTATAGGGATGATATCGATTAAAAAGAATCAAGACACGACAATAGTAATTTTGAGGCTGGTTATTGGCATTAGTAAAAAGCATTGATGTTTGCCTAAAAGTTGGTGAGGTAACATGCCCCATTTATTGTTGCTCCAGGTGACACTCTAGCATTCTAAATGCCATTCACTCCAGGTTCCGAGAAATTGCTTCTTACTTTCCCGTCCATAATAATCTTGTTACTTCATCTCATTGTGGTTTCGAGATGAGGTTACGATCTGCTGTTGCTCACAGAAAATAGAAAAAGGAACCAAGTGAATAAGCTGCAAGATGCATTACATTGTCAAAGATCAGGTTGGAACACTTGATCTTATTGGGTTTAGTTGGTTATGATAAATAATACCTACAACTAACCTAGACGCTCTAACAACAGACCTTATTGCAGACACTCCCTCATGTCTAGATGATTGGACTGATTTTGTAAAAAGGAGTTCTTGTATATAAGTTTCCATCGACGAATACCTCCTGTTTGAGGGTTTTCTCCTTTTCTCAATAGGTTATTTACTTGTACCAAAAGAACCCTATTGCTCGAATTCCCCTACCCATTAATTGGTTCGTTGCCGCTTGATATGCTTTCGAGTTTCGACAACACATAATCAGAAAGGCTGGTGGAATATTATGATTGTAGGATCAGACATTGGTTGATTAATTTATTTTTTTGATAACGGTAGTGTGCCGACTAGCTGCGCACATCTCGATTAAATCCACCAGGTACCTGCTACCTCCCGCTAGCACATATATTGGGTAACTATGTCCACCAAGGCTTAGCTAATTGGGAAGAAATAACCTATTGTTTTTATCTCCAGTGGGATTTGAACCTGAGACCTCATGGTTCTCCGCCCTCTTCATTGACTACTAGGCACCTTGGGTGCAATTGGTTGATTGAATTTTACCATTGGATACATTCATTTTTGATAAATTGTACTGCCAAAAAGACATTCTGACTGCTGATGTAAGTGTGTTATAATTTTTAAAACTCTCCATTTGGAAGTGCCTTTTCTGGAATATGTGGTTACTAAATAAATTCTATTTGAGAGACCAGGTGATTATTGGTTAGTGGCCTCTTGGATGAGTAACTAAGATGAAAAATTCTTAGAATTTATTTAGATTCATCTCTGAATTGTTAATTGAGTGCTTCAATGGGAACACATGCTTTTGTTTTTCCTTTCCAAGATACAATTCTTTTCTTCTTTTTTTTCTGATTTTCTTGGTAGCCAGGTAGTGGTAAGGTCTGCGTACACACTACCCTCCGCAGGCCTACTTATGGGACTATACTGGGTATGTTGTTGTTCTGATTTTCTTGGTAGGTCTTCATGAAGTCCCATTTTAAATTTATAATGAAGACTCACTTGTGTTAATTTCTACAATATTTTGTTATCCAGTTCTCTATTTTGAGAGTTTGACATCTTTCTTGTACATTACTACTCTCCTTTTACAGCTACTCTTGACAAAGTCTTACAGTCAAATGTCCCATCAAGTAAAAAAGAATTAGCTACTGAAGTTAAACAAGAACTGGTTACCGAAGGGCCTGCTAGCTCTTCTGCATCAACAGCAAAAGTTAGACGTGATAATATGAAGGATAGAGGTTCTTCTAAAGAAACTAGGGCAAATCATGGTGTCACGAGCAACATGAGCAATATGCCTATGTCATCAAATCCTTGCAATGCGGAGACCAGAAGTGCAACTTCACGATCACAGAGTAAATCTCAGAAAATTGTATGCCCTGACCAATTAGAAGACAGATTGGACCAGTTAAATCTCGCGATTGTAAGTCAAACTATTATCTGCACTAGATTTCAAACATTTACATTGTCTAATGCACTGATGTTACTCCGAAATTTTGACCATGTAGGTTGGCCATGTTGATTCTGGGAAGTCAACATTATCAGGAAGATTATTACACCTTTTGGGGCAGATATCTCAGAAGGAAATGCACAAATATGAGAAAGAGGCCAAGCAGCAAGTAATCCTCCTTTTAGCTTCTGATCCATTTTTGTTAATACATTGTCAAATCTTGATTAGCTGATTGATAAATCTCCTGTCTATCCAATCAGGGAAAGGGGTCCTTTGCTTATGCCTGGGCATTGGATGAGAGTGCTGAGGAAAGAGAGAGGGGAATAACTATGACAGTGGCTGTTGCCTACTTTAACACGAAAAGTTACCGTGTTGTACTACTTGATTCCCCAGGCCATAGAGACTTTGTCCCAAATATGATATCAGGTGCAACACAAGCAGATGCTGCAGTTCTCGTAATTGATGCTTCAATAGGTGCATTTGAAGCAGGGATTGATGTTACTGGAGGTCAGACAAGGGAGCATGCACTACTTATCAAAAGCTTTGGGGTGGATCAAATAATAATTGCTATTAATAAAATGGATGCAGTGGGATACTCCAAAGAACGTTTTGATACAATTAAGAATCAACTAGGATCTTTTCTTCGTTCTTGCAAGTTTAAAGATTCGTCAGTATTGTGGATTCCCCTGAGTGCCATGGAAAACCAAAATTTGGTGACAAGTCCGTCTGACGCAAGATTGTTGTCCTGGTTAGTCTATTGGTCAACTGCTAGCACTACTAGGAAGTGTAATGTTACTCGTTCTTTTCAACTTTATCTCGTTTGCATTGTTTATAAGCAGCTTGCATTGTTTATAAGCAAAAAGTTTTTAAGGAAGAGGCAAAACGATGGAAACAGTAGGATACATTACAAAGATACGAGTTAAACTGTATGGAACTGGAATTTAAAATAACAAAGTCTTCTCAAATATCAACAACCCAAATTTGCAAACTAATAGATAAAATGATGATTGTGCTGTTGTGTCAAAATTGCTGTGGTGATTTAGTGTCATAAGACAAATAGCTCGCAAAGCCCCTGTTGTCTTGTGTAGCTGATAATGAAGGTTAATTTCAGGTTTCAAGGTCCTTGCCTTTTGGATGCAATAGACTCTCTCCAACCTCCCCAAAGAGATTACTCAAAGCCTCTATTAATGCCGATATGTGATCTTGTTAAATCACCGTCACAAGGACAGGTGTCAGTATGCGGGAAGTTGGAGACAGGAGCTCTTCAAGTTGGAGAAAAGGTACTCAATGACCACTAATGCAAGAGAGATCCTTCTCCTTTATTATATACATGCTTTTAGGAGACTTGGGATGCTCGAGTCATAACTGAATAGTGAATCGTATTGGTGCCTATAGATTATGTCATCATTCTGAATATCACCCAGATTAACCTGACCCAAGCACTGCTCCCAGAAGGAAGTTCTGAGGGAGGCATTAGGCCTGTAAACTTGTATCCTAGTTTCCCGTCAAGGTGCTTCTACCTGCATTTTTTCTGTGCAACGCTCTTTTCTCACTTTTTATTCTACAGTATTTTGAATTTTATTTGGGGTGTGTTGGGAGACGGGGGATGGGAGTTCAAGGCGGTTGTTTTTTGAGCTAGCCTTTGCATAGGGATTACTCTTGCTCAAGTGCTTTGGAAGGGGCTTCTGCACAGTGACAATAATAAGATAGGTACAACGGTGAAACACAAAGACATTTCTTTTCTCCCTATAATGTAAGACACCAGTGAATTAGAATGTTAGGGCTCAAGTTTAACAGAGTAATATGAGTTAAAGGGGACTAAGATAAGAAACAAATGCTTATGCTTTTAAGTTGTTAGGGTATTGTTAGGACATGATGTTAGGTCATTGTTGGGATTGCAATCATAATAATTTTACGGCGCAATCATCTATTGGGCAGTAACTGTTTAATGGTTATTAAGAAATTCGCCATCGGTGTTTTTCTATGGTGCAATCATCTATTCACCAAAACTTGTTTTGATTTCTTTACAAGGATAATAGTCATTCTTCTAATACCAAACTGTTAACATGTTTCAGGTTCTAGTTATGCCATCAAGAGAAATGGCAACAGTGCGTTCTTTGGAACATGATTCTCAGGTTTGTAACAGTACAAAAGCTGGAGACAATGTCACTGTTAATCTACAAGGTATAGACGCGAATCGTGTAATGGCAGGGGATGTGCTGTGTCACCCTGAATATCCTATTGCTGTTACAAATTGTTTGGAACTGAAGATTCTCATCCTGGATATTGCCGTTCCAATTTTGATTGGCTCTCAGGTAGCAGCTCTTGTTAATAGATCATTTTACCCTCAAAATTTGCAGTATTTCATGACATTGTTAATAACTCTAGAGCCCTGGATATTTGAAAATGTGCAGTTGGAGTTTCATGTACACCATGCTAAGGAGGCTGCAAGAGTTGTGAGGATTTTGTCATTGCTTGATCCAAAGACTGGAAAGGAGACCAAGAAATCACCTCGATGTCTTCTAGCAAAGCAGAATGCTATAGTCGAGGTTTCTCTCAAAAGAAACTATTATGTTTATTCATGTGCTTCTGTTATCCATTTTAGAAGAAAATAATCTTGTGTGGGAGTGGGTGCACGAAAGGTGCTAGGCAACTGCCTTTGTATCTAGGTTAAGGTTGGATAATACCTACTATTTAAAAGAGATCTTAACTTTAATTTGTTTGTCATGGTTTAGGTGGTCTTGCAAGGAATGATTTGTGTTGAAGAGCATTCTAAATGTAAGTCTCTTGGAAGGGTGTCCCTCAGGGCATCAGGAAGAACTGTTGCTCTTGGTCTTGTGACTCGAGTTCTAGAGAAGTACGAATAGAGAAATTCCCTCTACTGGAATGAGGTGCGCATGCCCAAAATCCGCTGGTAAAGGTATACATCTACGAGGACCTGTAGCTTTAAACAGATGACTCACGGAATTGAGTGTCGTCCTTTAATTTATCTTCTTTCTCCTCTCGTGCCTGTTCTGGTCTCCGGTGGAGATCCACAAGTTTTGTAGTTGAGACGAATATTAATGATTCTACAGCGGCATAGCTCTAGACATGTTTTTCTTCCCTTCATTATACGTGTATCCGGAAATCTTCTAATAGGCTGCTTTTGAGGAAAAAGTGAGTATCTTTAGGGATGGGTCGTTCTTTACTTGTGTACATTGGCGGAATCTGGGAGACAATTTAAAGTTAATTTTCCCCTTTTTCTTAAGATAATAACTTCATGTTCTTAGGGACCCTCTATTGAGTGGCATATTTACCAGTTATGTCTTACATGTATACATGGACCTCCTTTATTATCGTACTTGTAGAATTTTAAGACTAGATTCATGCCTTTGGGACTGTAGACAGTAGCACTAAAGTTGTGATAGGAGCAGCCCCAAGATGATTATTCATTCTGGTAAAACCAGGCTTTATATGAGCTGTTCCTTAATCATTCTCTCTTTTTAATTCTGTTGTAGGTTACAGTAATGGTATAATTATGCACTAAACTGAAAATGACTAATGTAACTAGGAATATCTAAATTAAGTAACGTGTAGTACGAACGCCAAACTCGTGAGGGCTTGAGTTAGGAAGGTTATCTATTTCCTTTCCACTCTAACGAAGATGTGTATTAGAATTATTTATGCTACCGCTAATTCAGATTTATACCGAGTAAGCTTGATAAGGGGCTAAAACGCTACATGTCAAGAAGTTTTCCATGACTCGAATTTGAGACATTATTTGATGAAAGATAGATGGATCTCAATCATTCCACCACAGTCCTCGCAATTTCATTACTTGTTGATGGGTGGTTGGCAAACATTAATTTTCTTCTATCTTACTCAAGACAGAAGCAAAGAGATTTGCTTGGCTGAAGAATGATGATGGAGTGCATTAAATTTCCTATCATAGATATATACTACCTTCTTCTCTACTCCTATTAATCGTGAAGCTTTCTTGATCTACTATGCACAAGTTTTGGATGACAAGGGCATCCCTATAAAATATAAAATTCTAGGAACAGAAAAAGAAAAAAAATATATCTAAGGGGTTTGTTGAAAATGGTACAATGATGATGTTCAAAGAACTTCCAAAGTTGTTCTTCTCTTGTCTGATTGATATTGACCTATCGCAGTATTCAGAAAGTTAAGTCGATGTATAGTCAGAAGAGTGTTGCCCATTTCTTGTCTGTCTTATGTCTGTAC
Source organism: Nicotiana tomentosiformis (assembly GCF_000390325.3). Taxonomy (NCBI): domain Eukaryota; kingdom Viridiplantae; phylum Streptophyta; class Magnoliopsida; order Solanales; family Solanaceae; genus Nicotiana; species Nicotiana tomentosiformis. Next base: position 123,488,796 of record NC_090823.1, read on the forward strand.
CTTTTAGATTCCTCTAACTTACTAAAAGGTATAGTCTCTGGGTTTCAAACTGAAACTAATTAGTAGTACTACGTACTATCTTTTGGGTTTAGAAATGCTTAAACCCAAAGATGGTCAATCATTTACTGGAACAAAAAGTATAATATATAATCATTTAATCAACATACGTATCTGATGAAGCATTGTACCATTTACTGCACGTATGTTTCTGTTTTAGATTTTACCATGTTTTAATCTAGCAAAAATTTAAAAAGAATTAACCCAAATAGTCGTCCACCCTACCACTTAAACTAAAAATAATCGGTGATTGCATAATATATGTATATTTTATGTATTATTACATGTGTATATTGTATATAATCAATGTATATGATTAGAAAAAGTAAACAATTAATATGACTGGCTATTTGTGTAAAAATGTGAACGATTATGGGAGTCTTGGAGGGCCATCTCTTGCGCGCGCAAAAAAAAAAAATCTCCCTTTTGGTTTTCACTTTTTGTTTTAGCTTTGTGTCTGTTAAATTAAGGACTGACCAATGGGTTCGGATTTTGAGTTTATGAGTTCGAGATTTTAGATAGAGTTCAAAAAGACTATTTCATGAAAGTAAATTGTTGTATTGGGACATGAACTTCACTTGATTGATTATTTATTTATGGAAAGTTGAAAATTTGTGAGTCAAAGCTAGTAATATTAAGTATTTCAAATTTAAATGCTTCTCATATGAATATTAATATTGATGGCAAAATGGGTACTTGCAGATATTGAAGCTTATTTAGTAGTATTTAAGATAATGAAACAATATTTGATGCCCAAATGGGACATTCTAGACATATTTCACCCAAGAATTCAGTTAGTGAATTTGGTTAAACTAAGGAATGTGTTATATATAGAACAAATATGGTGAACAATTTTCTACTTTTGTTAGGCAAATAAGCATAGCACCATCACTTTATTGCTGAGGGGATGTTGAAGTCAAACTTCCAATTAATGCTCTGGTGAGATCCTTTGGTACATTCTCACCTGCCTTATTTGCCATCTTCCCTTTCTTTACGTATTTTAAATTTCCATATCGTTAAAATTCTATTAGAACCCGTAATTGCTTGTGTTTTGGTTGTTCTACTTGTTGTTGTTGTTGTTGTTGTTACTGTTTTCCTGATTTTTCCATTACTATATTTCTTCGCTATACTATTGTGATTTGCATGCTTGTTTGGAGTCGAGCAGTCTCTCTACCTGCACAAGGTAAGGGTAAAGCTCAGTGGCGGAGTCAGAATTTTTATTAAGGGATGTCAAAATATAAAGAAATAAATATATGAAAAAGTCAAGGGAAGTCAACATATAGTAATATATACATATAAAATAAAAATTACCGAACTATACAGTGTAATTTTCCAGACGAAGGGGTGTTAGTTGATACCCCTTTGGATAAGGTGGCTCCGCCACTGATAAGACTGCGTATACACTACCTTCCCTAGACCCCCATTTGTGGGATTACACTGAATTTATTATTGTTATTATTTAGAGTTCCTATTATTTATATGATGCTCAATGTCTCTATTTTCAAGAAGATTTAGCAGTCACTCAAAACTCAAGACTGAAAAATGGAAGGTGGGACTAGGGAAAATAATGTTTATATAATAGAAAAATAGAGTATCTAAACATACTTGAAGAAAAATAAAGTTTATTTGAAACGTTGATGTTCAAAAAAAGTAGTTAGGAAGTTATGTTTGGTAATGAATTTCATTTGGAGAAAAAATTGTAGATTTGTGAGTAAAAGCTACAGCCTCGTTTGAAATACAGGTTACTCCATATTTTTCAAGTGTTTCAGATACTAAAGTTTAATATTTGCAAATTCTAGGGGCAAACCAGTAATTGCAATTATGAACACCAGTTTTCATATATTCCCTCCGTCCCAAATTATCAGACTAATTTTTGGAGATAAATTAGATTAGATCGACTAAATATTTTAAAATTAAAATTAAGATAAAAACTATAAGTATCAGAAGTTACAATTTTTTTCATGTCAATCTCAATATGAAAAATATATTTAAATATTGGTTAAAGTTAATATAATTTGAATTTAGTAAAGCAAACATGACCGAAAATTTAGGACGGAGGAAATACTTAAATATAGTGGGAGTATTACATTTCACATATATTTAAGACCAATAATTTACATTTTGCCCTGGTAAAAGCCATTATTTATTTTGATTTTGGAAGGATGCTATTGTCTGAATCCCACAAAAACACACAAAAGCAACTGAAACCATAAACCACTCCTCAAAAGTTTGAACCTAATCAAATATATCATATCTTATCAAAAGATTGAACCGAAAAGTCGGACCAAAAAGTAATCTTGAAATTGATATTAAAAACCCTTTAAATCCAAGATTTCAAATGAAAGAAACAAAAGGGACAACCACAAAAGGCCTCTTGTCTTTGTGTCCCCTAAGCCTAAGCCACATTAAATTTTACATTTTTAATAATTTTGTGACTTTAATGATTAATTGCTTATTTAGATGGACACAAAGGACAAAAAGTACCCAACTTCTGCAGATATCCTGAGTACAAATTCTTATCCTCTGTCCAAAGATATTAAGAAGAATAAAGTCATCACCAAATAACATTAAAGATTCGTTTGATACATTGATAAATAAAAATAATTTTGGGATAAAAATTTAGTATCATCTTAGTTTTGTTTGGTTATTAATTCTGAAATAAATAATTCCAGGAATAAAAAATAATAACGGATAGCTTATACCTGCAGATGATGGAATAATAATCGCAGGATAAATCAGTAAAATTGACAATCCAAGATTAGTGCAACATACAAATAACTAATCTCAATATAACTAATCTCATATAACTAATACCAACATAATTAATCCCAACATCAATTATCTTCAAACCAAACGACCCCTAAAATTATGTAAACACACTATGATGGATTTCAATAACTTTTTATAGTAAGAACAATAAGAACAAAGTACTAAGTACAAATAAATCATTTCTTACCCTTCTTTTCTTTTCCATTGGCAAAAAAGGACCCCAAACCAAAGAGATTAGCAGTACCCTTAGTAATGAAAGTAGGTGGCACATTCAAAACAGGATTAATGCAAACCCCATTACCATAATTATGCCCTAATCCATAATTCTTTCTCAATGGTGGCTTTTGTGACGATGGAAATGCGTAAAAATTAGCTGCAGATGTATTCATATTCTTCATTTTCTTGAATTGTGCATTGTTTTTCTGACCTTCTGAACCTGTAGAATTGCTACGTGATAGTAAAGGTAAAGACCAAAATGAGCTTTTCTTGTTGCTGTTTTCACAATGAAGACTACTACTTCTCCTTATCCGCCAAAAGGATTTGGTTTGATCCTTTGGGGAGGTTTCAAAATTTCTTGGGGTTGGTTGATTTGGAGGAGAATTTAAAGGTTGAGTCTTGGATATATTTTTCAAGATTTCTTGGTTTAAAGTGACAAACTTTTCTTGTAGTTGAAGAGGTCGAATTAAGCCATCTAAGAAAAGCTCATCTGCTGAAGAAGTTTCTGTATTTGTGCTGTTGGTAATACAGAAATCGAATTCAGAATTAGAATCTGAGCAAATTAATGGGAATTTTTCAGTGGCCGCAGCAGAAGAATTAGCATTAGCATCTTTTTGGCTAAGATCATCAGAAAAAGAAATTCTTGGACTTGTGACTAGACTTGGAGCTTCTGAGATCATATCAATTGCCATTTTTTTTTTTTATTTTTTTTTTTGGGTAGAATTACTGAGAGTAAATTGGAAGGATAGAAAAGCCTAAATCTTTGAGTTTTTTGTTGTAGTGAGAAGACAAGATTCAAATGTGAAGTGGGAGAAAAAGAAAAAATTCAGAGAATGGTCAGAAGTCAAAAGAAGAAAGGCTAGAAATATGGTCTAATGAATTCTTGTTTGCTTTAGTGGCAGACGGGACTAATGGCTTTTATGTTGAAAAATAAAAAATTTACTGTGGATTTAAAGATCAAAGGCAAGTCTGGTCCATGCACAATGAGTGCATATGGAAGGAGAGTTAAGAAGTACAATAAATTTATACGAGTTACCTTTGGGTTATCATTCGATGTTCGGTATTTGTATTGGGATCCGACTAAATTCAAATTTACTCCAAAAAATCCACATTGAGCCATATTGAGAGTAAAAAACTTTCTAACAAATGCATCTTTATACCCAGAGATCAAATCGAAATCTCTAATTATGTATGAGAAGTAGTTACCACTCCAATTTACCTTACTGCAACAAAAAACTTTTACTTTTGAACAAGTATTCAGAAAATTTTATACCATGGTTATCCTTCCTTACTACTATTATATTATAGTGTCCAAATTTAGTACTCATGTTAGTTTGCAAGAGTACTTGAGATATGACAATTTTACTAACAGCCTCAATTATAATGGAATATACAACATAGCATAAGGGTCAAAAATACTTTTGTGCGAAAAGGATTACTTATATCCTAGGTTATACTTTCGGTCCATCACTATTTTGACGTTATAAAATTGGTACAAAAATTTTCTTTCACCGTTAGGACCTTCCACCATGACAACGTCATCCTAAGTGGATTGATATCTCGGTGAGGTGGACACTATGTGGCATGCACCTCAGCATTCCAATCCATTTTAGCCCCTCCCCCCATTTCTTCTCCCACCACCACCACCACCACCACCACCTCCCTCGTCACCCAATTCTTTTCAGATTTTATTGCTGTATTCTAAATTATAAATTACGTAAGTTGCAAAAATACTATTCCCTCCGTTTCAAATTATATGAAGTACTTTCCTTTTTAGTTTGTTCCAAAATAAATGACACATTTCTAAATTTGGAAATAATTCAACATTAAGCTCTTCATTTTACTAATTTTATCCTTAATGACAAGCTTTTATAACCACACAAATGTTATGGCCCCACAAAACTTTTATCTCTTAAGTTTTTAAGACCACAAGTTTCAAAAGTATTCTTTTTTTTAAAATCCGTGCCGAATCAAACTACCTCATCTAACTTGAAATAAGGGAGTAACTAGGAAGAAAAATTTAGTGCTTTTTACCTTTCTGTCAAACTAGAACGAGAGTCAATAGAGTCGATGAGAATGTCCTTAATTATTTCACAGCATGTTTATGTTTGAAATTCTTAGTAAAAGTCTTTGTTTTTGTTAGCATTCTATCTATTGTGTCACATACTCTTTTACGAGACTAGAAAATTGTTACCAATACCTCGGTTTAGGTGACTCAAATGGGCGTATCGTTGGAGCTAAATGCAGCAGCAAAGCAAGTAGCTAGCAGAACTTTGGTTAAAGTATTAGCATACAACGCCTACACATTATTTCTTGCTTTTATTGTTTGTAATCAATCTTAAATGTGATGAATACTTCGCCACATGCCAACTACTGGTTTATTGCCACAATGCCAATCAATTACGATAGAGAAAGAGAGGAGTTGAGCATTTATCTTAAAGCATAATCAATCCCTTCTTGTGAATGTTCAGAATGATGCTGCATCTGGAAGCATGATTTTACTACTGAATTTTTTTTATTAACTTCCTTTAAATAATTTTTTTTTTAAAAACATAGATGATCACTCAAGTTTTATTCTATTGCTCCGAAGTTAGTAAACTATTTTTATAATAAAAAAGTCACTCAATTTGCTTAGATTTCATAAAAATCACCATGTTTTATTTGTTTCCTCCTACCGATTTTTTGTGATACTCTCGTTTTCATTACATAAAGTAATTTAATAATTTAAATATAATAAAATAAATGTTGAACTATCCGTAAAATTAACCTCTTCTTTTTTCTTTGCTTGTTCACTAAAATTTTGGAGGCTGATTGTGGTTGATCTCTTCTTTTATTGACTTTTAGCAAGTTCCAAATTTTTAATAGAATAAGAAAAGGAAAATAATCGTGCTGGCTTGGTAATACGCTCAAAATGTTTGTTAGTTCTAATCATTAAACTCGATAAAGAAACACGTGTTAGATAAAGATTATGGACTCCTTTCACTAGATAATTGATATTGGATTGCTGATAAACAAGAGAACATAGTTTAGCAAGTCCAGGAATAATTCATTTTGAATGCTTTTGAAAGTTTAGCACCTGATTATCGTTAATCAGGGAAATTAGTGAAGATTATAAATTTATTAGGCGTGCCATTGCCAATCATATTAACATATTGCTCTTAGATAGAATCAGTTATACATTTTTCTACGTGGTCATTCTATCCCTAATTTTATCCTTCTCTATGATGACCAAAATGTCAGGCCTCAATAAAATAATTACAATCATTATCAGGAGAAGGTGAACTTAATTTTTTATTAGTAGATTATACTTTAGTCAAACAACATTTAATTATGATTACTTGCAGTCTCATATAAAATATCACAATATCTATTAATAACCCCCCAAAATAGGAACACGTAACCTTTATTTGTGATTTCAGAATTTTGCTGCATCTTGGATTATTTTTAGCATATTAAAAAATGTATGGATTTAAATAACTTAATATGCATTAGTAAATTTCAATTGGAATTAGTTGAGAGATTAAGTTGAAATTTGCATACATACTGGTCTCTTATTCTGCTATTGAAGGCATATACTGTCCATTTTCTCAATAATAATAATAATAATAATAATAATAATAATAATAATAATAATAATAATAATAATAATAATAATAATAATAATAATAATAATAATAATAATAATAATAATAATAATAATAATAATAATAATATTTACCCCAAAATCGGATAACAATTGAATTTATACGCGGTTTTAAGGATAAATGATCTAATTTGATACAAAGTGAGAAATCAGATTTAATATGGAAGAATAAGTAGAAAAATAAATGCAAACCATGCAGATTGAACAACTTAAGCCTCACAAGGTTAACTTCCTTTGAATTTAGATGTGATATTATTGAAGCCAGAATAATATGAACAAAGTTGAAAAAAATAGTATCTTGTTCTTTGAAGTATGTTACAATCCCCTCCCTGAGTTACTTAGTCCCCTCTATATATTTAAGGAGATTAGGCTTTTAAGACATTATTTTATATGAAATTATGTAGACCGTTAGCTATTTTTTTGACTTAATCCCGTGATTTTCGCCATAATGATTGGTTAATGGAAAGAATCACGGATCCTTGTCGGATGAGTTGGCAAAGCTCTTCTTCGAGGCCATTAGAAACAGGATCGGTCGTGCCTTCGGTAAACTCAATGGCAAATCTGATGGTCTTGTCGAACTTTGAACCTCGATATCGAGCTCGGTTTCATCTGTAACTTCGATCTCTTACAGATGTGCCGAGCATGGTCTATTGTTCCAAATGCTCGATCAGGCATTTTTCGGAGAGCAAAGGATGAAAAACGATATGAACCCTCGGTATTCATTTCGATAAATCATGACGATGGATACATGACATAGGTGATAAGAATAGTGGAAACATCTCGTCAGTCCAGTCTTCGAGGCATTAAATGTTTGTCAGTTGACGGTCGGCTACTTCGGGAGATGAACCACCGCTTGAGAAACTTATAAATACCCTCTAATCCATTTATTAGAACTTTTTACACTCAAATTCTTCTTGTGTTCTAAGAAAATTTCACCTCATTTACCATCTGGTTTTCTAACTGTTAGCCTCAAAGCTTCCTTTACCAACAACTTCTTTTCTTTGTTGTTTATAAACAAAAGGCAAAGACTTCAAAGTCTGTTCCTAAAAAAAAACACTTTCTTCTTCAAAACCTTCTGAAAACGTTTCTCATGCTACTACTGAGGAACCCCCTTTGAGATCATATATCCCTGTTGGGTGCCCGACTGTGGCTGACTTCAAGGTTGAGAATACGCCTATGGTACCGGGTCGGTGTGAACCAGTCTCGAGGTACATATGTAAGATCAAAGAGTTTTTCATTCCCACAGCCATTAATCACCAAGACCTTATTCTCGAGCATAGACGAGGACAGGGACCGGAGCTGGTTTGGTCGATTTGTTCGAGTGAGGACTTCGGACTTAATCCCGGTTGTGGACATGCCATTTCCTAAAAAATGGAACATGAAACATAAGTTTAGCTTTGCTTTGGGTATTTCTTTTATTGCTTTTCATTCTGTTTGTTTCGCATCGATGTTATGTGATACAGCTTTAGCCCAAATGCCGGACTCCATTCCTGAACTTAAAGAGTGGGTCGAGGGCATCGTGACACGAATACCCTACTCCGAGCGCTTATGGCGTGAGCTCTCGAAAGGCCGATGGGAGGCCCATAAACATGGTAAGAGTTTTTCCCTAATAATATATTTGATCTTATGTTCTCATTATCGATTTTTGATCCGTTATATTTTTATTTTGCAGGTTTATCAAAGGACGTTGAAATGAGGCCTCCATCAGCTGATGACGACATATACGCAGATCCCCCTACTCCGAAGCAGGATAAATAGAAGAAGAAAATAAAAGCTTTGAGCCCCTCGAACCCCAAAAAGAAAAGACCGAATAAGCGACTGATGTGCAAAACCAAAGATGTTAGTGCCCGGATCTCTCATCGGAATCACTCCATCGGTTAAGGGATGAGTCCGAAGAAGAAGAAGAAGAAGAAGACTCCAATCTGGTGGCCCGTATGAGGAGTGATTCTGAACTGCCTCAAGTCATGGAGGCCATAGAAGAAGTAGCGGCCGAAGCCTCCGAACTAGGGAGGGTCGAGGCCGTTTCTCCTCGAGCTGGGGATGTTGACAAAGGGAATTTGGATGGTACTTCCTGGTCATAAGATAATATACCTAAGGAGGCGCTTAGAGTGATCGATCTCTCTGGGCCGCTTTCGTTTATCGATTCAACGATAAACGAGGCCCATATGGTGAAAGGTTCCCTCAGCAAATGGGCCCAAGGAGCAGTAGATTCTCTTTACCACTTCTTCGATGGACTGGATTCTACCACCTTGGAGGATGTTACCGGGTTGGGCGACTTACCAGTACCAAAAAAGACACCGTCCCCGGGAGCCGGTGGGTCCTCTTCGAGCCCAACATTAGTGAATCAGTTCCCAGCTCTGAGTGTTGATCCTACTCGGAGACGGGCAATTTATATTTTCATCCCGGAGGATGCCTGGGTTCTTGGTGACCGAAGAGGATCAAACCAAAATGAACGAGGTAGAGGCGCCCTACCTATTCAACAAAGCTCAACATGTGCTAAATCGGGTAATTTCGAATGTCCCTTCATTATGTACTTAGCTTTAATCATGAATAATCTTATCGTTTTTCTTTGTGTTTGCAGGCCTACGTGCTTCATCACGAGGCCTTTCTCTGATACCGGGAAGATTCAAAATGTTACGAGGCCGAGGTGATCGCGTCCAAACCTACACCACTATAGAGTAGCGAGGATGGTCGATGCAGTTTTACCCAACGAGGTCGGGATCGATTTCCACAGGGAGTTAATTTGGTTGGGAGTTAGGTATCTAACTAATATAGATGTGCGTGTTGTTCCTAATTGCACTTCCAAATATTGTAGCTATTGATTCTATTCTAATTTTATACTATAGTATGCTGAGAGTAAGGTAAGTACAATATTTTTGGTGAAAAGTTTCAAGTGTTAAAAGGCACTAGGGAAGTGACTTCCGCCTAGGTGAGTATCTAATGGGTATCAAGAATCTAGGACAAACTTGTTATGATTTAGGGTCGTTATAACTATCACACATAAGTGCTCACTCTATACCTCTCGGTAGTTTGAGTCACTTTGCCCGATTTTGCTTTTTCAAGCCCAAATAGGTGTTCATACAATACAAGTGAAATTGGCTCAAGCCGGGTATTACTATCTCTAGGTTTAACCCTTTAATTGGGGCTATCAATCTCATGAGTTCACCCCAATTCCTTGTTAGCCTAATTTTCCTAGACTTAGTCCCTCTTTCTCAAGAAGAGCCTAAGTCATTAAGGTATGAATCAGTGTTTGCAACCACTAATTCTACAATTTTAGCATGAATTAGGCTAAATATCACTAACCCATAAACAATTAAGCCCTAAAATTCAAGACCCATTAAATACCCACACTAGGGTTGGGTCACAACCCTAGCTATGGGGTCTAGCTACTCATAATAACAGCACAAATCAAAGATAAAGATGAAATATAAGCCATAATATTAAAGTACAAGATGAAAATCTAAAGTTTGAAGGTAAATCTACTCTAAAATTCCCCAAAAAGGGAAAACCAGTTGTTCACGTGCTCTCCTAAAAGTTTGAGGATTCGCGGACGCGTAATTCTGACCGCGTCTGCGCTTGATATTTTGCGGCCGCGTAATAATGAGCGCGGTCCGTGTTTCTTCAATACTAGGCTTGGATTGGGCTTAGTTTCGCGGCCCGCATAATTTCAACCGCGTCCGCGTGTGCTTCCACTGCGGCTGCGTAATTTGGACGTGGACCACATTCTTCAGTTAGGCCTGACTTGCAGGGTCTCTGAACCTCAAGATGCGCTCTCAGCAGAATTCCCTTCGCAGCCGCGCCAAAGATTTCGCGGCCGCGCCTTTCCAACGCGGTCATCGGTGATTTTAGTACTCAAAGCAGCTTCTCTAAATCTACTTTTGCGGACCGCGTAATATTAGTCGCCTCAGCGGTGGTCCTTACGCGGCCGTGCTTTTCTGCCGCTCTCAGCGCTCCAGTCTCAGCCTTGGATTCGTGCAGGTTTGACTCCTTCATGAGTTGATTATGGCTTCTTTGCCTCATTTTGACCAAACCCTGCAAGCAAGCATATTAAGTTAGTTTTCGGGAATACCTTTACGCATTTTGACCCAAAACCTAAGCAAAAGAGAGCAAATAATAGGCTAAAACCCCTAGTTATCAACTCCCCCAAACTTAAGCTTTTGCTTGTCCTCAAGCAAACAAGGTAATTCCCACCTCCACAAGAAAAAGAAATGAAAATTTCAGTTGTTCTAAGGTGACTTCATCAAGCATCAATTGGGACTAACAATTACCCTCTACACAAATGCATTATCATCAACATCATGCTATGACTTTTTGAGTTCCATAGTTCTAATATGACACAAAAGCATCAAGAGTTGACTCAATTCATCAAGAAAGCTCGCTTTCTCTCGTAGGTCATTGTGGGTCCCATACTCCTCCTCTACTCTCCATGAGCTAATCTCACCTTATAGAATGTGTCACTCAAAACAAGGATTGTAAATAAGTACGCTTATCAATCTCAAAAGAATGCCACAAGTCCGGCTCTAAGTACCATAAGCTTGCCCCTTATGTAAATCACCACTAATGTAAGCTTACTCAACTTGAATTCATATAGGGCTTTAGCGGGATGTAATTAAGGCTTTTTGGATCAAGGTAGGATATAATGAACTATGATGGTTTCATCTTTCCTTAAGCACTCCATTTTCTCATTTCAGTTCATACTTTCTTGAATCTTTGAGTCATTTTCTTCTTCCTCAGGGGAACTAGAGAGACACATTGTCACTCTTTCTTGTTCATGACAATCATTTTTCTCCTTTTCCCATCATTCCATGCCTTTCAATATTGTTTTCTTTGAATCCCTTCAACCTTTTCTTTCTTTTTGACATATTTCTTTTTAACTATTCATCCTTTTCTTTGCCTTTCCTTTTCATCAATTCTTTTTATTCTTTGTACCTTTCATCACTTTGAAATTCCTCGTCTCTCCCCCAAACTTATGTTTTTGCTAATTGCTCATCATGAATGCTAAGGAAAGATTGGGTGCCAAGAGAGGGTCATTATAAAATGGATGGAGGCTTGTAATATGGCTATAGAATGAAAAAGGCTTAGGCTCAAAGGGGTTGACTAGGGATATCATATTGGTAAGGCTATGGAATCTCTCACAGTTCAAATGGGACCAAGGAGAGCCTACAATCACTTCTCAAGTCGAGCTACACTTAGAATTTTGCCTAGACAAACATTCAGGGCATGTTCTAGACTTATTGGCACGGGACTTGAACTTGCAATTCAATACCTCACTTCTCTCTCAAGATAATGGATTGTTAAAGAGAACAGAGTCGAGGGCCCACAACAACCCTAGATAAAATTGAAGATCACATATGGCTCAAAAAAACCATTTGATGATAGTTTTAGTCAACTCAAGAGTCTAAAGGTCACAACTAGAGCTATTCTTTGTCAATCAACTTGTTTCTAACCATGAGGTTAAAGGTAAATGTATTAGTACCAAGTGAAGCCTGCTTGAGACACTCTTATTCATTACTACAACATATCAGAGCAAAAATAAAAAACAGACTCAATCCCTTAAGAAGGTTGTCACGCCATCCATCATTGGGAAGTGCCACCCGGTTCACACAATATCAACCTTTGGAAAGAACCGTGGCATTAAGAAAACCAAAGGCTTATTGATCACGCAGAAATGTAAAAAGAGGCTACAAACTCAAAAAGAAGCTACTAAAGGAAATAAGAAGCTAAGCTATTAAGGAAAATTATAAAAGAAGTTATAAAGTAAAATACGAAAAGTAAAATGAATATATACAATAGGGGAGTGAAACGAATATACACAAAATAGAGATGAATATATACATGAAATGGTAAAGTTATATACATACCAAAAGTGAAAAATAACGAAATAAAAATAATGATAAGTAAAAAAAATAAAGAAAAATAGTATCATAATTATTACATGCCAGTCATCAAAGTCATCAAATCAAAATAAGACCACCCCCCAAATAAAAGATAGCATTGTCCTCAATGCTAAAAGCAAAAATAAGAATAGGGACAAGATAGAGAGTAAAGAAAACTCCCTATGTGGTCTTTGCGTGCATGGGGTCAGGCTCACTAGTGGGGACCTCGGACTGCATAGGGTCATCAACTCCCTCCGGGTCCTCCAACTGTATCTCCAGGTCCTCTAACTGGGGCACCACAAATCCTCTCACCGGCTCTCTGTCAGCCTCCTGCTCTGATGCCTGTGTTGTCTGTGCTGCAGGGGCAGTCTCCTCCATAAGCAGGTCCAGTGGAATATCTCCGGTAGAAGTGAACTTCTCTACCTCCTTCTTCAGCAGCTCCACTGACTCTTTTGAAGCTTGAGTCTTCTTCATCTTTTTGACCTGCTTGCCCAGCTCCTTGATCACCTTCCCATGAGTATCTAATGTCTCCAGGATTTTCTTTTGGTTGTCCAGGAGCTTCTTCTGGTTGTCCAAAAGCTCCTTCAATGAATCCTCCACTAATGGAGGTACCTAAAGCTGTGCTGGGGCTGCCTGTGCTGCGACTGCACTGGATAAGACAGACAACTTTGATGTAGCTGCCTGCAACCAGTTGTTGACGCTAGATAGCATCTGAGAGACCCGCAGTGCAGACTGAGGGTAAGCTGAGGAGGAAGGCATAGATAGTGGGGCTGTGAGAGAAGGCCCGGATGAGGAAGGTGGCATAGCAGCCGACGAACCCTCCGCTGTGGAAGGCTCGGAACCAGTGGCCACTACCATTGGCTCTTCAGACTGGCCAGTGGAGGTAGGGGCTTTGCCTTTGGACTTTGGGTTGTCTGCTCCCTGAAGGTTGTACCAAGAGAGGGGCCTTTTAGGCTTCACCTTCGTGTCAAAGTGTCTCCCTTCAACCCCCTGGTCCTCTAGGTACATAGTGATGAAATTGGGGTAAGGGTAGGAACTTTCCTCCTTCCCGGTTGCCTTAGATATGTTCTGGTCCATGAGGTTCCCCACATTTATTGGGTACCCCGCCATGATGGACGCTATGAGGATCGCCCAGGAGAGTGGAATGTCACTGTCATGTTGGCACGGATCAAGGCGGCTGCAGATGAAGGTGCACCACCCTTTGGCTTCAAAGTTAAGGGTGTTTCTGGCAATTGAGACTCCCGGTGTAAGCCAAGCGGTGTTGTCCCAGGGATGGCTATCACCTCTGCAAGCCATGGACGAGCTGCCTCATCTAATGCCACCTTCTCTAAGTACATGGATTTGTCCATATCATCGAACCCGACATATGTGTTCAATGTCTTGCCATCAAATCTGATCTTCTAGTTCCGTACCTTAGTCACATAGGTGCCCTTTTTGATGTGGCCGACATTGGTGTAGAATTCCTTGACTAGGTACTCATTTGCTTCTGGCAACTTGCTAATGATGAATTTCCACCCCACTCTTTCATCAAATTGTCTCTTCATGTTTGGGTTGTGAGGAAGAAGGTCTTTTTCTATGAAATGTCGCTCAAGGGTGAGCGACCTTTGTGGCCACCATTCCCGAAATTACTGGTAGGCTTTCTCACTCACGAACCTATATTGCCACATTGTCGGCTTCCTTGATCTAATCAAACCTCCAACCCGGGTATCACCACATCTCCCGTCATCCGGGACATCCTCTTCCTCATCAGTATTAATAGGAGCCGCTGTTGAGGCCGGAGTTGCAGCAGGTGGGGCAGGTGGTATGGAAGTCTCACTACCTCCTCCTGAGCCATCAGAAGACCAAGACAAGGAGATAGATTCATTGACGAGGCGGTGGGGCTGTGATTGAGTCTCTTGTTGGGTTGTGCAGCTTTTCCTTCAGAAATCTCCCAGGAGGGGACATATTCACTAGTCTCAGAAGAGTTGGGAGTGGGTCTTCGGAGGGTTTGCTTCTTGCCAATGACCCTTTTAGGTGCTAAGGTTGCAGTCTGTTTCCTTCTGCCCCGGCTTCGGGAGGATTCTCCCTTCCCTTGTGATTTCTCAGGACCGCCACGAGATCGCACCATTATCTGCATACACAATCAGTGAAAGCTCATTAGTATTGTGGTTCAATGAATCAGCAAAGGAAACCAGATGAAATGAGCACATTATTTCTCGAAGCAGGGTGTCCGCTGACAGCGTAAAAAGGAGCGCGGCCGCGGAAGGGCCAGCACGGTCCGTGTAAAAAGGGGCGCGGTCCGCGAAAGAGTTGGGACCACACTACCAACTCTCTACACATTGGTTTTTCGCTGACCGCGAAATAATGGGCGCGACTGTGAAATAACAGAAGTGAACCGCGTAAAAATGAACGCGACCGCGGAATCAATTTGGTAATTCTCTGAAGCTCATGAACGCGGTCCGCAAAATTATGGATGCGGCCGCGTAAAGTCAACCGCTGACCGCGGAAAAATCACCTCGGCCGTGAACATATAAGCCTAACCAGTTCGCACAAAAGCATGAACGCGGATCGCGTAATTTGGACCTCGGTCCGCGAAATTCAAATCATACTGGCACTGATGAATTATTTAAGACCTAGGGTTTCACTTAGTGCAAAAATATAGGCAATTAACAGATCTAGTGAACAACCCTATCCCCCATTAGGCATTAAACATTACCCACATGCAATTTTAGCATCAATCAAGCATCATTTTGAAATCATGACACGTGTTAAACCCCCCCCCCCCCAAAATAGTAAAATTAGAAGAAAAGAAAATCAAAAGATAAAATTAATGTAAAGATTTGAGCATACGAGATATGGATTTATAGTAAGGAAATTGCTTCTTGATTAATGAGATATGAAATTGAAAGTGTAAGAAAGGGGAAAATGAACAGTGGTCTATTTCGGTGAGAGCGTGAGGTTCGAAAAGTGTAAGAGTCCTAAGGACTTCCTATTTATACCAACCCCAGAGGTCCCATCGACTTACCTGAGCGCGGTCTGCGGAATTCCATCGCGGTCCGCGCTTTTTACCTTTCGAAGAGCCTTTTCAGAAATAGGTCCACTGAGAGCGGATTAACGGGCGCGGCCGCGTAAGATCAACGCGGACCACGAAATTATGAACGCGGACGTGAATACAAATTCAGAGAGTTAATATTCTGGACTTTTCAAGTCCGCGTTCGCTGACAATTTACGCTCCCGCGAAAAGCTCTCGTTGACCGCGAAATTTTGAGCGCGGTTCGCGTAATTCCCCACACTTGGGCAAATTTTTCCAGCAACAGTCTTGTACTGCACAAACAATTCCTACACAAATCTCACAACCAGTTAGTTCAAAATAAATCCTGATCTAAGAAGAAAATCAAAAAAGAAAGAAAAACACATGGGTTGCCTCCCAAGAAGCGCCTGATTTAACGTCGCGACATGACGCATGTTACCAACATCATTGGAAATTGATCAATGCCACCACATGGATGTCATCAAACTTGCCAAGGTAATTCTTCACTCGGTGCCCATTAACTCTGAAGATTTCACCATTTTTGTTTTTCAAGTCAAGAGCACCAAACGGAGTCACGTGCACCACCTCAAAAGGGCCACTCCATTTTGACTTGAGCTTTCCCGAAAATAGTCGTAATCGAGAGTTGAATAAAAGAACCAAGTCACCCTCCTTGAATTCTTTGTTCTGGGCATATTTGTCATGTAATTACTTCATCTTGTCCTTATACAAGGACGAGCTGGAATAGGCATGAAATCGGAATTCATCAAGTTCACTGAGTTGCTCTACCCGGAGATTGGCCGCTACATCCTATTCAAGGTTTAACTTCTTGAGCGCCCATATGGCCTTGTGCTCTAACTCAACCGGAAGATGGTATGCTTTCCCAAATACCAACTGGTACGGAGACATACCAATTGGAGTCTTGTACGCAGTTCTATAAGCCCACAAAGCATCGTCAAGTTTCCTTGACCAATCCGTCTGGTTTGCATTGACAGTTTTTGATAATATGCTCTTTATCTCCCTGTTGAAGACCTCAACTTGTCTACTAGCCTAGGGATGATAAGAGGTTGACACCTTATGATTAACACCATACTTGGAAAGTAAAGTGTGGAAGGCCTTGTTGTAGAAATGAGAACCCCCATCACTGATGGTCGCCCTAGGAGTGCCAAACCTTGTGAAGATATTTTTCCTTAAGAACGCCACCACACTCCGTGCCTCATTGTTGGGCAAAGCTATAGCTTCAACCAACTTGAAAACATAATCAATAGAAACCAGAATGTAAGTGTTACCACACGAACTCACAAAAGTCCCCATGAAGTCTATGCCTCACACGTCAAAAATATCAATCTCAAGAATAGTGGTGAGAGGCATTTCATCCTTCTTGGAACTTCCACCAGCTCTTTGGCATTCATCACACCTCTTAACAAGCTCACTTGCATCTTTATACAGGGTAGGCCAATAAAATTCACAGCTAAGAACCTTTGAAGCAGTTCTCGCCCCACCATGATGACCACCGTAGGGCGAGGAATGGCAAGCATCAAGAATATTCATTTGCTCCTCTTCCGGGACACATCTCCAGATCACACCATCATTGCAAATCCTGAAAAGATAGGGCTCATCCCAATAATAATCCAAGTTGTCCTGTTTGAGTTTCTTCCTTTGGTTAGAAGAGAGCTCACTCGGGACAATGCCGGTCATAAGAAAGTTAGACATATCAGCGAACCAAGGCATATCATTCAAAGACACGGAGAGGAGTTGCTCATCCGGGAACGAATCATTAATTTCGAGGCCATCGTGGGGTCTCCCCTCCTCTTCTAAGCGGTACAAGTGGTCCGCCACTTGATTATCACTTCCCTTTCTATCAATGATTTCAAGGTCAATCTCTTGAAGCATAAGAACCCATCTCATCAACCTAGCCTTCGAGTCCTTTTTGGTCATCAAGTAATGGAGTGTTGCGTGATCAGTGTGCACAATCACTTTGGCACCCATGAGATATGGCCTAAACTTTTCCATGGTGAAGACAATGGCTAATAACTCTTTCTCGGTCACCGTATAATTGACTTGGGCATCATTCATCATTTTGCTTGCATAATAGACCAAATGAAATATCTTGTTGACCATTTGCCACAAAACCGCTCCTACCGCAACGTCACTAGCATCGCACATGAGCTCAAATGGTAATCTCCAATTGGGTGCGGTAATGATGGGAGTGGTTTTCAATTTATACTCGAGAAGCTCAAAAGCTTTCATGCAACCTTCATTGAGCACAAACTTTGCATCCTTTTCTAGCAGCTTGCACAAGAGGTTCACCACTTTTGAGAAATCCTTGATGAACCTTCGGTAGAACCCCGCGTGCCCAAGAAAGCTCCTAACTCCCTTGACGGAAGTAGGAGGAGGGAGTTTTGAAATAACTTCAATCTTCGCTTTGTCCACTTCAATACCGTTCTTTGAGATCTTATGGCCGAGGACAATGCCCTCCTCGGCCATAAAATGGCATTTTCCCCAATTAAGCCCTAGGTTGGTCTCTTCACATCGGGCCAACACTTTGTCAAGATTATCCAAGCATTCTTCAAATGAGTCCCTCATAACACTAAAATCATCCATGAACACTTCGAGGACGTCCTCTACCATATCCGTAAATATTGCCATCATACACCGCTGAAAGGTAGCCGGTGCATTACACAAACCAAACGCTGTCGTGAGAATGAAAATGTGCCATACGGACATGTGAAGGTGGTTTTCTCTTGGTCTTCCGGTGCAATGAGAATCTGGTTGTACCATGAGTATCCATCCAAACAGCAATAGTAGGCACGCCAGGCAAGTTTGTCCACTATTTGATCAAGAAAGGGCAGTGGAAAGTGGTCTTTGCGGGTCACTTTGTTCAGCTTTCTGTAGTCCATACATACCCTCCATCCGGTGATAGTACGAGTGGGGATCAACTCATTTTTCTTATTTGTGACCACAATCATACCCCCCTTCTTCGGTACACATTATACCGGTGAAGTCCATGAACTATTCAAAATAGGGTACACAACCCCTGCATCAAGCCATTTGATAATTTCCTTCTTGATGACCTCTTGCATAGCCTCGTTCAACCTCCTTTGATATTCCACTGATGTTTTAGCATCATCCACTAGTATAATTTTGTGCATGCAAAAGGCGGGGCTTATACCCCGAATGTCAGCCAAAGTCCATCCAATTGCCTTTTTCCTTCTTTGAAGCACTGCAAGGGTGGAGTCTACCTGCACGTTAGTTAGGCAAGCATAAAGAATAACAGGTAACATGGAAGAAGGGCCTAAGAATTCATACCTGAGGTATGAAGTCAAAAGGCTTCAACTCCAATGTTGGTGGCTCCTTGATTGAGGGCTTTATTGGCGGAGTCTTTCGGTTTTCTAAGTCCAAGGAAAGTTTACGGGCCCATATAAGTAGGATCTCATTCCTTGCAATGCATTTGCACATTCAACCAAGCCTTCCTTTTCATCATCCTCATGGTTTAACAACACAGCTTCCAAAGGGTCTTCCATATTGATCATGGCACTCGTGTCATCAACTATCATCTCCGTCACAAGATCCACAAAAGAGCAAACTTCATTGCTATTTGGTTGCCTCATTGATTTGCACACGTGGAATATAACTTTTTCATCGCCCACTCGGAAGGTGAGCTCCCGTGCTTCTACTTCAACCAATGCCTTCCCTGTTGCTAGGAAAGGTCTCCTCAATATTATAGGCACCTCATAGTCGACTTCACAGTCGAGAATCACAAAATCAGCAGGCAAAATGAACTTGTCGACCCGGACTAGAACATCATCAATAATATAAAGCGGCTTTTTCATTGTCCGATCCGCCATTTGTAATCTCATGGAAGTAGCTCTTGGTTGCCCAATACCTAATGTCTTGAACACAGAATATGGCATCAAATTAATACTTGCTCCCAAATCACACAAGGCTTTTGCAAAATTGGCACTACCAATGGTGCATGGAATTGTAAAGGCACCGGTATCTTCAAGCTTTGGAGCCATCGAGTGCACAATAGCACTCACTTGATGAGTCATTTTGATGGTCTCACAATTCATAGATCTCTTCTTAGTTACCAAGTCCTTCGTGAACTTGGCATATCCCGGCATTTGTTCGAGAGCTTTCACCAAGGGCACATTGATTGACAAACTTTTCATCATCTCAATAAACTTCTTGAATTGGTTTTCATTATTTTACTTTGCAAGCCTTTGGGGATACGGTGGAGGAGGCCTTGGCAAAGGGGCCTCGGCTTTAGTCACTACCGTTTCCGGTATGTCTATCACGTGTTCCCTAGACGGGTTCACATCATTTTGAGTCTCCTCCATGTTGTCATCAATATCGATCCTCACTCCATCATTCACATTCTCATCTTTGGCTTGAATCTCATCATCTTCTTGCAACACAACATCATCACTCACAATCTTCTTTGGATTAGAGGTACTTGCATCTCCACCTCTACCGCTTTTTGTGGTCACCGTCATAGCATGGCCTGTATTGTTCCCACCCTTTGGGTTTACTACCGTATCACTTGGTAGTGCCCCATTTTGGGGCGAGTATTTAATGATTGAGAAATTTGACCCATTTGTACTTCCAAGTTGCGAATAGAGGCAGTATGGGAGGCTATTTGGGCATCGGAGTCAGCATTCCTTTCCATCATTTGTTTGAACATATTCTCTATCTGCCACATCTCATTGTTTGAAGAACTTTGCCCTTGATACGAATATGGAGGCGGATTGTTGGGTTGTTGATACATTGGGGGCCTTTGAAAGCCCGACCCCCGGTTGCCTTGATTATTATTATTCCAATCCCCTTGGTTTCCATTGCCGCCCCAATTGTTATTGTTGTTCCCCCAATTCTGATTGTTATTCCCCCAATTGTTCGAGTTGTTGTTGTTGCCATTGTTCCAATTCCCTTGGCCTTGGTTGCCCCAATTTTGATTGTTCCCTTGCGATCTCCATTGTTGATTTGGAGCATTGCTCCGTTAACCTTGGTAGTTATTGGCATATAACACTTCCTCACTTTGATCATCATAAGAATCGTCTTGATTGTAATCACTACCATTTTACTCATTGATCTTGATTGTTTTGCAATTGTTGACCACGCTGTCTCCTCTTGTTGACCATGACATTTACCCCTTCCATGGAATCTACTTGCTTTGTCCCTTGAGCTTGCTGAAGCTGGGCCTTTGCTAACTGATTCATAGTAGTTGTCAACTTGGCTATGGCTTGTCCATGATCATGAAGTTCCTTGTGAAGATGGATGACATTAGGGTCACCCTGAGGAACATTTTCCCGACTCTGCCAAGCTGAGAATGTGTCATCCATCTCATCAAGTATGTCACAAGCATCGGCATAATGCATTTTCATAAAATTTCTCCCAGCTAGCTGATTCACCACACACTGGTTGGTCGTGTTGATGCCCCTATAGAATGTCCACTGAATCATTGCTTTAGTCATATCATTGTTTGGGTAGTCCTTCACCATTATTCGGCATCGCTCCCAGATTTCATGTAGGGGTTTATTAGGTTCTTGTTTAAAGGCTAAGATCCCATCCCTCAATGTTGCCATATGACCCGGTGAGAAAATCTTGGCTATAAACTTTTCTGCCAACTCATCCCACGTGTATATGGAGTGGTTGGGTAGCCTCTCGAGCCAGTCCAAAGCTTTCCCTCTAAGTGAAAATGGAAAAAGTCTCAATCTCAGAGCGTCTTCGGACACGTTCGTCTGCTTGCTCCCCCAGCATGTGTCTACAAAACCCTTTAGATGCTTGTATGCGTTCTGATGAGGAGCTCCATTAAGAAGCGTCTTTGCTCCAATAGTGTCAGCATGACATTTGTAATTTGAAAATTGCCCTCCCGAATCCGGGGCGGGACAATTGCACTTGCGTAACCTTCATTGGGTAGCACCCGGTGTGCTGCCCGTGGAGGAGGTGGGGGAGGGTTTGGAATGTTGCCATTAGCCTGGGGGCCTCTTCTTTGGACTTGAGGTTCTAGATTAACCTCATCCTCATCATTGTCATCTACCTCCTCCCCTAGAATAACATGTTCGAGAGCATCATTATGACCAATTTTGTACCTAAAGCGGTTGATACACAAAATTTAGAAAAACAGAAGGAAAGAAAAACAAGACGCACAAATAGTTAGATAGATAGCCAACACCATCTGACTCCCCGGCAATGGCGCCAAAAAGTGATCGAGTCCAAACCTACACCACTATAGAGTAGTGAGGATGGTCGATGTAGGTTTACCCAACAAGGTCGGGATCGATTTCCACAGGGAGTTAATTTGGTTGGGAGTTGGGTATCTAACTAATCTAGATGTGCGTGTTGTTCCTAATTGGACTTCCAAACATTGTTGCAATTGATTCTTTTCTAATTTTATACTATAGTATGCTGAGAGTAAGCTAAGTACAATATTTTTGGTGAAAGTTTTCAAGTGTTAAAAGGCACTAGGGAAGTGACTTCCGCCTAGGTGAGTATCTAATGGATATCAAGAATCTAGGACAAACTTGTTATGATTTGGGGTCGTGATATAACCATCACACATAAATGCTCATTCTACTCCTCTCGGTAGTTTGAGTGACTTTGCCCGATTTTACTTTCTCAAGCCCAAATGGGTGTTCATACAATACAAGTGAAATTGGCTCAAGTCGGGTATTACTATCTCTAGGTTTAACCCTTTAATTGGGGATATAAATCTCTTGAGTTCACCCCAATTTCTTGTTAGCCTAATTTTCCTAGACTTAGTCCCTCTTTCTCAAGAAAAGCCTAAGTCATAAAGGTATGAATCAGTGTTTGCAACCGCTAATTCTATAATTTTAGCATGAATTAGGCTAAATATCACTAACCCATAAACAATTAAGCCCTAAAATTCAAGACCCATTAAATACCCATACTAGGGTTGGGTCACAACCCTAGCTATGGGGTCTAGCTACTCATAATAACAGCACAAATCAAAGATAAAGATGAAATATAAGCCATAATATTAAAGTACAAGATGAAAATCTAAAGTTTGATGGTAAATCTACTCTAAAATTGCCCAAAAAGGGAAAAAACAGTTGTTCACGTGCTCTCCTGAACAAAAACTTAACCTAAAATTGATAAAAGGATCCATTTATACTAGGCTAAAATTTTCGGACAAAAATGCCCCTGCGGAGGATTCGCGGACGCGTAATATTGGTCACCTCAGCGGTGGTCCTTACGCGGCCGTGCTTTTCTGCCGCTCTTAGCGCTCCAGTCTCAGCCTTGGATTCGTGCAGGTTTGACTCCTTCATGAGTTGATTATGGATTCTTTGCCTCATTTTGACCAAACCCTGCAAGCAAGCACATTAAGTTAGTTTTCGGGAATACCTTTACGCATTTTTCATCCAAAACCTAAGCAAAAGAGAGCAAATAATGGGCTAAAACCCCTAGTTATCACGAGGCCCGGGAGCTTGCTGAAAAGAGGGATGCTTACAAGCTCCTCAGTGAAAAATCCCAAGCTAAACTAGAAGCGGCTCGTAGGGAACATACCGACCTGGTTGAGCAGGTAAGGAGAGTTTTTGAAGTTAGTGATGATGAGTCGGACTTAGTAGCTAATGATTTGTGCCCGCAGGTTCAGAACAAATTTGACGTGATCGAACAACTCCGAGGGGAGGTATATGCGATCAAAGTCGACACCGAAGAGTGGAAGAAAAATATGGATCGCCCAGCCTCGGAGAAATAGACTGCCGGGACACAGTTGGCTTCAACCGAGGTTCAGCTTCGGGCTGCAAAGGAGAAGGATCTGGCGCAGGCCAAAATGATCGAGGGACTCCAATCTCAGTTGAGCTATGCTGGTTCTGGTTAAGAGAATCTGGCCAAGGAGCTCGAGGCTGCCAATCCAGAAGTTATTACTGCCCGGAGCGAAGCTGATAAAAAAATGGCCCAGTTCAAATTTAATGTCGAGGCTATCCAGGAGCAGGCAAAAAACATGGTGAAGCATGCGAGGTGGGAATCACGAAGGGAGACATATTGACCGAGATCAAGAATACCAAGATATGCGAAGCCAATGCCCGGAGGCTGGCTTTTCCCGGGGAGGATTCCGAGGCGTATGAAGAGTCGAGTGAGTCCGGTGGTGAAGAAGACCTCGAAGGTGATGACGCTACCTCTGGTGAAGATTAGACCACTTAGAATATTTTTTTTTTGTATTGTCTCGTTGTCGAGCCCATTTGGCCCTTGTATATAACATGTAACGGGGCTTGATATCTTTAGGTGTAGGGAATTCCTTAAGAAATGTAACGAGTGAATGCTCGAACTCGGATTAAGGTTTCCCTTAGGCTTGATATCTTTAGGTGTAAGGAATTCCTTAAGAAATGCAAGAAACGTTTTTTAGAACGAGATGTTTATATGCGAAGGAGACTCTTTTATTCTTGCACATAATAGTTGTACATCTATACATGTTTAGTGCCAAGGCTCGATTGATTTGAGCGGGCAAGGTTCATTTGACCGTTTGGCCCTTACAATAAATCCTGTTGATCGAGGCCCTTTAATCTCGAAGTCGAAATGCCATGTTAAATTCGATATCCCTGAGGATCTTGCCCCCCAGTGTATAAGGTTGATCAAATAGAGGCCTCGAATGCTGTTGTGATCATTGCAACCAGCTCATAGCCGTCCTTTGATTCTAAGTTAGCACGATTTACTTGTTGCCTCGTTATAAACCTTGCCGAAAAACCCAGTATCTTTCAGACCTAGTATATCGTATTATCCTTTGTAGGTTGCGTGCAAGTGTCAGTTTGAAATGTAAAGAAAATGAAAGAAAGAATATGGGTCGTACCTTAGCAATAATATCGCTTTAAGTGAGTTATATTCCAGTTGTTCTGTAATTACTCGCCGTTCATTGTGCCGAACTTGTAGGATCCTTTTCCGGTGATCTCGATAATTTGGTACGGTCCTTCCCAATTTGGGCCTAATTTCCCTTCGTTCGGGGTTCGGGTGCTTATTGTGACTTTTCTTAGTACCAAATCCCCGACATTGAAGTATCGAAGGTTAGCCCTTCGATTTTAATACCTCTCGATCCGATGCTTTTGGGCAGCCAATCGAACAAGGGCGGCTTCACGCCTTTCATCCAATAGCTCCAGGCTCGTATTCATGGCCTCGTCACTTGATTCCTTTGTTTCATATCGGAATCTGATACTTGGCTCCCCGACTTCGACTGGCATTAAAGCTTCGATGCCACAAACTAAAGAGAACGGGGTGGCCCTGGTACTGGATTTTGAGGTTGTGTTGTATGCCCATAGGACCTCAGGTAGCATTTCCTTCCATTTTCCTTTTGGGTCGGTTAACCTCTTTTTAAGGCTTTAGAGTATGGTTTTGTTAGTAGACTCAGCTTTTCCATTCCCAGTAGGGTGATAGGGAGTGGATAATATCCTTTTGATCTTATGGTGTTCGAGAAACTTACTTACTTTGCTGCGAATAAATTGTTTCCCGTTGTCGCACACAATCTCGGTCGATAACCCGAATCAGCATACGATGTGGTCTAAGATAAAATCAATGAATTATTTTTCCCCGATCTTCTCATATGCCTGTGCTTCCACCCATTTAGAGAAATAGTCAGTCATAAATAAAATAAATTAAGCTTTACCGGGTGCCCGAAGGAGGGGCCGACGATGTCCATCTCCCATTTCATGAAAGGCCATGGTGACAAAACCAAATGCAGCGGCTCCTAAGTTCGATGGATCATCAGAGTGTACCTTTGACATTCATCACATTTTCGAACGAACTCTTT
This sequence comes from Nicotiana tomentosiformis, assembly GCF_000390325.3. Lineage (NCBI taxonomy): Eukaryota > Viridiplantae > Streptophyta > Magnoliopsida > Solanales > Solanaceae > Nicotiana > Nicotiana tomentosiformis. The sequence continues at coordinate 123,514,121 of NC_090823.1, forward strand.
TGCATCTTTTTCCATGTCGATCCAGTAGTAACCGACTCTTAATTATTTTTCGAACTAGTGATTCGGCGCCCGAATGATTTCCACAAGTACCCTCGTGGATTTCCCTCAGAACGTACTTAGTATCCCCCGGACCTAAACATTTTGCAAGTGGACCATCGAATGTTCTTTTGAACAAGGTTCCGTCTTCGGCCAGGCTAAATTGGGAGGCTTTTGTACGCAGGGCCCTCGATTCTTTTGGGTCTGATGGGAAATGCCCGGTCATGAGATACTCTACGTACTTGTTCCTCCAGTACCAAGTTAGGCTTGTTGAATTGATCTCGGTGTGGCCTTATTCCACCACTAATCTCATAAGCTGCACTACTTCTCCTGAATTGAACTCGTTATCTTCGACCGGCGATCCCAAGTTAGCGATGGCATCGGCTTCGCTGTTTTGATCCCGAGGTACATGTTACAAAGTTCATTCTTTGAACCGATGTAATGCCACATGTAACTTGTCTAAGTATCTCTGCATTCATTCTTCTGTGACCGCGAATGTTCCGTTAACTTGGTTTACCATAAAGAGGGAGTCAAACAAGAAGTCAAAGCTAATATAGAGAATAGATATCAGAATCAGTGTAGGCTTCGATCACCTTTGCTCCGAAGCTTTAGGCTAATTCAAGGCCTGCAATCATGGCCTCATGTTCTACCTCATTGTTAGTCAATTTCATAATTTTAATAGATTGTCTAATTATATTACCTGGTGGTGGCTTTAGTACGCTACCAAGTTCGGACCCTTTGGCGTTCGAGGCCCCATCTGTAAAGAGGGTCTAGATTCCCGAAGATGGACCTGAGTTAACCAATAACTCTCTTTCGATCTCAGGTATCAGGGCCGGTGTAATGTCGGTCACGAAGTCTGCCAATATTTGGGACTTAATGGTGGTCCGAGGTCGATATTCAATATCGTACCTACTTACTTCCACGGCCCATTTGGCCAATCGGCCCGAGAGTTCGGGTTTATGCATAACGTTCCTTAACGGGTAAGTAGCTACGACACATAGGGGGTGACATTGGAAGTATGATTTTTGCTTCCTAGAGGCACTTAGCAAAGTGAGCCCCAATTTTTCTAGGTGGGGGAATCTAGTTTCGGCCTCACCCAAGGTCCAGCTAACATAATAAATCAGAAATTGTTTACCTTGTTCTTCCCGAACTAGGACTCCACTTACCACTATCTCCGATACTGCCAAATACAAGTACAGTTGTTCGTCTATTCTCGATGTGTGAAGTAGTGGCGGGCTCGATAAATACCGCTTAAGTTCTTCCAAGGTTCGTTGGCATTCTGGGGTCCATGTGAAGTTGTTTTTCTTCTCCAGCAATGAGAAAAATCGATGACTCTTATCGGAGGACCTCGAGATGAATCGCTCTAGGGTGGCAATGCGCCCGGTTAGCCTTTGCAGGGTCTTCATATTGTTCACTACCATGATATCTTCGATAGCTTTGATCTTGTCGGGGTTGATCTCGATTACTCGGTTAGATACCATGAACTCGAGAAATTTACTTGATCCGACTCCAAACGTGCATTTTTTCAAATTAAGCTTCATGTTGTACTTCTTCAATATACTGAAGGTTTCTTGCAAATGCTTTAAATGTTCCTCTGCTCGTAGAGATTTAACTAACATATCATCAATGTAAACTTCCATCGATTTTCCTATTTGTTCTTCGAACATCCGATTTACTAGGCGTTGGTATGTGGTATCGGAATGTTTTAATCCAAACGACATTACATTATAACAGTATGTGTCATTTTTAGTCATGAAGGAGGTTTTTTCCTGATCACCTGAGTCCATCCGTATTTGGTTGTACCTGGAATAGGCATCGAGAAAACTGAGAATCTTGTGGCCGGCCGTGGCATTGATCATACGATCGATGTAGGGCAAAGGAAAAGAGTCTTTGGGGCATGCATTATTCAAATCTTTGTAATCTACACACATTCTAAGTTTATTCCCATTTTTAGGGACTACCACAACGTTTGCTAACCAATCTAAGTATTTAACCTCTCGAATAGACCCTATTTTTAGGAGTTTAGATACCTCATCCTTGATGAAAGCATGTTTGATCTCGGACTGGGGTCTCCTTTTCTGCTTGACCGGATTAATTTTTGGGCCCATGCTTAGTTTGTGAGTGATTATTTCTGGTGGGATCCATATCATATCAAGATGGGACCAAGCAAAACAATCTATGTTAACTATAAGAAATTGAATAATTTTTTTCCTGAGCTCGTGAGTTAGTCCTGTGCACAGGTATACCTTTTGATCGGGCAAATGCTCGATTAATACAACCTGTTCCAGCTCTTCGACCGTCGACTTGGTTGCATTAGAGTCATCGAGGATGATAAAAGATCGGGGAACCCTGTAATCACCGTCTTCATAAGTCTTTTGCTTATTTGATTGGATTGTGACCAGAATCAGTAATTGTTATTTGGCCTCTGAGTCGGCGCCAGAATTCGGTTCCTTCGGTGTTGTGAGCGTTGATATCAGAACCATTTCTTCGATGACAAACATCTCTTTTGCAGTCGGTTGTTCCCCGTATATTGTCATGATCCCCCCTGGACTAGGAATTTTAGCACTTTGTGAAGAATTGAGGGTACTGCCCTCATGTGGTGGATCCACAGCCTCCCGAGAAGGGCGTTGTACCTCATGTCCCCTTCGATTACATAAAACTTGGCCTCTCGTATTATTCCGGCGGTATTTACCGGTAACGTCATATCTCCCTTGGTGGTTTTACATGCCATGTTGAACTCGCTTAGGACTCGGACTGCTAGCACGATCCTATCTTGTAGACCGAGCTATTATACGACCTTCGACCGAATAATGTTGGCCGAGCTACCTGGATCAATAAACACACGTTTAATTCTAGTTTTATTTACGAGTATAGATATTACCAGCACATCATTGTGAGGTTGTATGATCCTTTTCGCATCATCATCGCTGAAGGTTAAGACTCCTTTCGGTATGTAGTCTCGAGTTCGTTTCTCCCTGGCGATGGAGATTCTGGTGCATTTCAACATTGGCTCATGTGGGATATCGACTCCACTGATGATCATATTAATTACGTGTTGAGGTTCGGTATCTTCTTGTTCCATTTGTTAATTAGAATCCCTGTTCCTGAAATAATTCTTGGCCTGGTCGCTCAAGAACTCTCAAAGGTGCCCTTTGTTGAATAGTCGGGATACTTCTTCTCTCAGTTGTCGACAATCTTATGTTCTATGACCGTGAGTTCCATGATATTTGCATACTTGGTTGGGATCTCTTTGAGTTGGATCGGATTGCAGGGGTCGAGGCCATTTGGTATCCTTGATTCACCCGATGGCTGATACGATGGCATATGCGTCTATATTAAAGTTGTACTATGATAGCCTCGGCGCTTCTTTAGGCCAGTTGGCCGGTCAAAACCATTTTGGGTCATTATCCCCCGGTTGTGTTAACCTTGTTCATTTCTTATGGGGTTCCGCCCGAACCCATTGTTCCTCCGCTCTCCATTATAGGGCCGATATCGATCCCTGTTTGATCCTGATTCACGATTGATATCCCTATTGGCTCTATCGAGAGTCCTGGCGGGATATATAGACTCTAAAGATACCTCGAGTTGTTCATATTTGACTCTGATTTTGGATTTATACTGATTGTGTACATCGGCCCAGGTAACGGTAGGGTATTCTATCAAGTTTTGCTTTAATTGCTGCGAACCCACCGAGCTTTGAATATTGAGTCCCTGAGTGAAATCCTGAACAACCCAATCATCAGCGACTGGCGGCATATCCTTTTGTTCTATTTGAAAACGGGAC